>NW_024097020.1:0-579312 GCF_016545835.1 Crotalus tigris
TTAATAGTCTTACTGCCATAATGAAGAAAATAATAGACCAAATATAGCTTTTATCCAGTGGTGGGATTCAAATATGTGAACAACCGGTTTTCTGTGTGGATGCCACTTCCAGAAGTCCATTCTGGGCCTGAGCAACAAAAAATTAGCTACCGGTTCTGCCGAAGTGGTGCGAACTGGCTGAATCCCACCACTGCTTTTACCACAATTCGTTAAGTCACCCTATCACTGCTTTACAACTATGGAGTGTACTATCGTATCTACTATAATCAGGGCTTAAGAGCAGATAGTTTCTATTCAGATGGGGTTACCAAGAATAAAACTTGGAAATAATGTATCAGTTGTAATAGTTATGTGTATGTAAGATACAGGTAAAATAGGATTTCTGAAAAACCAGGGCACGGCATATATATATATATATATATATATATATATATATTTTAAGGAAAATAAACTTTGAAATTGAAAAAGCTGTCTGGAAAACTATATTCTGTTGAATTCTTGGTGCTCGCTGAGCTTGATTGTTTGCTTTGTAGACATTTCATTATCTAAGAAATGTCGGCAAGGAAACAACCAAGCTTCAGAGAGCATCAAGGACTCCACACGATCCACATATATTCTCCTCTAAAACTATATTCATGGTATGCTAGAAAATTACATGGACACATCTGTGAAGTTATCAAGAATTCTATTCACCCAAAGAGCAACTTTACCTTTTAATTTAGGCAGAGTTAACACACATAAACAGAGGTGTCAGCAGGGGACAAAAAAAGTCAATAAGAAAAGCTCTGCCCCTTTTTATGTGCTTCACAACATATGTTAAGCAGGGAGAGGGGCTTCAGTTGCATGGTTCTTTCCACAACCCGACTTTCCGAAACCCCCCCTCCCCCCGCAGACACTCCTGAGCATAAAGTAGAACTTTCTGCTTAAAGGTAAAGATGAAACAAGCAGAGAAGCTCATAAAGATGAATTCTCAGCAAGTGGCAGCTATGCACCAGCTGGAGGTACACAATCATCTCCATGCTTTTCAGATGTGGAATACTGTATTGTTAAGCATCTACATTTATGTGTCTTTACATGGAGTGCCTATTTCAACTACTGTTGAATGGGAATTGTCCTCAAAAGCACTAGAACAGTGCTTCTCAACGTTTGTGTGACGGCGACCCCGTCACACAAACGTTTTGCGCATGCGTGGCGCCGCGCGCATGGGGCCGCCCCCATGCGAGATGCACATGCGCGGCGGTGCCCCCATGTGCAACACGCATGTGTGGCGCCCCCATGCGTGACGCGCGTGCACGGCGCCGCCCCATGCACGATGCGTGTGTGCGGTGGCGCCCCCATGTGTGGCGTGTGTGCGCGGCGGTGCCCCCATGCGTGGCGCGCGTGCGCGGCAGCGCCCCCATGCACAGCGCGCGTGCGCGGCGGCGCCCCCATGCACGGCGCGCGTGCACGGCGCCGTGAAAAATGGCGGATCGCAACCTTTGGCGACCCCCGAAAAATGGTCGATCGACCCCAAATGGGGTCGCGATCCATAGGTTGAGAACCGCTGCACTAGAATTACTTTCACATTTATCAGATCATTAGAAATTTATAGCTCTTGTCCAAACTCAGTGCTACCTAAGTTGCAATTGTAATAAAATAAGGCCATGGGAGAATTTTTTCTCATTGCAAGATTATGTGTTAATCAATACCCTTTCCCCCTGTATTAAATTAAAATCCTAAGCACGTTTCATAGGGTCATTATGTGATGATAAAAGTTCCTCACCAATCTGCCTATTTCTATAATGATTACCAGACACAACAGAAAGGAAAATTCACAGCTTGATGGCATCAAACTGGGAAATAAGTTATCCAAGTTTTGGAATTGGGAACAGTGTTTCTTGCCATAGTGAGGCCTATTGTTACCATTAATTTGAATAATTTCAAACCCTTCTTTGCTTTCCCTTTGTGTGCAATCCTTTATTTCTCTTTGCACTGTCAGTTGGAAATAAAATATTGTGAAAATAATATGGGAAGGCCACCCTGAATGGCATCTTTCCTTTCAAGGAATAATGGTCTTAAACCTACATGGTTTTCTCTCTCTCCAAACACACTTGTCACTTTTTGGGACAGATGGTTAAGGGGAGGGAACTGGCCAGTTTTACCACAATCCCATTTGCTCCACTAGACCATTTGTTATTAAGGAGGAGAATGGAAAAATCTTACATATAAATGTTTTTGCTATTCTCAGCAACGAGCTTAAAAATAAATACTAAGGAAAAGCCAAGTGATTTGTTTAAGCAGTGCAGAATGACATTTGGAATTTGCCACTGCTGCTTATATTTCTGGTCTGCATAAGGAAGTGAAGTGGAGAGCCGAGTTAGTCAAAATACCACTAATAGAACCCACAATGCTATTAAGAATGTATTTAAAACTCATAAGAATTCCAAGACAGTATACGACTGAAGGCATTTTTTGCTATTACTTAACTGTTTGCAACATTTTTATTTAAATAACAATTCAGTTAATCACCATTTGTCTGAAATGGTCTTTCCTGCCTGAGCAGGGGGTTGGACTAGAAGACCTCCAGGGTCCCTTCCAACTCTGTTATTCTGTTATCCATCCTTCCTCCCTCCCTCCGTTCTCCAACACTGGAAGTTTTTAAGAAGAGACTGGACCACCATTTGTCTGAAATGGTCTAGGGCCGTGGTGGCGAACCTATGGCACACGTGCCACAGGTGGCACGCAGAGCCCTCTCTGTGGGCACGCGCACCATTGCCCCAATCCTAGGCCTTCAGCTGGGTTTTATAAAAGCTTTTCGCTTTAGGCCTTCGCCACCGTGTGCAAAAAAAAAAAGGCTCAATCAATTTCAACTCGCAGGAAAAAAAAGATCTCACAAAGTTGGAATTGATTGATTGAACTTTTTAGTCCCACCCATTCTGCCATTACCTCTGCAGCCATGCCCACCCAATGGGCCATGCCCACCAAATTGGCATACCCACCCAATGGACCACGCCCACCTGGCACCTGACGATACATAAGTGGGTTTTGGGTTGCAGTTTGGGCATTTGGTCTCTAAAATGTTCGCCATCACTAGTCTAGGGTTTCCTGCCAGAACAGGGGTTGGACTAGAAGACCCCCAAGGTCCCTTCCAGCTGTTATTCTGTTAATAGAGTTCACTTAAGCAAAGACACAGACTTCTGTTATATACACAGCAGTATAAACTTTTCTGTTTGATAGGATTGCCTGCTTTTAACTAATGGCACACTACTTTAATGTTGCAGCCGTCAGTACAATGACCTGAGAATCATCCTTCCAGGGAGTTTAGTTTCATTGGGTGATGTATAGAGTAAACAAGTTTAAACTGTGGTCTCTTAGGAAATGACTCTGAACATCATTGTGCCTATGGACAGACTCCCTAACTTCTTTATAAAGAGGCTTCTGGATGGAAAAACAAAAAATACTCTCTGGGACCATCTGGGGGAGGAGTTTGGGGAAGAACCATTGTTTTGCATTGTGTCTGGCCTTGGGAAGGGAGATAAACTTTAATTGGCTTTATTTTGGAATTGGCCATACTCATGATCACATGATTCAATTAGCTGTTGCATTGTACCAGCAGCATGTGTGCTGGTGATCCAGTGAACCAGGGAGAGCCATGATCTACATTCCTCTCGCTTCAAACATGGGTCCAATTTCCAGACTGATGGGGGATCTCCAGTGATACGGTTAAGGTTTATAGGTTTATACCACTGTCATCATGGCCAATGGGATTTTATTTTTTTCCCATTTCTCCATCCCTTTCGTCTTCATTTTCTTTCCTAGGTAATGATGAGATGATAAAAAAACAAAATCACTCAGCAATCAGTCTCCTTTGTGTGGGACCAGCCTGGAGCTTGATAGGAAGGACATAATTTTTGACACATGGAAAAATTCAATCTGGTTTTGTAGAAATATTTTACATCAGTGTATTCAAAGGACACCTGGTATTGGTTGATACAAACCAATATTTGGACAGGTTTAAAATTCAGACCAATTTTAAACATGGGTTTAACCTCATTCCATAAGAGCATTAAACCTATGTCCGAGTATATCTCAACAACTGATAGATAAAGGGAGGGTTGTATTATAAGGTGGCAAAGAAACAGCATACATTCTCTCCTGCTACGGTCAGCTGCTAGTTAGCTAATCCAAGCTGGGGATCATCTTAGAGACTTAGTTATACAGGGCGAGCTCACCCTGAAACAACCAGACTCTGATGTTCTCCATACCGAACAGAGAGCATAGTTCCTATCAGCTTAAAGCAGGGCTCTCCAAACTTGGCAACTTTAAGATTTATGGACTTCAGTTCCCTTGATGACTGAGGAATAGGTTTAGAGACCCCTGGCTTAAAGTAACCAATAAGAATCTGTCTCGGCCAATCTTAATCCTTAGTAATCCCTTGAGCAAGTCAATGATAGCTGGGGACAACTTTACCTATCCCTTTACTACACTGTTTTCCACCAGCTGCTTATAATGACAGTGACTTTATTCCTTTTGGGGGAGGGGCTTGTTCCACTTTTAAGCTTTACTTCCTTCGAAATCTTCAGTTAATTGATCACTTGGGGCACATTCATGTTGAACTGCTACTTTCTTTTAGCTCGTTTCAATTTTCTCTCCAACCAGCTGTAGCTAATTTGCAGCACTGTTGTAAGACCCAGCTGTTTAACTGACTCATTACTTAGCCATTTCATTGGCCATTAATTCCACTAAGAAGTCACTGCCTATAGCAGAATCTTCTTGTGATACTGCCTGAAATGGACCAGTTCTTCATTCACTGAAATATATATATATATATATATATATATAAAACTGAGTATAAAAACCAAGTGCTAGTATATTCTGCACTCAATTCTCTTTCAATGTATACTAAAAACAGACTTTGAAGTGTTGCATAGCATACAAGACTAAAATAGTTGACTAATTTGTAAAACAAGATATGGTATATCAATCTGGATAGTGTTATAGGCTAATGTTTCCATAAGTTTGAATCCAAACAACTGTGTGAATTGAGTCAACAAGTTTTTAGTCAACCATAGGTTTGGCAGATTGTTCAAACAAACCATTTGTTTTGTTTTCAACCAAAATGTTAAAATGGTGTTGGTTGTTTTTTTAAAAAAATTGATCATATTTGCTCCCCAGCGAAGAAAATTCATAATGTCAGGGTCAGGGATGCTGGAGGCTGGGAGGACAAAATTCTTTTTTACCTTAAAAGCTAAAACAAATGCCAGGACAAGATTCAGAGTTGAATTTCACACTTTGAAATGGTGTTGGTTGCTTCTTTAAAAAATTAATTATATTTTGTACCACTGGACCCAGGACGCAGGAAGCCAGAAGGCCACATTTTTTACAATTGACATGCTAAAGTGGATGCTGGGATAAGATTCGGGCTTGAAGTTTATGCTTAAAAATGATGTTGGTTGCTTTTTTAAACAAATCGATTATATTTTGCCAACCAATGAAAATTTGTGATGCCGGGTTCAGGGATGTAGGCGGCCCAGAGGCCAAAATTTTTTTCAACTTAAATGCAAAAACAGATCCTGTGTCAAGATTGGGGGTTTTATTTCATGCTTTAAAATGGTGTTGGTTCTTTTATTTAAAAATTGACTACATTTGGCTTCATCAATGAAAATTCGTGATGTGGAGGAACAGGGTCCAAGGAGGCCAGCAGGCCATTTTTTTTAAAAAAAGTGACATGCTAAAATTGATACCAGTACAAGCTATGGTGTTGAATTTCGTGTTTAAAAATGGTGTTGGTTGCTTTTTCCAAAAATCGACCATATTTTGTTAACAGTGACGAAAATTCATAAAATTCATGATGCTGGACTCAGAGACATGGGAGGCAACGTGCCTAAAAGTTTTTCAGCCTAAATGCTAAAAGAGACCCTGTGTCAAAATTTGGGGTTATATTTCATTCTTAAAAATGATGTTGATTGCTTTTTTTCAAAAATAGAACATATTTCGTCCAAAACAATGAAAATTCATACAATTCTTCATGCCTGGCTCAGGGATAAAGGAGGCCAGGAGGTCAATTTTTTTTGCAACACTTAATACTTAAACCAATCAAGAATCGGCATTTTATTTCATGTTTAAAAATAGTATTGGTTGCTTTTTTCAAAAATTGGCCATATTTTGTCCACAGCAATGAAAATTTGTAGAATTCTTGATGCCTTGTTCAGGGGATGTAGGAGGACTGGAGGCCATTTTTCCCCCCAACCTAAATGCTAAAACAATTTGTGGTTTTATTTCACATATAAAAATTGTGTTAGATCCTTTTTTTGAAAATTGACCATATTTCATACACAGCAATGAAAATTTGTAAAATTCTTGATGCTTGGTTCAGGGATGTGGGAGGCCAGGAAGAAAAATATTTTGCAACACTTAATACTTATACCGATGTTCGTCAAGATTCTGGGTTTTATTTCATCCTTTAAAATGATGCTGGTTGCTTTTTTAAAAAATCAACCATATTTCTTCCACAGCGACGAAAATTCATTGAATTCTTGATGCAATTGTTCCGGGATGCAGCATTTAAATGCTAAAACAGATTTGTGGTTTTATTTCATCCTTAAAAATGGTGTTTATTGTTTTTTTAAAAATCACACCATCTTTCATCCACAGCAATAAAAATTCATAAAATTTGTGATGCCTGATTCAGGGATGCAGGAAGCTCGGAGGCCAATTTTTTTTTCAACTTTAATACTAAAAACAAATGCTGGGACAAGATTCAGGGTTTTATTTCATGCTTAAAATTAGTGTTGGTTGCTTATTTGAAAAATCCACCATCCCAATGAAGAAAATTTGTAAAATTCATGATGCCAGACTCAGAGGCTCAGGAGTCCTAGAGCCTAAATTTTTAAAAAAATCTTAATAGGATAACAGATTGTGTATCAAGGTTTGGGCTTTTATTTCTTGCTTAAAAATGATGTTGGTTGCTTTTTTCAAAAATCGACCATATTTCATGGCCAGCTACCGAACTCCATAAAATTATTGATGCCTTATTTAGGGATGTAGGAGGCCAGGAGGCCAAATTTTTTTTTTCAACCGTAATACTAAAACAAATGCTGGGGCAAGATTCAGGGTTGAATTTCATGCTTAAAAGTGGAGTTTGTTGTTTGTTTGAAAAATCTACCATATTTCAGCCACGGCAATGAAAATTCATAAAAATTGTGATGCCTGGTTCAGGAATGTAGGAGGCTTGGAAGCCAATTTTTTTTTCAACCTTAATGCTGAAACACATGCTGGGAGAAGATTCAGAATTTTATTTCATGCTTAAAAAGCTTGTTGCTTTTTTCAAAAATCGACCATCTTTCATTACTAACTTACCAACTGCAGTGATTCACTTAACCATTATGGCAAGAAAGTTCGTAAAATGGGGCAAAACTCACTTAACAAATGTCTCACTTAACATCAGAAATTTTGGGGCTCTATTGTGGTCATAAGTCGAGGCCTATCTGTAGTTGAATGTTGATTTTTCACTAAGGATTTTGAGGCCAACCCAAATTCAGCCCCTAATACCGTTGCTTGCACCAGAGCGCAAGAACTCTATAGGAGTGGAGGTTGGCAGTTTTCTCAGCTTGTCAACTAATTTTTTTTTCTTACTTGAGCAGCAGTTCATTTAATGTTTTGCTGCTCATGCCAGTTTGCTTCTAAACTGGCTTAAGAAAACACTGTGTAGACTAAGAAGTTTTGGCAATAGCTAGCAAAGTATTCTTCCTGGACTGTAGGCTACCATGTCAAGAGTTCATCTGCTGCTGTGCCCTTCTACTTTTCTCTCTCAAGAATATAATAGCCAAATGCTTTCCTTCCTATGGACAGGTTTTCCTATATGTATGTGCTTTTGTATGTTATAGATTTTTCTTGGAAACAGTGATTTTGCTAACATGCCATTGTTCTCATTCAAGAATTCACTTGATTTGGAAAAAAAAATCACTATAATGCCTTTTGTGCCAGCACAGTCAATTTGCACCAAAGGCCTGGAAACATGCCAAGATTTCTTCCTGCCAAAACCTCTTGAATGGGTTCCCACCAAAATCCCTTTCTTCCCTCTTTAAGGCATTTATGATCACACTGTGCAGTTGTTCTAGTTCTACATCCTGCCTCCCACGGACTTCTGTTAAGAAGTCAAAATAGCTATCAACATCTTGTCCAACCTCCTTATCCAAAATGAAGAGGAAAAGGACCTCTCTGCCCCTGTTTTATTTTTTGGGTAAGCATAGAGGATTAACAAAGCATAATAAAAAGATAGAATCTAAATTAATAATAATATATAAAATTCTTACATTGAATCAGAAAATTATTTAAATGGAAAATGTAAATGTCCTCTTTCATAACGAAGTTAGATGAAAAAGGGGATAATTTAGAGACGTAGAACTCTTTCTCCCTCAAATACAATGACAGAATCTCATTTTTAAATATTTTAAATATTTCTTATAATTTCATTGTGCAGAATTAATACTAAACCAAGTTATTTGCTCTTTTTGAAAATAAATAATAAATCTTCAGACAAGTAGATAAATCTTCAGACAAGTGCCAGCTGTTTTCCCCACCCTCAAGACCCATTGAACAGTTGAAAACTATTGCCTCTGATTCTTATTCTGAAAATAAGTCCATTGAAACCTTCTCAAACTTCACTTTTGGCAACTTTAAATTAGTATTCCTTGACAACTGCAGGATCTGAAGCCAGTACATTTGGTACACCACAATCAAAATCTTTTTTATGTTAAACCACTCCTTCAAATGTCAACTTGGGCCCTACTTTTAGATGTATTTTGATTTTAGTTACAAAACCTTTTGTAAAAAGGTATTGCTTATGTTGTAATCATAGAGAGAGGAGGTAACATATAAATGTACTCAACTGTTGTTTTAAGACCGGAAGCCTTTTCTTTTCTTTCCTTTCCCGTTTCTTTATTTCTTTGTATTTTTTTTCCATTTACTTAGTCCTTTTTTTACTTTCTTTATTTTTCTCTTTCAAAAATATGTATTTTTATTGTTTTTCTTAAAAATACTAATAAAATTACATATAAATATATAAAAGGTATTATTGGTGCATGCATAGCGGTATATAAGTCTCATAAATAAATATATATATATATATACATGTGCATTTATGTGCATGAAATTTACTTTTAGTTTGGCAGTAAAGAGAAAACTGCTCTGAAATAGGATTAGAAATATTTACCTCAGTGATTACTTTGAGCATTTAGCATGTATTTTGTAATAACTTCCCAAGGATATATTTTACCAAAATAATTACTGTCTGTACATGTCGAATAATTTCAAAGCAATCATATCTCATAAACCATCCTTCTGTTCTCCTTGAAAAAAAATAAGAAAATATATGTCAGGGCATCTGAATTCTTTGGTGAGCTGATACCAGAGACAGAAATGTCCTGAAAAACAGCTGTTTCACGGAGGGAATATATTGTTATGGCTAGGCCCCCAAGATTATGGGTGCCTGGAATGGATGTGCTTAAAACCAGATGATAAAAAAAAAATGAAGAGATCTTAGGAAGAAAGTCATTGAAGAAAATGAATAAGCTTAAACCAGCCCGTATTTATTCTAATAATCCTCCCTCTGGGGTTGTTAAATTTCAACTTCCAAACAGCATGATAATTTTGGAGGGAAATGGTGGAGAAAAGCTGCATTATGGTATTTTATCTATTTGCTAATGTGTTTTATCTTTATCTTTGCTCACCACAGATGAATCAGTATCCAGTCCCTAATGGTATAGCTAGCCTAGCTAGCACTCGTTATTCCTGAGAATTCCTTACAAAATCCTATATCTCATCATCATATTAATAGGAGTTGCTACCAATCCATAGGGACATAGGGACATCTGTTATTATCTGTACTCTACCAAGCACTACTGTGTTTTCCCAAAAATAAGACCCGTTTTTTTTTTTGCCTCCAAAAGAGGCTCCAGGTCTTATTTTTGGAGGGGGAATGTCTTTTCTACTCACCTCGCCGCAGCGGCAATGACAGTCCCGCCCAGCCGGCCCACTTCTTCTGTGGCCGAAGGAGCAGCTTCATTCTGCAGCTGAGAATGGAGCTTGGATCTGCATTTTGTCATCAGAGGTCTTTCCGGAAGGCCTGTGCAGCTGAGAACCGAGCTACGGATTGAATCTATAGCTCGGTTCTCAGCTGTACAGGCCTTCTGGAAAGGCCTCTGATTATGAAATGCAGGTCTGAGCTCCATTCTCAGCTGCAGAATGAAGCTGCTCCTTCGGCTGCAGAAGTGGGCCAGTGAGGCAAGTGTGGGAGGCCTTGCTCATAATGGTAAGCTCCACCCCCGCCTTAGCTTGATTTTTAGGTGTGAGGCTCGCCCCAAAACTAGGACTTATTTTGGGGGTAGGGCTTATATTAGGCTCACCCCAAAAATCAAGCTAGGCCTTTTTTCGGAACAGTTCTTTCATGGTATCTGAAACAGAACATCCAGATTCAGCCATAGTTTCATTCCATAGAGCATTAACCTTGTGAACTCTCAAGCTTCCTCCTTCCATTAGATATTCAAGATGGACAGTATTTAATATTTATTTGTTATGTATATCTAGGGGTATGGGTCTATACATACGTTGTATATAGTATGTTTAGGTCTGTGTCATGTATGTGTTTCACTTTGAGAGCAGGCAACTAAATTTCATTTTTGATGTGTGCCGTTGTGCCCATAGTAAAAAAATGACAATAAAAGTTATCTTATTTTATCTTATCTTATCTTATCTTAATGAATGGAGGCTAAAGAGCAGGGTTGGGCCATGCTGGCTCAGGAATTCTGGGAGTTGAAGTCCACGGATTGTAAAAGGGCCACAGTTGCCCATCCCTGCCAAAGAGATACAACCATCTCCAAAGTGTTGGATGCAATTTGAAGACCAAGACCTTTAGAGGCCACATATGGGGGGAGGCTGCCTTATCTCAGTTCAGATTATATGCAGTACTTTGGAAGTTTTGAATGAGGAAGTTAGCAAATGCTTTATTTAAAAATAACTGATTGTTTAGAGTAACTCTGACTGAATCAACTGAAATACACAGAAGTCATAAAATAAGGCACTAATTAGGACAGACACAGGATTAGGAAAATATACTAACGCAAGTGCTCTGGTACAAAAACATACTTTTTGGCAGATATAGCATTAGTTTTATTGTTACATTATGTGCTCTTTTGCTGTTTTATAATCTGGTAAAGTTAAAAATAAAACGATGAATCTGGATGTGCTTTTGTATAAATATTTAACATCTGTTTGATTTAATGTATTTATTTTCTGTCAGAACTTGGACTTCTTGTGGTGCTTTTCCTGGTGCTTATGAAACAATCCAAACTGGTGTGCTGATGCTCCCAAATAAAAATCCAAAACATTATTTTAATGATAGTTTTGAAAACACACAAAGCCTCTAATACTGAATCCATATAGAAATTCTGCCCATGATCTAAATATAAATACATTTGATGGTTGCCCCAGGGAGGGCAATATATTGCAAGAGAAATTCTAGCTGTAGAAGCAGTTGTGATTCCACCTCTTGGTAATAATAAACAAAGGTACCAAACACTTGGGGGGGAGAGCTACAGGTAGCAAATTCTTGTTTATCAAACTGAATGAGATCTGATAGGAAAACACCGCAGGACAAATTCTCAGCTCAACACAAGTATACACTAGAACAGTGGTTCTCAACCTGTGGGTCGGGACCCCATTTGGGGTCGAATGAACATTTCACGGGGGTCACCAAACAACGCAGTCCGCCATTTTTTTTCCTCTTTTCCTTAGCTGTGCTACTCCTTTTTATTCTATTGGCTTTTGAAAGCCAATAGAATAGACTCTCTTGAATAGAGTCTAATTCTATTGGCTTTCAAAAGCCAATAGGAATTGTCCAGGCTGTCTCTGCCCTTCTGAGCCCGCCAAAAGTCCCATTCTGCAAACGGTGCTGCACCAGTTGAGTAGTCCTCGACTTACGACCGGTTGGGGGTCGCGGCATTAAAAAGGTTGAGAACCACTGCACTAGAAGCAGATAGATTCAGTAGTTTAATAGGGTCAAAAAAAAATCTCATTTCCTGTAAATTAAATACTCTTCTGAAATGGAAAATATCTTCAATAAGTGATGGAAACCTATTAAAGAAGACTTCAACCTACCCGACATTTTATAATTTAGATGCACTTGTATTGCATTGCATTTCATCTCAGCTTTTTCAACAACTGACAATAGGGTAGCTTGATTGGAGGCCCATCTTTCCCAAATGACCGATATTTTTTTCCTCAAGGACAAAGAAAAAAGCAAGGTACTTCACAAGGTCCAGTACACAAAGTGCCTCATATTCAACATGGACAGGCAAAATTCCATTCCAGGGAAGTCCTGGTAATAAGGTGAAGTTTTATTCACCTTTACTGCAGCTGAGTCCATGGTTCTCATCTTGACCCTGTGTTTCTTGCTAAATTGCAGATAGAAGAAAAGGATTTTTGTTTTGTTTTGAGTTTTGACTTCATGGAGTTTTAGGGTGTATTATGGAAGATATAACACAGATCTGTTGGTGTAACCCAGCATGTAATCAGTTCCTGTTTGGCTTCTTCTGTAAATCACAGAAAAGCAGAAGCAACTGGGAATTTCTCTCCTGTTTAATGTTGTTAATGCTATGCTTGAGTTGAATGCTTTTAATAACAAGAGTGGATGTGCTTGTAACTCCCAGGGAGCCATTTCCTGTATTGATGTTTTCTTAAGAAGATGATAATTTAGTTCATAAGTTTTGAAGCATAAACATTCTATGTACATGAATGTGAAGACCTTCTGCCTGAATCTTCTCTTTCCTGTTATTGGGTCTTAACCTCTTCAGAACAATGATAAGTAGGGCTTTGATGTGAGCTATGCACTAGAATGTGTTTTTTTTTTAGCTCCTCTCCTCTCGTTTTGCTCACATTTAACAAGCTTAGTTAATGAACATGTTGATACTCAATTTCATGTCAAGAATCCATTCTTGAGGTAAATGGATCAAGGACCTGGGGGCAACTAAAAAGTCAGTGTGGCTCAGAAGTTAAAATGGGGAAACAATGGCTTAATCCTAATTTTAACACAATGATACAATTATTGCATGGAAGGTTAGCATTTATCACTCCTGTCCACATATGACCAATAAAGAAGTAGGTGTGTTCATGCTGGTTACTCTGTGTTTATTCTTTCATTGCTTCCTAGAGACTGCTCACTTACAAGACGAAAAGTCTATCTCATATTCCTTTCAAGCCCTAAAAGCAAGGCACAATGGGGATAATGCCAGGAGGAACATAAGACAAAACATTCTGCTATCTTTGGAGCCACAGTCCAAAACATACAAGGCCTTGCCTGAATACCAGCAAAGCAATCCTACAGGATTATTATCTTTCGGGACGTCCTTCATTTCAAAAACCTTTGAAACAAAATTAAACTTTATTATTCATTTATTCATACACCATGGATCCTCCTCCTCCTCCTCCTCCTCCATTAAGCTCTATGCTACCTGACTCCCAACATCTTGGGCAGTTCACAACAATCAAAGAATTGACTGAATCAATCAATTCTCCAGTTTCACAAAATATATCTATCCATAACTAGTCATAAGGATTGGGATGGCACAATATGCTGAAGGAGCAAAAATCTATTCATGGTTAACTCTAGCTGAGCTCAATATTTTGTTTAGCTGCTAAGGTTGCCATCCTGGGGGAAAATACTGGGTGATTACACCTAATGTTGTTTGACGGAAATGGTAAAGTCTGCGGCCATTTTGTCAAACTCTACAACAACTTGGCTTCAGCTGACCTCAGAACAGAATTCTTGTAGGCAACAAGCTTGCTGAGCTAATTAATAGCAATACCTCCACTAACTACTCTTTTGAATTCTCTGTAGAGGGAGATGTCAATCTCTCAGGGAACCAAGAGTAGTATGGGTACTCTTGTATGAGGAAAAAGAGAATAATAGACTAGGACAGTGATATCTGTTGAGTTCAGCAGCTATTTGGCATGGCTGAGCAATGGTGCAAAATAAGAAGTATGATAGGTTGATAGGCAAAGGGGAGAATGGGAGCCAGATAATTGGTTCATGCAAGTGATTTTCAACTTTGCCTGGATGTAATTGGTTTCTTGACTCTTTTCTTAGTACATACCATGTTTTCCCAAAAATAAGACCTGGTCTTATATATTTTTGGGTACCAAAGATGCATTAGGGCTTATTTTTGGGGAAACATGGTATCAGGATGATCAGCCTGACTGGGTGCCCCACCCTCGGCACATGCACAAGCGGTGGTGAGCACATGGGGGCTGATGGTGTCCAGCAGCAGCCGCACCTGGCCGACCCTTTGCCACAGTGCTGGTAAGACCAAGCACGAAGGCGGAAGCAGGGGCAGGCAGGAGATCAGGACATGCTATTCGGCCGCCTAGCTTGTGGGAGGCTCGCGGGAGATTCATGTGATAGCACCAGCAGCAGGCGGAGGCAGAGGCATGGGGGCAGGTGATCCAAACATGTTGCGTAGTTGCCTGGCTCGCAGGAAGCTCACAGGAGGCTCGCATGGCAGCACTGGCAGAGGCATGGGGGGCAGGCGATCTGGATGTGCTGAGTGGCTCCCTGGCTCACACGAGCATTCTGAAAGCCAGGCAGCCGCACAGTGCATTCGGATTTCCTGCCTCCCCCCATGCCTCTGCCTCCACCTGATGCCGATGCTGCTGCACAAGCCTCCCGGGAGCCTCCCATGAGCCAGGCAGCAATGC
Organism: Crotalus tigris; assembly: GCF_016545835.1. Taxonomy (NCBI): domain Eukaryota; kingdom Metazoa; phylum Chordata; class Lepidosauria; order Squamata; family Viperidae; genus Crotalus; species Crotalus tigris. Next base: position 14,731 of record NW_024097020.1, read on the forward strand.
AGCATGTCCGGATTGCCTGCCCCCCCATACCTCTGCCTCCGCCTACTGCCAGTGCCGCCATGTGATTCTCCCATAAACCTCCTGCAAGCCAGGTGGCTGCACAGCGTATCTGGATCGCCTGCCTCACCCCACCTTACCTGTGCTGCACGGGCTGTGGCTGATGCTGGATACCGTCGGCCCTTGCATGCTTGCTGCTTCCTGTGCTGGCCAGGCCCACCCCCCCGGCTTATCTTTTGGGTAGGGCTTATATTAAGGAGCCTGCTAAAAAAAATCAGGGTAGGGCTTATTTTCTGGGTGGGTCTTATTTTCAGGGAAACATAGTAGTTACTGCCTCCCCAGCCAATGTACTCTGAGAAGTGTATTGCGGCTATTGCTGGCTGTTCAGGGAATTATACAATGCTGTAATGAGGTTTATTTGCATGACAAGAACTCTGTTTACTCATTTGATCTCATATCACGCATACAGAAGCAGTTGCAAACTATTTAATATTCAGGGTAGGAAAAGAGATATATTGTGTGGTTTGCAATTGAAAAACTTATGTAGAACTCCTCCCACCTATCCATTCACATAGATATATTATTATTCCTCTGACTGAATACTTGAACAAAAAAGGAGTCCTTGTCTCCCATAATTAATTTTATTAGCAGTAAGAGGTTTTTCTTAGTTCAGTTGAAATTTACCCTATTACATCATCAACACTGTTAGTGAGTGGGATTGTTGTTTATCCCTGGGTTTGGGACTGGTGGATTTGTGTGTTTTAATTCTATAAACAACTCAGAGTTGCTTGTGTAAGATGGGCAGCTGTATAAATCATATAAATAAATGAATTCATGATGTTTTCATGACTGTCACAGAAGCAGGCTATATAACCTAGACTCAAAAGTTACATTTGCCTCTCACGCTCTTCGGATTTACAAAATCTGTAAAGATGCATCTCAGTTTCTAAGAGATTGAATCATGAACTTTTTTTTAATCAATACTTTATTTGATTGATTTTAGTATTTGTTTTATTTTTTATTTTTTGAAATGTGTTTTTCAATTTTGTTTTGAATATCTGTCAAAGCTAAAGGGAAGTTATTGAATAAATTACTAGCAGCCACAGAGGAGCAACACAACAATGTAAGCCTTCCTATGGCAAGTCTGTGTTGATTTCATATTTTCCTTAATGCTCTCTGTAAAACTGGTGATCGTGCATTTTTTTTCCAATTAGAGAGTAAAAAATGTGTTATTTTACTCAGTTGGAGGCTCCAAATGCTCCAAATTCAGAAAGCACTTTAAACTCAAAGCCAAGAAAAATGTTTGTGAAAATCCTTAGAAAGAGAAAATGCCTAGCCTCCTGCAATATATTTTTAAAATCTAAGACTGAACAATAAGTCTGTGTTTGAATGAAGTACATTAGTTAGAAGTAGAAGTGGAAGAGCATGAGGAGAAAGGGAAAACGAGAGGGACTAAGAGAAAAAACATACTCCCTGGTGAGGATTACGGATGCTTTGCAAACAAAAGATACAGTTCTCAACTACCCAGGAAAAATTGGTTTGGTTATTGATTTTTGGTTGTAGTTGCTTAGAGTCCTATTTATTCTTAAATGGAGACAGGTCTTCTTTCTTGAGTCAATAGCAATAGCACTTATACTTATATACCATTTCACTGTGCTTTACAGCCCTCTCTAAGCAGTTTACAGAGTCAGCATATTGCTCCCAACAGTCTGGCTCATTTTACTGACCTTGGAAGGATGGAAGGCTGAGTCAACCTTGAGCCAGTCAGGATTGAACTCCTGGCAAGAGTTGAATTAGCCTGCAATACTGCATTCTAACCACTGTGCCACCATGGCTCTTAACAATCCTGTTTGTCACCCTCTTATTGATTTCATAGATATGCCAAACCATGACAGCAAAGTCCAAATATCTGTTGTCCTTTCTCTTGAAAAATTATTGCTATCTCCTCACCCCCCATTTTATTTGAAGAATGTAGGGTCAGGTTTATATTACTGAATTTTCAAAAGTGTGAATATTTGCCCATTCAGAATAACAAAAATTACACTGTAAAATTCAATAATTTTATTGATCATGGTACTAAGAGAAGGCCTGTCTTATTTAATATTACGTTAATGCTAGAGAACATTAACATAATATCTCCCCAACGCCCATTAATTCAGCTACTGTTCAGGAATGACCTCATAAAATGAGAAAAAGATAGTTTTAAGAAAAAATGTGCTTCCTTTCTACTAAAACCAACCCAAACCACACTGAAATAAGTCTACTTATGTACTGACATGTTGATGCAGCTTTGCTGAATCCATCAATTCCTTTAATGTGGTTGTCTTTCATATTTGTTGCCTTACATGATCAATTTTTTCCTCTTCAGAATCTTATCCTTGGTATCTGCCACACTTGACCATTCTTTCTTGTTTCCTATTTCAAGCAGAAAGGGAAGCCACAATCATTTTCCAGAAAACTTGTATCCGTTCCCTAGGTATGAGAAGGAAAACATATACTTACAAAAGTAATTCCCCAAATGCAGGGGGCAGTGACGATTATTTAAAGGGCTAAAATTAAGATTGGCTTTGGGTTACTCAGAGAATAGACAAGCCATAATTTTCAAGCATCATGGAAATAAGTTGACACTGCAGACCAAATATAAAGTTGATTTTAGTCTAAATAAAAATAGCTAGAGGAAGCAAGCTGTTCTGTGGTTACCCATTATAAGAGACAGGAACAAATTTACTCCAAATAATAATATGTGTTGAGTTTTCATTTTAGCCATATTAAGACTTGGAATCTCTAGCCTTGTATCTATGAACAGAAAATGATATGGAACAGATTCTAAGGGTTAAAATACACATGTGTATTACAGGTTCCTATCAAATAGCTATATTCCAATCATCTAGTTTTTGCTGCAAAAACCTTTAAAGTGGGGGAGGTGGAAATATAGTATTTTCTCTAATAGACAGAAAGTTCCAGCCACTCTGAACTTCATGTGATATGGCTTGTGGAAAAAATCAACCATATTTCAACTGCAATCAGATATTTATAGAATTCAATAGGACTCACTGAGGGTTGATCTATGATACAGTGTCTTATAGTCATTTGGTTGAAAATAATTATTGTGCACAGTTATTTACACTGAAAGAGCCATATCAACTCTATTCTCTTGAAAACTAGAACAATATTTCAAACTTCTCTCTGGTTTGGGGGAAAAAAATTGATCTTCCTGACATGTGTAGCTAGTCCCATCTCTGGAAATCAAAGCTGTTACATGAATACTAACTACAGCTTAGCCACTAGCTGAACATTTTTGCTTTAGATAAGTTAGTGTTTCTGCCCATAAATTAGATAACACATTTTAGCACATCTAATCCATAATTAGGTAATGAGGTCTGGCATTGCCAAACATCAAACTCCTTGTGAAGGTGCCATAACTAGAGCAATGTTATTCTATTGATCTATGTGCCTCAGAGGTATAGTATGATAAGCAGGAAATTTAGAGTTAGCTGTTATGGATTAGTTTAATACGTCCCTGTCAAAAACAAGTTTTGAAGCCCTTTGCTCATCAGGCACAGAAACAGTTCTCATAAACCCATTTTGGCAAATGTATATCAGTGACTTTCCAGGGAACTTGATCATTGTGACATCTGACAGAATTAATTTTCTCCTTCTAACAGTAGCATATATATTTGCCAATGATTGGGTAATCACTGTGTGCTTTGTTATTATGTGAGGACAAACAATGTCATTTTGCTGTATAAAGCAAGCATAATGATGACATCCGAGTTCTTATGCCAAATGCACATATTCGGCTGCTCGGGGACAAGTCAGGATTCTCTGATTTTTGGGAAGGGTTATTTTGTTGGGAAAACAGAATGGTTGAAGAAAATGTTGAAATGTTATTATATAAATGGATTCCATTTTTACAAACTTCCTGCAATGTTCTAGATATCACAGGATTTGTTGGAATCTTCTGAACTTTTCTCAGTTGTATGATTTCCTCAAGTCTTCTAGAATGATCTTCACCAATAATCTCCCAACATTTGGGCAGATTCAGAATTTTGGAAGCAGGTCTCCAAGCAGGGAGATTTACCTATTCAGAAAATGAATGGCATCATTAATCACAAAACCAACTCAGCCTGAACCTACTGTGGCATGGATTCTAGAGGGAGTTGTCAGGGGAAACATTGATTTCTCTGGGTATCTTGTTTTGAGTTCCAATATTCACATAAGTTTTATTGTGTAATTCTGAAAGCATGCAGGAGAGGATGGAATACACTGAAGGTATCTGTTCCATCAGTTGTTTTTTTGGTGTTGGATTTTGGAGCTAGTTTAGTGATGAAAAAATAGAAGCTTTACAATGTAATTGTTGGTATTACCTTAGAACTCGACCAGAAAAAAAAAACTTAGACTGATGAATTATGTCATTCATACATTATAGAGACAGTTATTTAGTCTCTTCAGGTTTCTACATCAAATCCTTACTAAAGTTTTCTATAAAGCTGGCAAACTTTGAAAGACACCATATATGCTTGGTGACCATATATTGTGCAAGCCTGAAAGCATATCCAATGGCTGGCTTAACAGACTTTTCTCCAGTGCATAAGATGGTACCAAAGTATGCCAGCATAATTTGTCCCAATAGCCAATCTCTGTTCTGTCTTCATGATAAGGCCAGGATTTGGTGCTGCCTTTATGACTTTAACATGGAGCAAGTTAAGGAAAGTGATCAGAGGATTTTGTTCTGGGAGGAAAACACTCTTTATTAATTATTTCTTAAGTGAGGTGGGGGGGACTGGGAAAGGGGTCAAGTTTCTCCAGATGGCAGGTCTCATGGAGTTAACCACCTGTCAGAACTTGATCTGCAAGATCAAGGTGGGCTTCTGCTTCTCCTGATTTACTGAGAAAGTTTCCCCCAGTCACAGATCAGGCCCATTCCTCTACCTTTTTATAGTTCTGTGAATTAGAGAGGTAATTTAGGATTTTTCCAAAAGTTATCTGACTGTGATAGACTTAAAAAAAATGTTTCTACTCCTTTTGTCTAGACTCTAGGCCATGGCTTCCTTCAAGATCATCTTTGTTACTTTCTACACTTGCATTCTTTCTCACTTGCACAATCTTTCGCTTTCTCATTCCTTCTTGTGCTCTTGCTTGCTTCTTGTGGTTTTCCATTGATCAGTTTTTCTCTCCATTTCCTTTGCTCTGTTTCACAAGTTCTCTCTTGCTCACTCTTTCGTTCACTTCCATTCCATTCTTTCTCACTATATCATTTGTATTGCTCTCTTGTACACTTTCTCATTCACTTTCTCTGTTTCTCTTGTGATCTCTGCACCCTTTACTCTGCTTACCTATTTTCACTCATTCTCCCTCTCTTTGTCTAAATGTAGTTCAGAGGGGGATAGCAAGAGATACTGGTAGAGCAGAGGCCAAGTTTCTCCTGCCATGTCCCAGCTTGACATTGTAGCTCATGCTTAAAGCTTTCCTGCCACCAGAATAACAAGCAAAGGATGTAGCTCAATTCAATTGCAAATGGGAACAGATGGGAAAGACTGCATTGCTCCAGCTACATAAGTGCCGTTTATAAACAGCAAGCATTTTGTTGAAATTATTTAACAAATAAGGAAAGGAAATGTAATTTTTCATAGGACTCCCTTCCTCTCCTCCAAAAATTTAACTCAACAAGTAGTTACCAGAGCAGAAATGTACGGGTGGATACACCACAATTGCAAGTGGCCGATAGGAGCTGCGCAATCACAACTCTCCACTGTGTCATTACTATATTAATCACTGAAGCACCACAAATCATGACAAAGATGGAACACACAACTTCAATATGGGATCAATTGATCAAAGAGTTACGGAGCTTCTGCTATGAGGATACATGAAGGCAGGGTTGTGAAACCGTGTCCTTAAGAAATGGGAGTCATTTTGGTGCAGTGGTTAAGGAAGGCTAGAAACTGGAGACTATGAATTCTGGTCCTGACTTAAGCCAACTGGATGATTTTGGACCAGACACTTTCTCTCAGTCTTAGTAAGAAAGCAATGATGAACCATTTCTGTTGAATCCTTCATTCGCGTGCGAATGATGAAGACACATGGTAATAGTTAACTACTCTTTATTCTCCTTCTCCAACAACCAAGCAAAAAGCAAAAGGCACGCAGGCCTTTTTATATGGCCAGAAACCCGGACAATGTCAACAATAGGAACAGAGCGTTTTCGCGCCTTGCGCATGTGCACAAGGCTGGCCCCGCTCTGTCTGGTCCCGAGCAGCTTTTGGAATGCCCGGGACCAATGCAACGTCCCGAGCCTGCTTTTGCAGGCTCAGGACACAACAATTTCTAAAAAATCTTGCACGAAAACTGAACAATTTAAAGTGACTTTTCTCCTCCTCCAAGATACTACTAACTGATGTCCATTATATTTGCTTATGTCTGCCATTCCTATAAATTCCATAGCTCCTAATGGAGCTGATAATCACTGCCCATTTATAATGGGCAGTCATTACCAGCCCTCACGAGGAGCTATGGAATTAATAATGGGCAGTTGGACTAAATTTTTGTAATGGATGGTTACCAATATGGATTAGCTCATAACATGGACTCTGTCCTGAAACTTTGTGTCTCTAATAAAAATGCTCATGTTCTCCTTTTCTATTATAGTTCTTATTAATTAATTATTACTTCTTATGGTGTCGTGGAGGAATTAGATCCACCCTAGTTCAAGTCCTGCCTTAGGAACAAAGCCAGCTGGATGATCTTGGGCCAGTCACTTTCTCTCAGCCCTAGGAAGAAGGTCAGATCAAACTGATGGGCTGGATGCCAAAACAAAGCAAGATTAGGCATACACTTCAAAAGAGACCAGGAAGTCTGTAATTGGGGAGTTTGTCTGGCAAGAAAAAAGAATGTTTATTCACAGGGAATATGCACCTGTAAAGCTTGTAACAATTCTGTGTGGTTAAAAAGCTGATAAAAATAACAGAAGACTTAGGCATCTTTCAAGCTCTGCTAAAAGCTAGGAATAGAGATGGCTTGGAGCAAATAGGATGCCTATTAGATAACCCCTTAGCCAAGATAACTCCTTAGCCAAGGCTTAGGAGTAGGGACTGCTAGAGACCAATAGAATAATTGTTGGATTATTATTGAAATGTTTATTAGATGATATTTCTTATTTATCCCGCCTTCTGCTTTAGAGAAAACGTATAAAGCTTTATTAATTCTGTGGTTCGAAGTTCCTTGGCATTTTGGCCAGGACCCCTTTTCTTGGAGCACTTCAATAAAAGACAACAAAACTGCACCCTGTGTCTGGTGTTCTTCATCGGCCTCAGCACCAGGCTCAGACCCAAATTGGAGACAACAAAACCATGCCAAGAAGACTGCAGGGATTAAACCAGGCAGTTGACTGTAATCAAAATTGATTTGAAGGTACCAAAAAGAAAAAAAAAACTGGGAGGGAGGTGGAATGATTGACAAGACAACATCAAGGTACAACTAGGGAAATGTGTGGATGTGTACAGATAATTTTTCTTATTTATTTTCTTCATTTCCAACATATCTGATCATGCATTATTGAAAACATACTAGAATCTCTTTTAGTAACCCTAAATCAATTTTAAAATAGTATGTTTGAGCAATATAGTTATTTCCCCTACTTCATTATTCTAGAACTCTAAAGTAAAATGGCATCGCAGATAATACTATATTTTTGTCTGCATTTATGGACAGAGACTCTAAAAATCATAATGTCTTCAGAATTAATTTCTGCCATTTGTGGGAACACATACAAAAGAAGATGCTAACAAATAATCTCAAAAAGCTAAAATATTATTCAGAAGGCAAAACTCAAACATAAAGTATTAGTCATTAATTGGGGAATAACATTATAGTTTGAGGAACAATTCAAATAATCTAATATTTTTTGGGTAACATCTCTAAGCTGTTGCTTGATACAGAAAGCTGTAATACTTGTTTAGCCCAAGGTCATGTGATACCACTGTATATTAAAACTATATTCAGGCCAGCCCAATCCAAATGTGACTAAAGTTCTACCATAAAAGATGAATTTGGATGTCCTTTCTGGTCATTTTATTTCTTGAGATGCATTTGATTGGCATTGTAAGAATAGTACAGAGTCTTTTTTAAGACTTGGGCATATGTTGTTTTGATAATGAGAGCTGATAGAGGTAAGTTAAGGAGCACTCTATTGGTGCAGCCCTTGCCATTTAATAAATCAACTTGTTCTTAAAATAAAAAGCACTGCTGCTTTCTTTAGGAAATTAAAAAACCAGATTTTATCAGGACTGGAATCCAAACAAAAAGAGAGGTTCATAGAAGATCATGGAGCATTTAAATAATCCAAAAGAACAAATACACTTAATAAAACTGTAGAATGAGTGGTAGTTATGGAGGAGGAATTGTATGCAAAAAGGAAGCTGTTTAGAAAACAGACTACTGAATTTGGCCAGAAATGATCCTTTATGATGTCTTTAATAGAAGGCAACTAAATCAACAGTAAAGAAAAAAAACCAATCCGAATGAAAGGCAAACGTTTGCAGAATACTGCAAATGCTAAGAATAATGAAAAATATAGTTTCCACAGAAGAATTCAAAAAGAGGTTGAATATCTCACAAAGCTCTGTATAGAATTAAAACTGAGGAGCATGACTTTCTGGCAGTTTACTGATTCTCTAGTGAGAAATTAAAGCTACACAAAAGATTTTGAAAGATACACATTTGACCTGAAACAAAATATTTGAACACTATCAAGTAGCCAAAGTTTTTTTTTCACGTTCTATAGACTCTGAAAGGCAAGATTGTAATTGTAAAGCACCACCAAATGTCAATATTTCTCTGCTCTTATTGCATGCTCGAATTGCTGCCCCGTAACAATTTTTAGGCTTTCTAGGGACGATGGGACTGGAGGAATATTGAATAGGATGCTGTAAGAGCTCATTCAGTGCAGAATAAAATTGTTTAAATTTACCCAGAGCCAGACATTAGATGGGCAGATGCAGCAGAAGTAATGGAGGCCCTGCCTGATGAGGCTATCTGGAATAATTTTGAGTCTCTTAGTCCTGAAAAAGTAGACAGAGCCCTTCCTAATCTCAGCTATGCCACCTGTGGATTACACTACTGCCCCCTTACTGGTTAGTGTAAGCCTCCAGAAAGGTGGCAGATGTTTAGATAAAAGCAATAGTTAATGCATCCTTGGGAGATGGGCTGGGCTGGGCTGTGTGTGAAAGAGGAGTGGGCCGACTCCTCCTCAAGAAGCCATTGCTCAACGCAGGTATGTTGAATAATTATTGATCCGTTTCCTTTTTGGAGCAAGGCTGTTGAGCAGAAGGATCTGCAACTAAAGGGATATCTAGACCCACTCCAGTCTCCATTCAGGTTAGGTTAGGGTAGGGTACCAAGGCCACACTACAGTAGTACTTGACTTACAACTGGTGGCTTAGCAAAAGTTCAAAGTTATGATTTACATTTTTTACAACTATTTACAACTTGGTTTCCCAGTTCTGACGGCCACTCCCTCCACAGACATGTGATCATATTTTGGACACTTGGCAACTGGCCTGCATTTACGGCCATTTGCAATGTCCCATAGACCTCAATTTTTGACATTTATTTTTCTGGTTTCCAACACTTACTTCCAGTTTCTGGCTAAAAACATTAATTGGGTAAAATGGGTTCGCTTAACAACTGTGCCATTCACTCAATGATTGTGGCCTTTGCTTAATGACCCCTGCAAAAAAAATGCCCCCAAATTGGTCATATGATGCCTTGACTTATATAAGTACATTGTTTTAATAGTTAATGTTAGTTTACCTCTTCCAACCCCAAAATATTTGCTTTGGACTACTGTAGCACATTTCACCAACAAGATGAGTGATGATCTAGACCAAGTGTAGGCAACCTTGGCTCTTTTAAGACTTGTGGACTTCAACTCCCATGGCTGGCTCAGGAATTCTAGGAGTTGCAAGTCCACGAGTCATAAAAGAGCTAAGGTTGTCTACCCCTGATCTAGACAAAAACTAAGATCTGCCCTGCTCCTATTAGCCTATTTAGAATGCCATACAATCCCTTGCCATGGGCCATGCTGCTATGAGTTGAGATCAAAAGCATCGAGAGTGCAACATATTACTTATTCTACCCTAAACTATAGTTAAGATTAATCACAGTTGTGGATTTAAACAAAAGAATAAAACACAGTTGAATGAAAAAATGAAAGTTTCGGAGCATTTTCTTATCACCAGGCATGGGGAGGGGTGCCTAAGGCTCATCCAAATAATGATACATCAGGAATATTGCAAATAAGGATTTTGGGGGAAAAAATCACAGATGTTGTCATAAAATTCTGCCATGACAGAACTTCACTAGTTCACAAAATAGCTACAACAATCACAAAACATTTGCTATAATGTTTGGAGATGAGCTCAAAATGAGAAACTGGACCTTTTTACCTCCAGGTCCTATTTAGGAAATATTTGCAAATATGTAACCTCATTGTTAGTTATCTGACTTGGTTTGTAATTTGCTGAAGCCAATGTTGGTAGTGGTAGTTATAACAATGGATATAGAAACATAGCTATTGCTAGATCAGTGAGATGGTGAATATATGTTTAGAGAAAAGTATATGTGTAGTTGTTTGATAAACAAATATTGCCAAATGGAGAACGTGTAAATCTACAGTTGTAAATTCTTGACAGATTTTTCTTCTGGAACAATTCAACTTGCTATATGGCAGTCTAGGGAAAATCAGTCCAGCTGCCTAAAAAGCTTCTCTAAAAATATTTCACAAAGTCTGAGTCTTCCTTTCCATCTGGGAGTAATTTAAGAATAGGTTTGGCCATATGAATGGATCTTCATAATACATGAAAAGCTGCCTAGTCCCACTTAAATACTGATCTTATATATGGTTGCACAAAACTAAGTTCTTCTGTTTGATTGGGGTTTATGCTTTAGTACAGTGGTTCTCAACCTGTGGGTCGGGACCCCATTTGGGGTCGAATGACCATTTCACGGGGGTCGCTAAACAACGCAGTCCGCCATTTTTTCCCCTTTTCCTCAGCTGTGTTACTCCCTTTTATTCTATTGGCTTTTGAAAGCCAATAGAATAGACTCTCTTGAATAGAGTCTAATTCTATTGGCTTTCAAAAGCCAATAGGAATTGTCCAGGCTGTCTCTGCCCTGCTGAGCCCGCCAAAAGTCCCATTCTGCAAACGGTGCTGCATCAGTTGAGTAGTCCTCGACTTAAAACCGGTTGAGTAGTCCTCGACTTACGACCAGTTGGGGGGTCGCGGCATTAAAAAGGTTGAGAACCACTGCTTTAGTAGGAGTACACAGAGCCTATCTTTAACCTAGGTCAATAGTTCAGATTTTTATGCCCATAGTTAATGTTACCACATAATAATTCAAATGGTTTTCAACTCATTCCCAATACACTCTAAACCAGAGGTGTCCAACCTTGGCAACTTTAAGACCTGTGGCTGGGGAATTCTGGGAGTTGAAGTCCACAAGTCTTAAAGTTGCCAAGATTGGACACTCCTGCTTTAAACCAAACACCCAGTTCTTCAGCTTGCTTATTGTCTTGCAGTGAAATGAAGCAACACACAAAGAACTAGCACAACAAACTTGTATCAATGAGCTGTAAAAAATGTTGACAAACCACTACCCAACAAATGCACCACTTTCAAACCAGCAGTGGGTCAGAAGGTACTCACGCTGTCCCCATCTTTCTGAAGAAGGTTGCAAATTGGACCTGGAGTTCATACCTTTTGTAATTAACTGTAATTGTAATTCAGCTTGACTAGCCACTGTCTGAGGCATGAGAATATACATTTACCAACGATTCATTTTTATTCCTTCCCCCTTCAGAATTTTCAGTGCTCATTATTAAGCTAGCTGTTCCTCTTGATTCTTCATAAGCTGAAAAAGTGATTCCTGTGATTTTTTTTCAGACTCCATGCAGGCATGAGAGTTTTTTCCCATGCTGAATGAAACACAAGCTGGGAGCCAGGAGGGTGTGGTAGGTGTCCCCAGAGAAACGGAATAGCATTGCAGGAAACAAATCCCATCTGTGCTTCATTCAGCTGTCAGAACCTTAGAGAACTTCTTAGAGGGGAAATGGGTGGGTATTTTTTGCCGTGTACTCCAACCATGGTGCCTGCAGCCTCGTGTAACATCTGGATATATCTGAAGTAACAGAAGCAAGATTATTCATACTTGACATACCTAAGTATCAAAACCACTAACACAATGTGAGTCATTTAAAGATGAAGATTTTAAAGATTTCATTTTTGTCACCTGAGCTATAGGGATCTCTAGGATAGGATAGGAAAGGGTAGGAGAGGAAAGGAGAGGATAAGGTAAGGTAAGATTGTCATTTTTTTACTGTTAGCAGACTGGCACACATTAAAAATGAAATTCTGTTGCCTGCTTGTTTAGAGTTCCAAGTAACTTTATTAATTGTCTCTCTTGCTCTATTTGTGTGAGTGTGTCTCTGAGTTAATCTTGACTCCTGGTGACTGCCTAAACTAGTTCCTTAAGTTTTCTTGGCAACATTTTTGGAAGTGGTTTGCCACTGCCTTCTTCCTAGGGCTGATACAGAGGGGCTGGCCCAAAGTCACCCAGCTGATTCTTGCCTAAGTCGGACTAGAACTTGTATAGTTTTCTGGTTTCTAGCCTGATGACTTAACCACTATACCAAATTATTCTCAAAATGTGCTGGTCTTGTATGCATCTTTCTTGTGTTGGTACTGGTGTACAGCTTTTAGCCAATAGGTTGAAGACAGTTACTCAGGAAAAAGAAAAAATTCCAAACTGAATTGCTTTCAGTCTATCAGAAACTCCCAAAGTGACAGTGGACAGTCACCTGGTTCAAAAAGTTTAGTTTTCCTAATTTTCAAATGACAAGATGTGTAAATAGTACAACATCTAGAGATGATCTGATGACAAATCTTATCGATGTCTGGCTCAGAACTCAGTTGACTACCGGAAACATCCTAACTGAAGTAGCCTCTTTATTGTTGGCTGTTCATCCTCCCCTCTTTAGATGTTGGAATAGGAAACAGCTGCTGTTCTTTTATTTTTTTAAAATATAGATAAGCTCAAAAATAAGATTATGAAATAGAAAGATACAACCTGTAAAGCTGTTGAGTGTAAGCACAGATAATATACTTTATATGTGCAAAAAGAAGAATAGATGTCCATACTACTGCATCTCCTCACCATCTCTTCTGTGGTGTCACTACAGTGCTGATTAGATTCCATACCTGCAACGGTCCTGTCTTTTCTGTCTGTCATTTGCTTGATTCCTTCATTTGGATGGTTTAGCCCAGGGGTCTTCAAACTTGGCCCTTTTATGACTTGTGGACTTCAACTCCCAGAATTCCTCAGCCAAGCAATCCTCCAAATTGTACTAGAAAATACCCTTTTTGCTTCTCCAGTGAATTCAAACATGTTTTGTTTTCCATCTGTCGTGTAGTCAAAACATTTTTCTTCAAGACTGGGGATTGATACTGCTCTATTTTTTTCTCCCAAGACTTGATTTCTAATATTTTGTCCCTGAGGAAATACTGTGCTACTTCCGGTTTAAAAAAAAAAAAGAATAGGCACAGGATTAAAGAATGTGATTGTCCCGCACTTTGTTTTTATAGTCCTAATAAACAACATGTAATTGTGGAACTATTCAGTAGTTAATTTAGTAGAAACAAGATTGTAGATACTACGGTATCAACTACTCCAGGTATTGTGAAGAACACTATGAAAGATTGGATGTCACAATATATCTAGAAATTTCAAGATCCCATGAAATAAATCAAACTAGCATCCTTAGGGATATAAATATGGACAGACACTTCAGTTCCAAAAGTATTGATATGCTAGTTATTTAGAGAGTACATTTGAAAATATAATGCTAGAATCATTAATTAGAATTGTTTACTAAAATAAGTATGACATTAGCTTTATGGTTTTCATAAAACCTGTTTACAAGAGTTGGAATTTTGACCTCACTTGGTTTATCTAATACTTATGCCCTTTTTCTGATTCCAGCTGAATTTTTGTTGCATATATGTGAGGTTAGAATTGAATGATTCTGAGTCTTTTTTTGTTGCTTTGCAGTTTAGATTTCAATTTGCAATTGATTCATTTTTGGCCTTCTTTCATGTTAGATCATATTTGAATCCATTCCAATGCTGCATAAAATGATGAGAAACAAAGCAGGCTTTTTATTATTTGCAGAAAGGTGCTGGAAAAGCCTCTGTCTAGTTCAACTCATGCTTCTGGTGGTGTCACGTAGAAGGCACGTGTTCGTACAAGCTGTACTTCTATATAAGACATTGGAGGATCATCTCAGAATGGTGGCTGACAATGAATGGTTAATAAGGGCTATCACTTAGGCAGAATATCCTGCTTTTGCAGCTTCACACTTTTCAATTGAACACACATCTCTGGCTACATAAGAGTTGGAACATGCTGTACATTCTGAAATATTTCAGTTCTCTTTGGAAATAAGCTTTTTTAAAATAACCTTACTTGCTTCTATTGAGATTAAATCCTTATTTCTGTGTGCATCCACAGTAACTTTGATAGATAGGCTGACCTCCCACAGTGCCATCATTAGGGAGGAATCTGTACTTTCCTAAAATAAGCTATCAGTTGTAATCACCCATAAGACTAATTATTCTATGAATGCTTTGCAAACCATTGTTGAAACCCACAAAAACATATGGGTGTAAATGCATGGATTATATGTGTATAGAGAAGGAATCCAATTAATTATTGTTAAGTTTCTTCTCCTTTAATGAATTGCTAGAATCTGGTAAGACAAGATACACTTGTGCTTGAGGCAGAGAGAATGGGTATTCTCTGGCTGACATTTTCAGATAATTTGGCTGGCAGCTAATTTAGAATGAGCAAGTAGATGAACATGTGGTCTGCAAGGAGCAGACTTGCAAGTGGAGAAGTGAAAGCAAGATGAAAGTCTCTGCAATTTGCAGTAAGTGAGGACAATGTGATTGAAAAGCAGATTGGGGATTACAGGGCTTTTGGAATTAAGTGGCAGGTCAGATGGGCTATCACATTGCAGAACTCCCTATGCATGTTTTCCAATTTTAATTCAACTATTTTATTACTGATACTCCATCTCTTTTGGAAGCAGGTTTATTGTATGGAAAATTAATTTCTTTTATCATCCCCAAACAAGGAAATGTTATCCTTTAATTCAGCTTTCCTTGTAGTTATATATGCCACCTTTAGTCTTGACATATTTCAGAAGATCCAGCATATTTAATATTCATCAAACAATTCACATTATACTATGACTTGAATCCAATTTCCACCATCAAGATGGCAGAATACAGAAATACAACACACACACAGAGGGTTTTCTGATATCTTTTGAGCCAGAACTACTCCATCTGGCTAAAAAATCCTGATAAACAGCAATTGAAGAGAGAGTTACAAGAGATTTCTGTTTGTCTTTGCTGCTGTTTAGCGTTTGTCCAGATTTCTGCAGCTCAGATTTAGTATGTTTAATGTTTTATTCTGCCCTGATAATAAACTGAGTAACTGGGAAACACAGCAGAAAGATCAACAGCATGCACTATCCTTAAAATCTGAGAAATGCAGAGGGCAGTAGCTGGGTTTAAAAATCAGTTTTTAGTACTGAGAATGGATGCGAGTAAAAGTACACTCATATACAGCCCTGAATAAACATGTTTCATGGTTTCTGGAATTTGAAATTGGAATTCTTTAATGCAAATCTCATCTGGCCAAGGTAGAACGATTTTGGGGTCACCGGTGTTGTTTGGGTTTAAAGGACCAAATAGATGCATTAAACCTTGCTTTCATGGCAACCCATATACTTTCTCCAAAACTCAGGCCATTTTTTCCCCACATAAAGTACAGTAGCTTAGGGGTAAAAACAGGTGTGCCTTTTGCTCCTGCAGGGCTGAAGGCATCTTTTTAGACATTTGAGTCTCCACAAAACAATCCAATGTTTTTAACCTTATCCATTTTGTGGTCCCCACGCTGGGCCATTTGTTCTACCAAGCAAAAGGTGGTTTCCTGGAATAAAAAAAAAAATTATTTTCTATGCAGTTTTAGATAATGTTGAGGTAATGCAGTCTACTTCAGGAGTAGATAACAGTACATTTTGGAGTGTCTTTAAGTTGGTCTTGCTTCATGGCAGCCGCATGCACTTTTAGTGGCTACATTTTTGGTGAGAGGTTTGCCATTACTTCATTCCAAGGAGTGAGAGAGAGTGATTGACCCAAAATCACCCAGCTGGCTTTGTGGATAAGGCAGTATTAGAACTCAGTCTCCTAACTTCCAACTTGATCAAACTGGCTCTCTTAAGATAGATACAAAAATGAAAAATGCTTTGAAGGCTGCATTTGCACATACGTAGGCAAATGCACATAGCTGTCCCATTAACCTACAGTGCCTCAGAAATGTATTCATACTATATACTTTGTCCCATTTTATGGAGAATAATTATATAGCTGATTGCTCTTACCAAATTATTTTTATAAAGATATTATTTTGTTTTTGACTCCTACAGGAGGAGAAAGATGAAGAATATATTGTACATTTATACATACTTCCACCATCATCTCTATGTCTGTGAAACTTAAATCTCCTGTCTTTGCCAGCTGAGCTTGCTTGTCTCTTTGCTATCCATGCTATGATTATTTAGCTGGGGGAGAAATGTACAGTATAATTGAAATGGGGAAGATGAATGCATTTTCCCAGACACTGCCTTCTATTAAACTGCATTACCTAAGAGACCAAAAACAACAATTTGATAGGCACTTGGAAACAAGACTGGGTCAAGCACAACAGGGCAATGATTCTTGGTACAGTCTTGTCCAACGAAATTGCAGTAGCATTGGTGGGGCAGAACACACAACCCAGCATCAGCATTGAAGGAAAACATGAAGTTGTCCCCAAGTGAGAACAAGGGAATTCATTGGGCAACTGACTCTTAGTAGAATTACAGTCCCAGCTGATGTCAGGATAATTGAACTCACCCATAATCCCTTTTTTATTTCTTCATTGAAAGGGTCACCTCATGCAGAAAGGTGCATTGGATTCTTTACTAAATATTTTCAAAAGGATTTACATGCACTCATCCCCAAATTTCTCTGTGTGTCTATGTATGTGGTGTGTGCGTGTATATATGTATCAGGCCTAGCCCAAGAATAACGTAACAAAATCCAGCCAAACTTCTTTATTTGCTTACAGCATATAGACAAAATCTTGATAGACTAAAATTATACTGCACTAATCAAACACATATACCTATTGGGCTCCAAAACCAAAAAAGATAAGCAGAGATACTTCTAAGCTGTTTCTTTTATAGTTTCTCCCCTATAGGCAGAAATCTTGCCAAACTAAAGCAACTACCTGCATCATTAATGTTATACTCTGAGAACATCTAGGGAGGAGCTAGTTTGTCTTTCTGCTAACAAAACTATCTAAACTTTGCTGTTTCTTGGTCCTCTGGAATGCAGCCTCTCTGTCCTGGGAATCCAGACTACATACCATCACAATATCCTGGGAGATTCAAGGGAATGGCTGTCCTAAATCTCTTCCATTCCCCACAATTCTGGTCTGCACTGTCTCTTGTCTCCTCTTCTCTATGGAATGTGTTCCCTCTTTTTACAAATCCTGCTCTGTTACTGTAATATATCACAAGATCGCCCCTTTATAGATACATTCCATTTCTCCCTCTCCCTCTCTCTCTCTCCCTCTGTGTGTGTGTGTGTGTGTTCATTATAAATACTGCAATACCCATATTCTTTGCCTTGGATCTATTCCTTTTTAATAAACTGAAGCCTTCCAGTGATGTGCACCAATCAAGAATATCATCCCACCATGCCTATGATGTTGTATTTGTGTTACTGAATTAGGATCTATGTATTTCCCATATTCTATGCATGGGTATAGAAAGCAATTTTTGTAAGAGACTGCTTATACATTTGAGTTTTGAAGTATCATTTATTTGTGCCTCTGTTGTAGTATCCTGAATCCACACCCTGCTCTTCTCATTCTGCTTTTGTGTTCTGCTTTCTTGGCTTCATTCTTTTCTCGCATATTTGTTTTCTGGGCTTTTGCAATAACCCTCTTTTTGTTCTAGCTTAACACACTTGTCCTGTGATTCACCTACATTTTTCAATTAACACCTGGAAGACAGGCTGCTTAGACAAGCTAGCTCTTCCTATTTATTTTTGCAAACTATGAGATAATTTCCAGTGCTAACCTCAATCAGATAAATATTTTGCTCTTAATCACACACTTAATCTTTATTAATATGTGGAATCCTTGGTGCTCTATGAACTTGGTAGTTTTCTTGCAAACTTTTCATTACCAAAGCAAGTAACATCATCAGTCCTAATTAATGAATATCTAATCTTCATCTGCTGATGCCTAAATTGCACAACTCTGGGGGTGGAAATAGGTTGCAGGGCTATATAACTTGTCCAAAGAAAGCAACCATTTTGTGAGTTGAATTCTGGAAACTATCCTCACCATTTGGGCATACCTAACTGACTGGGGACAGGTCCCCTGATGTTAGGAGTATATTCAGGGACAATTTTATACAATCTTAGAATCGTAGGATTAGAAAGTATCCTGGAGATTTTCTATCCAAACCCTCTTTCCAAGGCAGAAGTCCTCATAGCATCTCAGACAAATGGTTGTCCAATCTTTTCTTGAAAACCTCCAGCAATGGAGCATCCACAACTCTGGGAGGCAAGTTGTTCCACTGCTTAATTGTTTTCACTATCAGGAAATACCTATTTATTTCCAATTTATTATCTAATTTCTTAATAGACTTTCTTTAAAAAGTTAGTTGCTTTCTTGGTGTCTCCCTTGGTGTTCTCGTTCTTTGAGATCTGTCCTGCAAACCCTAAATTAAGTGTGGGTGCACTTGACAAATTAACAGCAACAACTCTCCTGATGAAATTGGAAAAGTGCCTGTCAATCTTTCTGTCCTAATTTTTATACAAATTTATCCTATGTCTTCCAAGAAATTCTTCATAAAGATTGTGTATGCTATTATCATGGGATCCAATACTGTATTTGTACCTGTATTCAGCATCCTGTTTTTCTTTCCCTTTTAACCCTTTTTAATATATATATATATATATATATATATATATATATATATATATATATATTAAAGCAACAAAAATAAAAGTTCCAGATAATTAAATATCTGTAAAAAGATCATTAAAAAGATCTGAATCATTAAAAGCCTTGAAAATGTTTAATAGCATATTGCTGAAGTTTGATTTTAAAATAAAATCTGAAAAGAATTCAAAAGATGAAAACAAACCCTAGATTATCATGTCACCTGCCATAAGGAGATCATTATATTACAAACATATAAAAGATATATATTCACTACTGAAGTATTTTGAGTTGCTTGTTTTTAGTAATCCAATATTTATCCTGTTCTATGTCATTCCACATAATGGATGGGTATAGACTTGCTGAAGGCAGATACAGTATACTTTTGTGTGGCATAGAGAGAACATTTCTTAATCTTGTCTATTGCTTAAAATAAAGAGGGATGGCATATATGATCCAGCTTAAAAAAAACAACATTAAGATGGGGGAAAAATTAAATAATAACAGGATTAAACTAATATGCATGTGCTATACTATTGCATTTGTTAAATGCAGCTTTGAGAAAAAAAGCTGAATATAGAAGCAAATTAAAGCACCAGATAGCACTGTGTACTATACATGTGCATTTTGAAGAACAGGATTACCAATAACAAATGTATATATCTATGTTTATATCTCGCCATCATCCTGTAATTCTGTAATTTACAGGAATACAAAAATGAAAATATCCATGACCAACATCAAAATAAAAAAAAAACAATTAAAATGTATAAAATAAACCAAATGTCTTTTGGGAGAGTTTTACTGTATTTTCATCTGCTTCCGGATGGTAGTTAAAGTGGAAGATAACCTAATCTCTGATGCAGAGGTAAGACCTAAGGACTTCAGCTCCCAGAATTTCCCAGCCAGCCATGCTGACTGGGAAATTCTGGGAGTTGAAGTCCACAATTCTTTAAGTCCAATCTTAAAGATCGAACACCACTATTCTAACAGGAGGCCATTTCAGAGACCTGCCATCCCTCCCATGGGAAATTAGGAGCTGCTTTACTCCAGCAAGACTGAATTGGTTGAACCAACCAATTTTAGTGGATAAATGTGGTCCTGAAGGTAGGTTGGTGCCAAGCCAACCTATGGTTCAAGGTTATCTCTTTACATTGCACCCAGAAGCCAACCCTTGAGCCTTCTGCAATGGCATAATAGGTTCCCACTGACAGGTGCTGGATAACATGGGTTGCTATATTTTGGGCCATCTGAAGTTTCTGGTTTTTAAGGGCAGAGCAAGTTGCAGTTGTCCAAGTGAGTGGCAATGAGGGCAGGAATCTTCACAGTAACATTAACCTGCAATCTGGTTAATCACTCATGGCATATATGGAGAAGCATGCTACACACATACAAATTTGTTTCTGTTTGGACGGAGAACTAACTAGGTAAAAATGATGAAAAAAAACATGACAGAATTACCTATACTGTGTGATTCATTAACATGCTTGCTGAGCTGATTATAAAAACGTAATTTAAGAAAAACAAATATCTGAGGAATTGTGTTAAAATGGAATGACTTCTAGCTCAGTTCTTTTGCAGTTTAAATAGTCTATATATTAGGGGTGTCCAACCTTGACAACTTTAAAACCTGTGGACTTCAACTCCCAGAATTCCCCAGCCAGCAAGTCTTAAAATTTACAATTTTGGACACCCAGGTCTACATTCCTTTTCTCAATTGCTACCATGAGATACAGATAGTCCTCGACTTATGTCCACAATTGAGCCCATTTCTGTTGCTAAGCGAGATATTTGTTAAATGAGTTTTACCCCATTTTATGACCTTTCTTGCCACAATTGTTAAGTTAATCACTGCAGTTGTTAACATGGTGGTTAAATGAATCTGGCTTCAGCATTGACTTTGCTTGTCAGACGGTCACAAAAGGTGATCATATGACCCCAGGACATGTGAGCTAGTTGCCAAGCATCTGAATTTTGATCATGCAACCATATCGATGCTGCAATGGTCTAAGTGTGAAAAACGGTCATAAGTCATATTTTTCAGTGATGTTGTAAGTTTGAATGGTCACTAAACGAAGTGGAAGTTGAGGACTACTTGTACAGTGTTTTAGGAAGGCTGAAATGCTGTATCTTGGGTTTGGGTCAGTGCCACTTGTGACTCTAGATTTATGTCCTCCTCCCCTTCTGCTTTATAGATCCGTCCTCAAACTGCATGTCCTGAGGCAAGGAAGGGACCCTACCAAGTCCTGAGAAGGGTGTTACCAGAATTCCTCAAAGTTGGCATCCGGGTTCGCCCCCAAGGCTCGGTCCTTCGTCTGCTATCCTACGCACCGTGATGGCTTGTAACATCCTCTGGGCTTCACACCCAGGAGCACCAGCGGTTCTGCGGATTTGAAGTCCCCCTCCGACCGCTCCAACCCGGTGCGGGACACGGAAAGCGGCGGCGGAAAGGCCAGCGGCCGCCGCCGCCTTGAGGCTCCCCTAGGAACTGGGAGCGTTTTCTTCGAGCCGAGCGGATTCCCGCCCGCGCGTCCCTGGAAGCTGTTGCCAATGGCTGAGCGAGGAGGAGAAGAAGGCTTACTCCGCGTGGAGACCGCGGGGCTTCCCTCACGGATCTTCTTCTGTTGCTTTCAGCAGCCCGTCCCTCCCTCGGAGCTGGCGGACTGCCTCCGAGGCTGTCCAAGCTCAGCCCCTCCGTCCCTCCCCCAGGGCTGCTGCTTAGCCTCGGCTGCTCGAGGCTTCTAAGGCATTCATTGGCATTGCGCGAGCCTCGTTGCCAGCGCCTTCGGCCCCTCGAGGCGTGAGATTAGCTGCGCGGTGCCCCCCGAGCTGCTTTGTTCTCCTCATCTCCTCGCTCCCGGCGCGGCTATGATCTTGCGTTACCTTTTCGCCGTGCAAGGTAAGGCGGTGGCGGCAGAGAGGAGGAGGCGATGTCTCGGTTCTTGCACCTGGAACAGCTTTGGGGGGTGGGGTGGCTTTTTGTGCTCGCTTTGCGGCGAAAACGATAAAAAGCTTCGGCGACAAATGAATTGAAGCAGAAGCTATATGAACTGTAGTCTGACAGATGGACGGAAACGTATTATGAGAGAATAGTACGAACGCCCCCATTGTTTGGGGCGGGGAGGGGACTACCAGAAGGAAAGGTCCAGAGACAACTGTGAGACAGAGAAAGTGATAATTGCATAGACTAGAGAGAGGGACCGTTCACAAAAAATGGGTGTGTCATAGAAACATAGCGTGTGTCTCACGTGTCTGACAACCTGGTCTCTGTTGAACCTCCTAATTCTGTAGTGAAGTCTGTACTTATGATTTCTTTGCTCTAGATTTAGGATAAGCATCTTTAGGTCTTTAAGAGATACATTAGGGAGATGAACTTATTTTTGGATATTGCATTTCCCAGATTTTTTTTTCCACTGGGTCAAGACAGCTTTTCCCATAGAAAATACAGTGGGTCGTGACTGATAAAGACATAAAGGATATTGACGGAAGAGTAGATGTATGAATCTTGCAATTACTGGGTCTTGTAATAGATTTTTAGAGTAGCAAATGAGATGAAATTTGTATTGGAATCTGGTGTAACTCTGTTGTATCTGTATCACTGGGAGGTGATCTTGGTAATTGTTAGACTGCTACTACAGTTTTTATTGCTTCTACTGCAGGAATGCAGTTGATTTCCATTGAATTAAGTCAAAGGCTGCTCTGTACTTACTTTCCTGAAGCGCACATTTTTCACAGACTCCCTTTCACAACTGGTCCACTTTCTTTATGTTGCAAACTAAGCCAGTTTTGTCCTCTTTAGTTTTGCAGTTAGCCAGAGCCCTGGAATCATACTCTGCTGGCTCTTGTGCCTTTGAAGACAGCGCTTGTGGCTATGAAACGGACATCATGACTCTCCCATGGATTTTGAATAAGGAAGGTGAGTGTTTTTTTTCCTAGGGTCACCCGAAGTTTGTTTTCTTAAACCACATTTTCATAGTAATACCAATTAACACTGTGTTATCTTTTCCTTAGTTTTTAGATGTTTAAAAGGCTGAATTTCCATCTACAGACTTAGTTACAAGCCAAATTAAAAACATATGTCATTGGCTTTTTGCACCCTCCCAGCCCCCACACTCTTACTGACTTAATGACTTACTTGAATTTTAATTATTTCAGAAATTCTGTGGGGTCTGTCTATAAATATTTAAGCATTTTATCAGTGTCTCAAGCAGAGATGCTGATATGTTTGTAGTAGACAGGATGTCTTGTTTCTTTCTGATAAAGAATATCTGTGAATATAGAATGTTCCACATTTTTTTGTCTTCTGTTTAAAATATGGGGGAGGAGATGATATAAGACAATATTTGTTAAACTTTCTGCTCTCAGGACCCCTTTTTACTTTTAAAAATTATGGATGATCCCAAAATAGCTTTTGCTTGTATGGGTTATATAAATAATACATTTTTAAAAGCTAACATGCATTTGTAATATATATATAATATTTACTGAAATAACAATATTAAACTCATTAGATATTTACATATTTTTCATGAAAAAAATCTTTATCTTTCAACAAACAGAAGAATGAGAAAATGACATTATTTTAAATTTTTGCAGATATCTTCAATATCTGACAAATAGTTTTGATTTCCTAAGAATGTGTTGGGTAATCCCTACAGATCCTTGGGCCTTTAAGACAGATTGACATAAAAGATTATAAAAAGCCTTAGATTCTGGAAAACGTCCCCAGGAAGATTTGACAATCAGTATGCTTATACTGAATTGTATATTTCTTGCCTTGGCTGCCCAAGTGAACCTTACCAAGAGCAAGTGGTTGTGTGTTTTAGGCCCCACAAGTCCTAGAAACATTACCGCGCTTGTAACTTGGGGGTGTTCCTTGTCTCACAGCTCCTGTATGAAAAGACAAAATGGCCTTTACCTTAAATTCATTTCTGAATCTGGGAACCTGCTCATGGTCACTCATATCTTATCTCCTAAATGGATTATAACTTGTGGTACATAGGGCTGTCCTTGACTACCATCCATAAGCTTCAATTGGTCCGAAATTCAGTGTCATGAATATTTATTTATTTATTTATTTATTTATGAGACTTATATACCGCTTTAAGTGCAAGCACTCTCTAAGCGGTGTACACCAGTAAGCAATGTATATATATATTTACATTGCCCCCAACAATCTGGGTCCTCATTTTACCTACCCCGGAAGGATGGAAGGCTGAGTCAACAATAATTATGGATGCTTCTTGTTACACTTCACTCAATAAGCTAGACCTGCTCCCTATAGGCCTCTAATGCAATGGAAGTCTTGGTTATCATCTATAAAGCTCTACATGACATAGGACAAGGTTATTATGAACCACCTTCTCCCAAGGTTATTTGCCTTTTTAACACATTTTGACAGGGAGGATACATTCCGGATCCCTTCTCTGAAACCTTATATAACCCATAAATAACTTCTCCGTGGTGGCTCCTGCCCTTTGGAACTGGACCTCTAATATATAGTCCCTTTAGAAAGACCTGGGCATGAGGGTAAAGATGAATCGAGTTCTTATTTGTTGAGATATATTTTAATCCTGATCTCCATTTAATTGTTTTAATTTGCTTTAATGATGTTACTTTTCTTCTGTATGTTGTTTAATTATTTTGGGTGTCATCCAGAGTCAGATTGTTAAGAGCTGGATGACTATCTAAATATTACAAACAAACAAACAAACTCATTCATTCAAGGAACTGGCAGAATCAACATGTAAAAGGAAGGTATTTTTCTTTTTTAAGTGCATAGGGGCAGAGGACTTAAGAGCAACCATGTTGCTTTCTTTTTATCTGCTTTAGAGCCTCTTCTCAGCATCACTTATACTTACATAACTGAAAGCAATTTCTCTATGCACAGCACTCTACAGAAATCTCTTCTACCAGTAGTTTTTGCAAAAGCTACTGGAAAAGGCTTCAAGGCCACATTCTCCTTTTGGTGTTCTCTAGTATTTATCAAAGCTAGAAGATGCTTCTGTGCAAGCAATGTATTTTTGTCAAGGTAAGAGACATGGGGAAGCTCAAACAAATTTATTGAGGAAAGTTGTCTTTCTGTTTTGTCTAGGGCAGGGGTAGGCAACCCAAAACACTTAAAGAGCCACTTGGACCCATTTCCCACCAAAAACAAAACACTGGGAGCCGCAAAACCATTTTGATATCTAAAATGAAGATAACACTGCATATATCCTTTTTTACCTTTATTATAGGTGTGTGTGTGTTTGTGTGTGTGTGTTTGTGTGTGTGTATGTGTGTGTGTGTGTATATATATATGTATATGTATATGTATGTATGTATGTATACACACACACACACACACACACAGGTAAAAAAAGGATATATGCAGTGTTATCTTCATTTTAGATGTCAAAAGGGTCTCTCTCTCTCTCTCTCTCTCCCTCTCTATCTGCCCTTGGTCTGCCACTCCTCTTCCCCCGCTCTCTTTCTTTCTCTCTCTCTCTTTCCTCTCTCTCTCCCTCTCTCTCCCTCTCTCTCTCTTTCTCTCTCTCTCTTTCTCCCCCCCTCTCTTATCTGCTGCTCACCTGACAAGCTTCAGGCTGTTGTCCAACAAGATCAGGGGTAGGCAACCTCATCTCTTTTATGACTCATGGACTTCAACTCCCAGAATTCCTGAGTCAGCCTAGCTGGGCTAGCTAGCTCTCTCCTGCCCTTCCTGCTTCCTGCTGAGAGAGCAGCAAAGGGAGGAGCTCCGCCCAGTAAGCTTTTCAGCTCCTCGGAGAACACTGTGAGTGCACTCTCTTTTACACATACACACACACACACAACACACACACACACACACAGAGAGAGAGAGAGAGAGAGAGAGAGAGAGAGAGAGAGAGAAGCAGGGAAGCGCAATTCCTCTCTCTGTCTCTGTCTCTCTCTACAAAGGCAGAGGAGGCTGGGAACCGCAGGGGAAGGCTCAAAGAGCCGCATGCGGCTCCGGAGCCGCAGGTTGCCGACCTGTGGTCTAGGGAATCATATTGTAAAGTACTTCAAGTTGAGTCTAAGTTGCTCAGCCTAGGACTACCATCTATCCATCTATTCCTACACTATCTATTCATCCTACATATTGGTTTTATTTTTTTTAAAGCACAATTTTCTATTTGCTAGGTTAGTCTATTAGCCAGTTAATGCAATACAATTGTTATATCCCATGCTTCTTTCAGCAGTGGATTTAAAAAGCAGAGGGGAGACCCTTGAAGTACCCCACATAGTAAGATCTAGATCTAGACCCTTCCTCTTCCCATCATCACCAATGGGAACCAGCCCTGGAAGGAGAACAATAACTACAAAACAGCTCCCCAAACCCTTCAGCTAGTTCAGATGTATACTATGGTCAGTGTTGTTAAAGACTGATAAGAGGTCAAGGAGATCCAGGATGAATTCATCTCTCCCATCCTGAGCCAACCAGAGGTAATCAAGCACAATCAAAGCTGTGTCTTACTGTATCCTAGTTTGAAACATGACTAAAAGGGGTCCATATAATCTGCTTCCTCCAAAACACTTTGGACCTGTTGGCTAACCACCTTCTCAAAAAAAAAAAAAACCCTAAAGAAGGAAGATTGGAATTTAGATAAAATAGTCCAGCTCTGCATGATCCAAAGATGTTCTTTTGAGGAGAGACAACCCAGTACCTCTTCTATAGTTTTCCACTGGAAACTCAGGCATGGGCTACCAGTCTGGAGGCTTGACAAAGCAGGAGGGGCTTGGATCAAAAACAAAAGTAGATATATCATAGAAACATACATATTTTTCCTATAAACTAAGTTTTAAAGGATGCTCAGACTTGCTCCTAGATTTCTTCCAGTGGCTCCCTAGGCATATCTTCTGCTATTTTTATCCAGCAGAGGTCCTCAATAAACCAAGGGCACATCGGGTCTGTTGCAGGAAAGATGGTGCAATCCAGCCTAAAGCCTACTTGTTGCCTCACTCTAAGCAGCAACCCAAGCCCTGTTCCTTCCAAAACCTAATTGGAACCAAGAGGTGTCTGGGAGTCTAGTCTTCCTGCAGTGGGTGATGGTGCTGTGATAAAAAGACAGAAAAGGGACTGATAATAATATCTTCCAATTCCATATTATCACCACTCTAAGACAACAGCCAAGTTTAGTGTATGACTCCCCTTCCCCCTGGGTCATTTTTGTAATAAATTGGTGGTCGTGGTGGCCATAATATCTTGGTTGACTATACAGAATTATTAAATATGTTTTTAAAAAGGATGGGCCTTGTATTCTGATGTTCTGTCCATACTGTTGATTTTTATCATCCTCCTGTGGAAGCCACTGATTGAATGGGGCATTTAGATTATTGAATTCAATCTTATGATCCATGCGGCAATCCAAAACATTCATAACAGATAGCTGTTCAGCTTCCTTTGCTTGCACACATCTAGTTCACTGTTTCCTTGGTTACCAGTTCTAATACTGAATTGTTCTTATGATTAAAATCTCTTAATATTCATCAGGAATTTTGTCTTATTCCTTGGCAGTCACCAGCATTTCTCTATTTAGAAGCCGGCTACTAACATTGCCACTTTCCTATTTGATTTACAATATTTATATACTTCCTTTGCTAGACTGAAAACAGTCTTTTAGGGATGTTCTGCTGATATTTCACAGGCCACACCCCTGGTTAACATGCAGTTAGTGTTATTGTTCATGGGGCCTAGTGATCACATGGAATGAGTACATATGGCTCCTTTCAGAGGGACAACATTCAGAAAACTAATATGTATTGTTCCCATCCACAGGAAAGGAATCCTACATGCATATATGTACCTCCACATGAAAGTTTATTTTTTACAAATTACAAATCATTAAGTAAACAGCTGATGTGCATGTTTTTATTGTGGCTTATAAAAATAAGGATGATTTATAATTATATAAATTAAAGCCAGTTGAAATATTTTATAAAATAAATGGAAAAATTAGTCTGAGAACAAGAATTTGAAGAACAGGATTAATTTAGAAAAAGCTGGATGGAATAGGAAAACTTTTCATTTGCTTCTGAAAATAAACATTCTAAAATCATTAGTAGACATTCTGTAGAAGAGTAATCCAAAATACCAGTGCTCTTGAGAAAAGCCTTGCTCCAAATAAATGATAATCTCGATCTCATAAAGATTCAAATCTTGGATAAATAAGAAATAGGTAAAAATAAAGTGTTTAATATTTTAAAATAAGTTACTGTTTTATTGTTCACATTTGAAAATGGGATAGTAAATCTTATTCTTTAAGGAAATGCTACTTTCCTTTCGAAAAATGCAAGCTGAAAGCTCATTTGCTTTCATTATATTAGAATAGGGGTGTCAAACTGCCGGCCTGCGGGCCAGATGCATCATGCCGAAACTGCGCCCACCCCATTGCCTTATGAAAGGCTAAAATGTTTTGTCTTTTAAACAGTGTGGGATAACTCCTTATGGTTTTATGGGAGCATCTCATGGACTATTGTTGGAAATAGGATTCTACATTTGATGGAGTTTTTGTCTGAAGTGATTAAGAGGAGAGATTTTTAATGTTCTTGAAGAATTAACTCATGATGACCTTAGTGTGCTTTAGAATTGTATAATTTGATTCATTGCCAAGGAACACTCTGGATTGTGTGGACTTCAGCTGTCTAAATTGACAGCAGTAATCCTACTGGCTGTGGAATTCCTGGCATTGGTCCACATATATGATGGGCAACCCATGTTAGGGATGACTGCTTATGTACTATATTCTGCCTGCATTAAAAAAAATACTTCTGGTTATATTGCATCTATAATTGCTCTATAGAGTGCAGCACATGTGGGTAACTGATAGACTCTATGTTTTGTTCAGCTGTTCACCATGGGGCTTAGAGGCCTTTTTACCTTTTTACTCAGATGATCAGTTTCAGCTGGGTGATGAAGAAAAGGTAATTTTGGTAGCATTATTAGCAGCGATGTAATAAGGTTTGCAGTTTATATAGCTGAAGTGAGTGTGTCAGCATTACTGATGACATGCTTGTGTGTATATAGTCCAAAACATGACATGTATACTATCCCTTAGTATGTGATGATATTTTATGAAATAAGTTGTGGTATAATACAGAGATGATACGCTTTCTTAGAAATAAAAGTAGCTACCCATTTCAACTTTGAGTTCACTCATTTAAAACAAATTTTTGGACATGCAAAAGAATAAAAATCTTGTTTTATTTTTCCAGATACTAAATAATATTTTTTATTTAGTAGTATCTTTGGTTGCAGTTTGATTTATTGCTGCTAGTCTAGTGACTGACCTGAAGATTTGTGCTTGAATAGCACCAATGAATCATAGAACAGCTGTACAGTATGTGATGAACAGTACAATAATCCAGTTAAATCAGCATGACATACTATCAGAGTTTTCTGTGCTTTTGAGTAGTATTTTGTGCTGCAGTATTTTTTGTATTAACTGTTTTGATTTGGCACAGTTAAGCTTCTGTCATTCAGAATTTTTTGGGGAGGGGGGAAACTCTTAGAATTGGCTTAGAAACCTGATTTGATAAGACAGTTATATTATTAATTCATTTCATAAGTAAGAGCTCTCAGTATTTCTTATTATAACCATTGTTTTTCATAATTAGAACTGCCATAAATCGTTCCTTGCTGCTAAAAAATTCTTGAAAGCATTTGAATCAAATTTTCTTTAGATTAAAAATCACTGAGGAGAATATTTATCTTCTGAGCTGAATATATGGATATATTCCTATATAATATATGGAAAACTTATTTCAGTGAAAGAATCTTATGTTACTCTGGACAACTACCAGAGTTCATAAGAATAACAAAATAGGAACCACTTTTGTAAGATTCTGAAGTACTTCTAAAAATTTGTAATACAGCCTTTTCTTTTT
Source organism: Crotalus tigris (assembly GCF_016545835.1). Taxonomy (NCBI): domain Eukaryota; kingdom Metazoa; phylum Chordata; class Lepidosauria; order Squamata; family Viperidae; genus Crotalus; species Crotalus tigris. Next base: position 44,734 of record NW_024097020.1, read on the forward strand.
TAAAAGAAGAAATCAAAGACTTTCAATTTTAATTTTCAATTATGGAGCACCATGCAAATAATACAGTGCCTAAATTACCTCCCATTCATGTGCAGAATATTTCCTATTGCACCAATTACAAGTGGGTTTCCTCCTCCTCCTCCTCCTCCTCCTTCTCCTCCACCTCCACCTTCCTTATCTCTTATATTTAGCTTAGCCAGTGAACATCTATATTTGACAGCCTTTCTCCTTCTCAACATGTTCATATACTGAATGGAATTATACTGTTTAAACTGAGCTACATTAGGTCAGTGAAATCACTGAGTGCAGATTGGCTCAGTTTATTGCAACTTTGTTCTGTTTTCCTTTTTAGGTAGTAGTTTTATTGGTAGATGCCTATCTGATCTAGCAACAAGATGCTAAGTAAGTGCTGCAGAATAGACTTTTTGGTCATGTCATATTTATTTCTTAAAAGTTAATAAGTAGTGAAATGTTTAAGATGTTAGTATGCCAACACATATGGCATTAATATATGGCTCTATTTGGGAATACACTTTAGGCAGTGTGCAAAAAATTAATAAATACAGGATAAACAATTTAATAAAATAAAAATAGTGCTGCAATTTCAATATTATAATATTGAAATATTTCTTAAAAAGAGATTTTGTCATTTGGAAAGAAGTATTAATATCAGGTTTGCTTACATAAAATGATTTTGACCAGCCTTTTAAAATGAACAGTTTGAAGTTAACTTACAGAATACAGATGCTCTTAGGCATTTTTTTTTCCAGTGATATGTTTGCATAATCAATGCTTAGAAACATTGTGTTTTGTTGGGCCAATCTTGGTTCTGAAAGATTCTAAGGTGATATAATGTTTCCTCTCTTTTAAAAATAGTTTATAAATTATTTGATAAGGTTATTTTTGTTAGGATTTAAATAATAAATTTGCACTTAATTATATTCCACTCCTTCATTAAACAGGTAACATTAAAACATAAACAAAATGAATAATGGGAATCTAGTAGAAGGTGTATATACGTTATATACCTTATTTATTACTTAACTATTAGATAATTCAAGCAGAGTTTACATAGCCTGTGTTAGTGGGGGGGGGGAGGGAAGGACTCAAAGAAAACAGGACAACAAGCATAAGAACAATGTTGAAACCCTAGCACTGGCAAAGGACTTCTAATCATCTTGCTTACTTGTAAACTAATGCAATAAATACTCCAGAAATGATGGATGGAAAGAAATGACTGTAAGGGATAAGCTTCAGAACCTCTGTTCAGTTGAGGGGGAAGGCATCTGGAAAGAGGGAATAGGAAAGCCAAACATCTCAATTTTAGAAATTAACAGAACAGAATTGGAAAGGACCTGGAGGTCTTCTAGCCCAACCCCCTGCTCAAGTAGGAAATCCTATACCATTCCAGACAAATGTTGTCCAATCTCTTTCTAAAAACCTTCAGCAATGATGCGCCCACAACTTCTGAAAGCAACTCATTCTACTGATTGTTGTCAGGGAATTTCTTCTTAGTTCTGGGCTGGATCTCCCTGTGATAAGTTTCCATCATTACTTCTTGTCTTACCCTCAGCTACTTTGGAGAATAGGTTGATTCCCTCTTCTTTGTGATAGCCCCTCAAATATTGGAAGACTGTTATGTCACCCCAGTCCTTCTCTTCGCTAGATTAGACATACCCAATTCCTGCAATTTTTCATCATGTTTTAGCCTCCAGCCCAATCATCTTTGTTGCTTTTCTCTGCACTTTTCCTAGAGTCTTAGTATTTTTTTTTATATCATGGTGACCAAAATTGGATGCACTATTCCAAGTGTGGTCTTACAAAAGCAGTATATAGTGGTACTAATACTTCACGTAATCTTGATAATATTCCTCTGTTGGATTCCTAGGACTGCATTGGCTTTTTTGGCAACTGCAGCACACTGCTGGCTCCTACTTAAGTGATTCTCCTCTAGATCTCCTAAATTCTTCTCACTGTTACTGTTCTCAAGCCAGGTACTATCTGTTCTATGCCTGTGCATTTGGTTTTTCTTGCCTAAGTGTAAAACTTTACTTTTCTCACCACAGAATTGCATTTTATTGGATAGGGCCTAGTATTCTGTTTAAGTCCTTCTGGATCTTGAGCCTAGTTTCTAAAGTATTTGCTTTTCCTCCTAGCTTGATATTATCTGTAAATTTGATGAGTTCCCCTTCTATGCCCTCATCTTTATAGATTATGAAGATGTTGAAGAGTACTGGACCTAAGACAGAGTCTTCTGGTACCCCACTGCATACTTAACTCCTGTAGATGTAGTTTCATTGAGTGTGATTTGTCAGCCAGTTATGAATCCATTTGGTGGTGATACTATCTATCCCACATTTTTTTATCTTACCAAGAAGGTTGTGGTCTACTTTGTCAAATGCCTTACTGATTCCAATTATATTATGTGCACAATATTTTGCTGGTCCACTATTTTAGAGATGTATGACAGCTTCCCAAGTCAAGTTTTCAGAACAGTCCTTTTTGCTATATTTTGCTGCATTTTACTTGATTCATTGTTGAGAGCTATGTCAGATTATATTGAATCAAAGGAACTTGCCCAGACAATCTTACAATATTAGCCCTATATTTGTAACAATACTTTAGAATCAGCATATTTTCATGAACTCAGTGTAAAATTAAAAATCTGTTTGGAAATCTTAACACATGTCTTTGTAGAAGCAGCACGATCTGATAGAAAAGGGAATTTCTCACATACAATATTATAACTTTGCCTCTGGAACCTTTCACTGTTTGCCTATCTTATCATGAATGCATACTGTCAGCTTTTAAAAAATATTTTTCTTTAGGAGTGTGCAGCTATTTTTTGACATGTTTGATTTGGCAACTGTAGACTAGAAAGACTTCGATGGATTACTTTGGAGGCAAAGCAACTGCCTTTTCTCACCAAATTTGTTGTCTTATGCTGACAAATCTTTATATAAAATATGATCTCTGATCTTCTGTAAGTGGTTTGGTATACTGTATTAGGAAATTCATAAATCATAAAAGTTATGATTTCCATTTGCAGCACTTTAGTAAAAATTAATGGTTCTTTAAAATGTATAGTTCTGCGTTGCTAAAATAAAATAACCTGAATATTTTGGAATATGCAGTTTTTTAGTAAAAATATTTTAAAGTTCTGGGGAAAAAAACTGGGAAAGGGGAAATCCATATTTGTGCCTCACATAATTTCCATAAGTGGTTACTGTGGTGGAAGAGATGAGAACACTGCAACACACAGCTTTTTAGCTATATTTTAGTTGTGATGTCTTCAATGAACTGAAAATCATCACATTATTGTGTCTAGTTACAGTTCAGCTGAAATGATAGTTTAGTTGGGACTCTTGCTTTGAAAATTTATGAATGTATGATGAACAGCAGGAAAATGACCCTGCTAATGGAGCTGACAAGAGGAATAAGGGCTTTGTTTTATAAAAGGGTAGAAGAAAACAATTTTCAAGTTTTAGGACTTCTATGAAAGTAATTACCTGATTGGCAACTTTTGGTATTTTGAAACTGAATCTGGGCAATAGAATTACATTGGGAAGACAATATAATAATAAAAAAACTACAGCTTACATTGCCAAAATCCTTTTATTCCCAGTAGTGTTGCACTTCTTTTTATAGAGATGTATTAATCCACTTGACTATGTCATCCATCATCTTTTGAAAAGCAGGTGTGCTATTTAAATTGTGGAACAAATAGACCCTGAAATAATTTTGTGGGAGGTGGGCCTATAGAGGAAGCAGGCCTCTTCCTTATTATTCACTCCTATTATGAATAGAAGAAAGTTTGGCTTTATTTTGCCACTGATTGCACTGGGGGTAGGTTCTCACCCATCAGTAATCAGACAAATTGTTTTGATTAGTTTTACCCTTGTAAGGTTTCTGTGAGAATCCAAACATTAGGTTCAGCTTATTGTGTGAACTGAGAAACATCAATTCAGTTAAGTCCAAAGTAAAATGATCATATTTAATATGTTGTGCAAATGCAGACAGAAACTATTCACACAGCATGCTAATAAGTTCATCCTCCTAGCAGATGAAGGTAGGAGGGGAAAAAAAAAACCCTTGAAAAGAATTTCTCAACTCCTGGCCCTGGTACAGTGTTGGCAGTTGGGTAGGAAAAAGTTGACAAGAAGTTCAGATGAACCAGACAATTGGCTGGTGCAAGCCCTAAGCCAGGTCATTGTAATGGTAAATCAGATATGACAGCTGCAAACAGAAATAAGATAAGAAAAAGGAAAAGGTACAAATACTGCACTTAAAGCTAATGCAGTAAAATGCTGATGAGACTAGTAAATCCCAGTAAAAAAAACCCAATATCTAGTTCTAAAATATAAAACCTGGACAAATCTTATTCAGTTGTGGAGTTAATGTTTAAAAGAAGAATTTTTCTTTTTGTTTGGCAATTATCACATAGATGCAGAGGATAATTTTCCATGTGAATTTTTTAGGGTGTTTCTGTTACTCCTGATATGGAGATAATTGTGTCATAGTTTTCTTAGAATCATCAAATTAGTCATGGAGCATTGTTCTTTTCAATTTAATAATTTATATCGATTCATTGTAGAACATTCTAACATGCCAACACAAATAGAAAACTTTATTTTAGTGTATTTTATTCTTAATATTTATAAGCTTTGTTATATAACCAAAATGGTAAATCAGCATATAACATTACTTATCAGGAGATGTTTATTTCTATATATGAACATTAAAAGACCCTTAGCAGCATCAAAGTTACTTCTTGAAAGTATCCCAGAATTGGAAGGAGTACAGTGGGAGTTAGATGTAGGGCAACATTTTCCAATAGAACCATAAATACAAAATGATTCTAGGAGAAAATGTTATGTATATTTTTCTTTGATGCCAGTGTGTGATAGATTTGATAAAGCACATTGAGTATATTCTTGCGTCCCTTGCCAGATGCTTAGGAACAAGAGAATATTTATGAATATAATATTATGATGAAAATATTTCTTCCCAAACTTCAGTGTTTAAATAGATTAGTACAAGGTTTTATTTCAAGAGACAAAGCTGGTAAAGAAGATAAAATATTTTCCTTTTAACAATTATATTTTGAATATACTGTATTTGTGTAACACAAAATATCTCTGTCTGTACTCGGAGAAAAGAATTCCATTGCATACACAATTTTTAATGGCTGGAATACCCACACATTAAACCCAGCAATCCCAGCACACCCTATTGCAGCCATTAACCAAGGTTTATGGCTCAACAAAAGGGTACCCACCCCAATTGAAGCCTTCCAGGCTTGGTCCTCCCAGCCCTGAGTAAAGTAAGGGACTGCCTCTAACTCTCCACCCAACCACCTATTTCCCTCCTCCATCTATGCCCTTTTGACTCTTTTCACTCTGAAGCATTGGGCCCCAGGACTGCTTCCCATGTCCCAGGAAGTCTCAGTTGACATCTCATGACCTCACTGACTTAAGAAGCAATCCCATTCCTAATTGTGCTTGAAAGCTGAAAACTACCTTTATAATTTGATTGGTCCTATTTGTTTCTATAAATAGATGGAGGGGTATGCCATATTGTATTTTGCCTCAGTAAGATGTTTCAGGCCTGGATCCTAAGCGTATAAACAAGTGGTTCTACTTATATAAGTTAAATTAGGACTCATAGGTTGCAAGCCACAATAGCAGGTTTATCCAGTACTCTAAGCTTGTTTGTTTGTGTCAGAAGCATCACAATTAAAATAAGGCATACTTAAGGCTGCCATGAGGTCCTCAAATGTACATTGATTGGGGCACAAAGGGCAGGTATACATATGTATTATTGTCTGCATATCACCACAATCGCAAAGAGCAGAAGCAACTGGATAGCCCCATTTTTCAAAGTGTTTTTGGATCTTGTTGTGCAATGTGCTATTCTATCTGTAGTACTGTATCAGCAGCGCTCAGAACTTCTAGCTTGAGTGCCAGCAATAACATGCCAGAGTTCTATACACATTTGATACAGTACACAAACACTCACCTATGAATTTATAAAAGTATCTGTGGAGTTCATAAATTCAGTTCTGTGTATGATTACTTAGAAATAAATCAGACAGACTTTACTGGGGATTATTCCTAAGCAAGTGTGCACAGATTTGCTGCTCTGCAATAGCATGTCACTTTTAGTGATTCATAGATTGTTCTCATACAACTTCTTTTCTTTAGAGATTGTACATTTTGTTCCTTCACTTTTTACAGACCATTAGATGACACCATTATCAGTTCACTGAAGTCCATTGTTTCTGTTATCCTACTAGCTATTTATAAAACTTGATTTATGTGTTGCAAGGTGCCTTCATTGCAACTCATTTTTGGCTAATTGTAATGTCTCAGCTATGCCAAAAGCACTGTAATGGAGCACTCATGATATTCCCTGCAATCCCTCCTCTGTGCTGTGACCTATCAATTGGGCTAGTGCTCTTCTGAAAGGATGTGAAACCTTTGACCAAAGATAAGTCAGCAAGTGCAGAGGAAGGAAAGTGACTGGCACAAATATTTGTATAGTTCCTCCAACTTTAACTTGTGTTGCTCCTGCACATCTCTGATATATCAATTGGACAAGAGTTTTTTTTAATAGAATACTAAATCTGTGTTTTGAAAACAGGTACAACCTTGTGTCTAAAGGAAGCCTGCACAGATCTGACAAGCATGTGGGAAAGGACTATTAGGACAGTGTGCAGATAGATACATCTGCAGAAGTTGAATGTCCCAGCCTTGTAAAGGAATTCTCTGTAAAGAGTAAAGAAGATGACCTTGATGGAGATATGCAAGATTTGTAACAAAGATGAAAAACATTTTAAGTCCTCCGCAGACAGATAGCGTTTGTAAGCAGTCAGATAGACATCTTCCTCATTCAATGACATACAATATAAGCAGGTATAGGATAAATTAGACTTGCATGAATCTTTTATTTCAGCCAGATTGTTTTAGCAATTCTGTGGAGTTACAGTAGTTTATTGGGCTGGTCTATGTACTTGGGCTGGTCTCTGGATCCGGAAATAAAATTTGGGTGTGTCCAACTAAATTATAGAGCAAGAACATATAGACATTTTTGTGGTATCAAATAAGTAGTTAGTATCCTCCCCTTAGATCAAGACTTGGTAAGAAAACAGATCAAAGGCAATAGGGAGGCCCTGCTTTAACACGCACAAAAACAAGGGCCAAGGCACTTATAGTTACTTTTGAAGATTATATAGACTGTTTGCTCATTGCAGTAAACCTGCCTACTTTAAATCCATAAGAATATTGTTTTCTTATGAATGGATCAGATATTTCAAACCAAAATGATCATGGAGAACAGTACTCTGTGATCAGAAGCAGGCAGCACGCCCAAAGAAGCCTGAAGTGACCAATAGAAGGTAGGCAGATCCAACTCCTCAGTGTGTTTAGCAACCAGATGGTCAGTGAAGGGGTTAACAAACTCATAGAAAATGTTGCGTTTCAAGTAGAGGGAAACCAGCACAATGATTTGACTTGAAATACCTGAGATGTAGTAGAGAGAAGAAAGCTTTATATCCAATCTCCTCCCCCCTCCCCCAACAACCACTCTTTGAGGTGGGTTGGGGTGAGAGGGTGACTAGCCCAAGTCTTCCAGTGAGCATCTGTGGAGTAAAACCTGGGCATTTTTAATGCCAGTACAACATTGTGGCAACTGTACCATGTTGATTTTTCCGGCATGTTCGTGTCATGTTTAGGGACAAGTGAAAAACTCTTTAGAAAGCAGTGTTAGAAAGACCTCAGACATTTTATAAATCTGTGTATCTGAAGATGGTAACATTAGACATTCTGTCACCCACATACAAACATATGCAAAATGATGAATAAGCAGTTAGAACAAAAAAAGCTTTGAAAACAGACCACTTTTATATAATTTCCAAACATGCAGTACTGTTACTCTTCTCATCATTGCCATATGACAATTATAACAAAAGGTCCTTTTTAAAATAGAATTTACTATCATAACAATTCTGACTTAACACTTTATATAAAGTAAATGTTAACTATATTAAATAACAATCTGTAACTTTTATTTTCTTCAAACACTCCTATGTTTCCATTTAGAAAAAATGCACTTTCACTTAAGAGAAATTATGTACCTGCATAATAAATTCCACTTTTCCCATTAATATAATGATGGAACAACAGCTATTACTTGTAATTCTCTTATTTTACAATGCCATTCATCAACTGACTTAACTGGATTTAAATAATTGTGTCTAAGCTGGTTTACATAAAATAATAGTGATTTAAATGGAAAATTCATTTAGTCATAATTTTCATTTTATAAAAAATATTTTCACTATTTTATTGTAAACTCACCTCTTTAAGTAAGTGAAGTGCTTTAGAAAGTTGATTTTATCCATTCCATCTGCAGCTAAAAATAATCTTAATTATTCTGATGTGAAATTGAGTATGAAAAATCATGGCAGAGTCAGTAAACATACGCCAGAGAACAAGAGGAGATTTTGAAACTCAACTATTATGAAATGACTAGGAACCTCCAGAATTAGGATTCAATGGAAATCAGTTTATATTAAGTAAGTATCATGTAATCATATAATCTATTTAGTTTCGATGAATATATTATAGTAGATATATTGAGATTTCTGAAGTCTCAATATTTTGCAGAACATTATTTGGATAACTTTATGACACTTTCTCAGACACGAGACTTCTCTGGCTATATGAAAATATGTGGTGATCTTGCATAATAAAAAAATATTGCATAATTGAGTAACATGCAAAAAAATTAGCCAAAGTGATTAGTTAGATGCATAGACTGAGGAAAAGATACCAATGCTTCCATTTTAGTTTGGTAAAAAAGGCAAGTAAGAGGAAGTTATCATGCAGGTGGAGCAAATGGATAGAGAAATTTGCTGGTTTGGCTAAGTACTACAGTCCAGCACCATCCAATTAAGTTGAATAGTGGGGATTCAAAATATAAAGTTAAACTATAGAATTTCTTACCACAAAATATAATTATGGCCACCAACTTGTTATTTTAAAACAGTTTTCGGATAGTTTCTTGATTATAAATTTCTCCTCTAGCAGAAGTAAATACCAGTTACTGAAGAACATGAGTGGGCAGGATGATTTACTTGCTTATCCTGTCTGTGGGCATCCTGTCTATGGCCACTAAGGGGAAAAAAACTGCTGAAGTAAACACGTCTTCAGTTTACTCTTTCACAGTTTTTCTTGTAGTGTTATTTTTTCTTTTGACTATCTACTAGTATGCATATTCCACCATTTTCAGGAACCTGCTTAATAAAATTATAGTAATTTTACTATAGTAACTATAGTATGCTACAGTAAAATTATAGTAAGATGACAAGATATTGTAGTTTGGAGCTTCTGAGATTAACATAAAACATAATCAATGGTATACCATTAATTATGCTTTATGTTAATCTCAGAAGTTCCAAACTACAGTATCTTGTGGTCTTACTGTAAATTAATTTAAACGGCTAATTTTTAACAGATGAATATGTAAGTGTGGAGATAGGCCACCTTTTGTAGTTGGGAGAACAGTTGAAATTTTGACAGTATGTGGTGAGTGAATTCCTAAAATAATGACTGGAGCCTTGCCTATTCACAAAATGGCAAGACAAATCATAAAACCCATTTATCTTCTAGTGGAACTTTGTGAGCCCCAAAAGCATTGCTGCAAGGATAAAAACATTTTCGTCTCCTTTTCTTCCAAGCCATTAATAAAAAAAATATTTATTTATTTAAACCTTGCCTTTATTATTTTTACAAATAACTCAAGGCAGTGAACACATCCAGTATCTTCCTCCTTCTATTTTCCCCACAACAATAACCCTGTGAGGTGGGTTGGTCTGCCTTGAGAGAGAGTGACTGGTCCTAAGTCACCCAGCTGGCTTTCATGGCTAAGGTGGGACTTGAATTCATGGTCTCCCGCTTTCTGGCCTGGTGCCTTAACCACTAAAATTCTGTGTTTGAAGAGTACAGAACCAGGACCTGGTCCTTGTGGCATCCAGTTTGATCGCCCTTCAATTTGATGAGGAACCACTAGTAGACATTTTTACAGTATGATTTTTCAGCCAGCATTGTATCCATTTAATTGTCATGCCTTTCTATGCCCAGTTAATTAAGTTGCTAATCAATATGGTATGGAGTACTTTGTTAAATGTATTGTTGAAATCTTAATATATCGGTAGCCTAATAAGGAAGTTAAAAAAAAAAAGAGATATGGTTAGTCTGGCAAACTGTTTTTGACAAAGCAGTCCTCAGTTTGTGATAATTAGTACATTTTTTTTTCAAAATTGATATCTTTATAATTTGCATTTTTTTAGTATTGTGTCAAACTGCCTAGACTGTAATTTGCCCCTTTTTGAAGAAGAAATTTATGTTTTTCTCCATGTTTATTTGTTCAATGTATAAGTCACCTCAAAAGTATAGAATGTATTAAAACAATAACTCAGATTTATGTATGTATGTATATATTTATGCATGTATGTGTGTACAGTCATGTGAAAGAGAAAATACACTTTCTTTGAGTTCTATGGTTTTACGTATAGGACATAGTACAAATTATCTGGTCCTTAGCAGTTCTTAAAAGTAGGTAAATACAACCTCAGATGAAGAAGAACACATGACATATTACCCCATGACATTTATTTTACAAAAGTAAACCAAAATGAAGAAGACATCCCTCCCTCCCTCTGCTTTTGTGTAGCCACTGTGGTGTCCTTTTCTATTGCCCATTTTTTCCACACTGGAATTGTTTGTAATTTTATTTTTGGTACCATCCTGAGCTACTTTTCTCATTAGATTTTGGTGCAATGGCATCCTATTTATCATTGCTTTAGATTTATTATAATTTTTCTTAAAATTTGGTACTCCAACATCATCATATTTCCACTAATGTTCCTAATATTCCAGTTCTTCAATCAAGTATTTTCCCACTATTTGCTTTAATTTAAAAAAATATTTAAAAACAAGTCAGATGAGCATAGAATGCACAGGAAAAGACAGTCATGAATATGTATTTTCTATATAAAGTACAAACTCCCCACTCCCCCCAAGTTACATAAAATGTGTGCTTCAGTGTTATACCATTTGTTTCAGGTCAGATTCAAGGTTAATCTTGATTTACACTTGCAAATTTGTATTACCACAGTGATTTATTTTGAAAATAAATAGAATGTTTGCCCTCAGTAACTTTCCCAGAAATAGATGCTGTATACTTTTTAAAAAAATTTTCATTTGAATATCACACATCCCCTTACCATTGAAAGTAAGTAAGAGTTTGTAAAAATTGCTTTTTTCAAAATCTATTTCTAGTTACTATTTGGAATGAATATATTTGACAATTTGTTGACTTGGATAACAGCTGCCATAACAATTTTAAAATATATACATATACAAAGAACAATCAAATGTTCCCTTTTGGAGAGTAAGAAATAGCAAGCCAAAGAAATTAAGGCATGAATAATAAAAAAAAATGGAAATACACTTTGTCCAACTGTACTTTAAACTTCTACATACCTTTCTGCCCTTGCAAGCAAACTTCCTTGAAATATATTAATACAGAGGTCCCCAGCCTTTTGGGCACCAGGGACCGGTTCCGTGGAGAGAGGTTTTTCTGTGGATCGGATGGTGTATGGTTTTGTATGCTGCCTGCATCTCACGGATGGGGCTTTACTTGTTTGTGCGGCCCGGTTGCTGGCATACTGCGGCCCAGTACTGGACCATGGACCGGGGGTTGGGGACTCCTGTGTTAATACACTGCTTCGTATATTGGCGTTATCCTTTAAATGTCTTAACTATCTTTTTTTAGGATCTCATCAAGGTTTGGTCTGGAGACCAAGAATTTGCCATTATAATTAAATCATGGCAGTCGGGAGATACTTCATGTCATGTATACACTGATATTTAATAAATAAAAAATAATATTATCAAAATCCAATTTGCACTCCAGAATTAAAAAAAACCTTTACTAGTTCAGAATTATCCTCAGTACCTAGTCTTACGAAATGAACCTAAATATTATTCATATATTCAACAGCTGTAAAATAATTTACTTTAAAATTTAGAAACTTTAATTAAATGTATAATACATGATAAATGTATAAGAAATTTTAATCCTACAGGTTGTTTATGAAAAACATATATTATGAAATATTGTTATTTCTTTAACTCTTGCTTAATTATTTTAAATAATAAATAATAAATTAAAAAGTAGCTCGTAAGTCTGTTTAGTTTTACAGAGAAGGGAAAGGTATTGCAGCCTATATTTCAATCATCCACCCAATATGGTAATTTCCAGATATTTTGGATTCCTACACATCCTTCATCTGAACCAAAAGTAAAAGAGGCAATTTTCCTTCAGCTCAATCACTGACCATATTGGGTGAAGTTGATTGCACTTAAGAGTCCTAAGCATCAGTAAAGCATGTCTTCTTATTCAAACCCAATCATTGTACATTTTCAGGTCATTACATTTCTGTGGATACCTCACGAGGAACAAGTGGTGACACAGCTGTATTGCTCAGCCCTGAACTATACACAGGAGAGTGGAGTTGTATTCGTCTTATATATCAGATTGCATCAGCTTCAGAACTGCCTCTAGGTTCTATTACCCTAAACCTACATATAAGAGTGGAAGGTGAAAGCTTTGATCATTTGCTTTGGACAACCACAGAACATTCAGAGAGCTGGCTCATAGCCAGTGTAGATGTAAAAAATAGGACAGACAGATTCAAGGTAAGTAAGCATCTGAAACAAGTCTTTGCAAATTACATACATATACAATTGTAGATGAATGAAAAGAACTATAACACTTTTCATGTTTATCTCTTTTCTTATGAAACATAAATATCTGAAACAATTACAGCCTTTTTACTATTTGTGAAAGGATACTCAACATCCACATATCCACTTCAATAATATATCAGATATTCTAATTAATGTGTAAATCAGAGGGGAACCTGCTATCCTTATGGATTAATTGTACCACAAAACATATCAAAAAAGATCATTGTTCTATATTTTAGACTTTTCTTAGCAAAACCAGATAACTGTAGTAGTCTTTAAAGAAAAAAACAATGGAAAATAGTTTATTCTCTAAAGTACAATGATCTTAACTTTGATCTTTCTTCATATAATTTTGTAAACAGACATGTATATGAATATATCACTCTTTTGAAAACAGCAATATTATTCAATTTGAAAATAGCAATGTTACTAAAAGTGGGAAAAATGTAATGAAAAGATTAACAAAAGGGAAAAGCAAATATAGCAAATATATTTGGTTTGCACCAAATCCAGACACTATAGATTATATTTAAAACTTTTCTGTGCTTGCAAATCATCCTTGCTTCATATAACACTTCATACATTTTAAAATATTTAAACTTTTCACCTTTATTTTTTGGAATATTTCATTAATTTCATCCAGTCATTAATTTCATAGGGAGAGCCAATTTGTGTGATTAAGGCATTAGACTAGAAACTAGGAGACTGAGTTTTAGTCCCACTTTAGGCATGAAAGCCGACTCGTGACTTTTTGGGCCACTCGCTTTCTGATGGCCATGACATCAGGCTCCGGCAAGAAATTGGTCATTACCTGTTGCAACCAATGGATCAACAGTCAGTTGATGGGGGTGGGTGGGTGGGAGAGCTGATCCTGCAGATGCAGGAAAATGAAAAAGGATCTATATTCATTTTCTTTTTATAACCAAACATTGTCAAAGAACTTCTTTTATATTGGGTGTTCAGTTTTATACTCAGTCCGGATTCATTCAGCAACCATATATTCATGATTCTATCTCTTTTGTATCGTTGCATGTATTTTATAACCCACTCAAATGCATCATGTATTGTTCCTGACATATTCTTACTTCTATATGACAAAGGAGGCATAATCACTTTTTTTCCTCTCTCAATCTGAACAATATTTAGAGATGGTGTCTACTAACATAGACATTAAGCACTGCTCTGAAAGACTGATGTTCAAGAAAATATTGTAAGAAGGGTAAGAGGAAGTTAACCCAAATTCAGTGATTCATGGCCCAATCATTTAAGCTTTTTATTTTCTAAAACAAGTTATTATTAAAACACAGTGCTTACTCTACTTTTATGCTTATTTTACAGATTGTACTGGAAGCTATACTGGGAACAGAAACTTTTGCCAGCATAGCAATTTTTGAAATCAAAATTTCAAATGGCTACTGCATAGGTAAGTAGCTATTTTAATGTCTATAAATAGCATAACAATATAATATTTAATTGGGAATCTATTGTCATAAGAGTATTAGTTAAGAGAATTTCAATATAATATTGAAATATTATATTGTATTACTCTTAACCTGACAAGTAGTGTATTTGTGAATAATTATAATAAACTAAGTATAATTTGCTGCCCATGTTTCCAAATCTTTAGAAATCTTTGTTGCTCAGTCATGACTTAATACAAGAACAGCTACGCTGCAATAATGAAAAAGAACATGTTGCCTTAGTACTGGCTTGCAAGTATTCATAGATTAAAATGAATTAGGACATATTTAGGTTCTGTAACATCACTTGTACAGCTGTTAGTATCTTCTGTGTCATTGAATTTAAGGTGTGAGGACTTAAATTCAGAGTGATGATATTACAGTTAAGGACATTCCACAAGCATTGAATTTTAATTCTAATTTCTGGAAGCCATAGAGCAGGAGTCCTCAACTCCCGGTCTGTGGATTGGCACTGGGCCGCAGCATGCCAGAAACTGGGCCACGCAAACAAGTGAAGCCCCATCCTCGGGATGCAGGCAGCACACAAAACCACGCCCCCTCCGGTCTGTGGAAAAACCTCTCCATGGAACCGGTCCTTAGTACCCAAAAGATTGGGGGTCACTGCCTTAGATTTTATGGAGGGCACAGAATTTGAGAAAAGTAGAATGGAATCTGGGAATTATTGAAGGTTTAAATGCATTATATCACTTGCAAGAAGATTCAAAAGAAAAACTAAACTATAAATATGATGCACGTTGATGTAATCTGTGATGTGATTGATTTGTGCACCAGGAGGCACTTTGCTGAATTTGCTGAAATTTGCTTAGTGGGATGCATATTATTTTTAACTGGATATAGTCAAAGAAGGTTATGTGTACTTTTAATTGCTAGTTTTGTCTGCAAGAAGTATGCATTCTGTCATCAGTTGACATGCTTAACTAGCCTAATAGGCACAGAGTTTATAGGGAGGAAACAGTAATATTTGCATTAATAAATGTTTGCAATTTAACACCACAGCCCCCAAACGTTTGGGCACCAGGGACCAGTTTTATGGAGAGCAGTTTTTCCATGGACTGGGGGGCATGGTTTCACATGCTGCCTGGATCCTGAGTGTGCGCAGATGGGGATCCCTGATTTAACATATCATGAAAGTTCACCAATTCCTCCTTTATATTTCCTTTCCTTGTTCTGTTTAATGGCTTGCTGGATGATGATGGTAACACATAAGATTGAAGCTTATATTATTCTAAAGATTTATTAACATTCACAGTACATGTTAAATAGAACACTAAACTGATTATAATTGACAAAAGAGATAGTTCAGCATGCCAAATCATGAATATTTATGTGCTTTGATATTTTCAACTGCAGAATGTGATTTTGAAGAAAATCATCTTTGTGGTTTTATGAATCGCTGGAATCCGAATGTTAATTGGTTTGTTGGTGGTGGAAATGTAGGAAATTCACAGTCTATCCTTCCAAAAGATCATACTTTTAGGAATGAATTTGGTAAGCAAGAATGGATTATTTATTTTGAAAGAAAGCGGGATGGAAGATATCTGTAACTTTCAATTACAAATAATTCCAGTTTCTCTCATTTGTGTTCTCAATTCTGTGTTCCAAATTCTCTCACTAGAATACAAGAGCATCATAAATGAATATTTTATAATCATGTAGTTTTAAAAATGCATGTTCCAAAAATAGATGGGAGGGAAAACTGCAAATTGAATTTGGGTAATGGCAATTTTGATATAAATGGGGCATTCTTTCTGCATGTTGGGAGAACAGGGAGACATAGGGATTCAGCTTTTCATAACTGTTTTCCCATCTAAAGTATAACCATGTTTTGGTCAAAACAAATTATGACCTACATTTTTGCACTAAGTGCTTTCAGGCCTGCTTTTACATTTCATTTATAGTATTCGGTTTACAATAAATTTGTATGGTGTGAATTATTTATTAAATTAAATTCAGGCATTGTTCCAAGAATAATTTCTGTATAATTTTCTCAGCTATGCTCACATAGAAAATCTAGAGAAAGAAATGAATGAAACTTCATACTAGCTGTTAAACATTCTGGTTATTAAAAAGTAAAGAATTTACTTTGTTATCTTAAAATAACTACATTCTCTAAGTATATTACTCAAAACATTACATTATTTATTTAAACCTATATTTATTAAAAAAAATGTAAAATTGTTCAAATGAGCTAAAGCTCATCTATCTATAATGGCATAAATACATTTGAATTATCTTTTTGAGCCCTGTGTAAATCAGTTAGAAATATTTTTTTCTTCTTTTTGTATCATATAATTCTGTTTATCCAGTCTAAATATCAGAGATATAAACTTTTCAAAAGCTAAGTTTGATTCAATTTTTTAAGTGGCCCAATTTAACTGATTTTTTAAAAATAAAACTTTAAAATAGAATTGTCATCTGTTGGGAAAGGTTCTTTGTTTGCTGAGATGTGAGGTAAATAATGTCTGCGGTCTTTACCCAAACTTTCTTTGAATAATTTTCAAATGCGAGAAAAAAAAATATTCATGAATTCCTTCATTTCCCAGAACTATGGTCAGATGCTATTTTGAAGCATTAGAATATCTTCTGGAGAAGACTGAGAGATCAGAGGCGCTACCGAAGAAAAATAATTAAAAAGTATATTCTCCCCCCCCCCCTTTTAATGGGAGCTTTCAGAGAATCCTTTTTCATGAAGGGCACATCCATATCCAATTATAAGATAAAACATATAATAAAAGCAAAAACAATAGAAATAATTCTTTTCAGAGAAGTAAAAATAAATTAATTAATTTAGTTTCTTAGAAGTACTAAAACAATATGTTTTCATCATAGAGTTTTTCGGCATTATAAGA
This sequence comes from Crotalus tigris, assembly GCF_016545835.1. NCBI lineage: Eukaryota > Metazoa > Chordata > Lepidosauria > Squamata > Viperidae > Crotalus > Crotalus tigris. The sequence goes on from NW_024097020.1 coordinate 61,879, forward strand.
CTATCGCAATGATAATTGAAATATACTGATAGAACCTGCATAAAACTAATCTGTAAAACAACTTCTTCAAATCTTGTAATATTCAAAAACAGTAGACTACAATTAAGTTGGAAAACTTTGATCTCCATGGATACTTTCTAATGTAAGAATGTCCTAAATTAGGAATAAATACTCAGGAAAGGAATGAAAGAAAGCTTTTGAATGACAAAGAAGTTATATTTCTGGTAAAAATTTAGCTTAGGGTTTTGTTTTTTTGCAAATTAGATGAGCTGAGTTCTTAACTTTTAAATTAGAGACCTTTGAGAAGATGTTAAACCACAATGTATTAAACCACAATGTGTTATATTTGTGCACTGGAAAGGCTGAGTGCAACAGATGCATTTAGCTCTAAAAATAGAGCAGCTGTGCAAGGCAAGGATTAATTTTGCTCATTCAGCAGACATTGCTCATTCCATGTGGTCTTTTGAGTTAGATAAAAAAGATAGTTCATCTTATATTATTTTTGGGGGGATTACATTGGTTTTTTTCTGGAAAATTGGAGAGGCCAGGATCCACCCTGTTTACTGTAGAGTTTGGGACCATTTTTAAAACAAGCAACATCTTTGTACCATTTTAGAATAACTAATTAATAAGAACTAGTAAGAGCCAAGATAGTGGAGGAGAAGGGGTCAGTAAAAAGCTGTAGAAATGCATTTATATATTTCTGCATTACTGAAATTACTTTACTAAGAATAGGTCACAAAATGCTATCAGTATAGATGTGGAAATCATTCTGGATTGTCTTCTGATGGTCTGCCGTAGTATGGAAAAGTCTTAATGTGGAAATTCACGGCTTCTGAAATATTTTCAAAGGATCAAATAGATAAACATAACTGGCAGATAGATTATAACTTCTATGGTTAAGATCTCATTAAAAAAAGGTCTATTTCCCTGGACTTTTTCCAGTTACTCATTGGAAATTAATAGCTTTTTCCCCTAATCTGAGTAGATTCTAGTTAGTAATATATTATACTGTGTTACTTGGTATCTGAACCTATGGCTTTGGAATCTTGATATTAAAACAATTTCTTATGGGAAAATTGTACTCATTTACCTCAAAAGTCTCAGATAGCTATTCACACTAACACAACAGAGTTTTATCTCTGAAATAAAGAGAAAAGTATGCTTTACTTCCAGAACTGCCGCCTGGTTCCTGTTCTACAAGCAAATGTAACTTTTGAAATGAATTAATTTAGCAGAATCTATAGAAATTTGCTGCTTCCTTTAAAATGACAAAAACAATATGAGCTTTCTCCTTTGGGTCTTGTGATTCTTCACATCACAATGCTCCTGGCATCAATTCATGTTCCCTAGCGCCATCCTACAGATGCAGGTGCGTGAAAGTGTTTTTCTGCTGATGTACACTACAGCAGATTGAAATATATTTTGAACCTACAAAGTCCTTGACTTACAATCATTCATTTGGTGACTATTCAAGTTACAATAGCACTGGAAAAGTGACTTATGATCATTTTTCACGCTTATGACTGTTGCAGCTACGTGATCAGAATTCAGACACTTGGCAACTGACTCATATGTATGACAGTTGCAGTGTCCTGGGGTCACGTGATCACCTATTGCAACATTTTGACAAGCAGAGTCAATGGGGAAGCCAAATTTGCTTACCAACCTTGTTACTAACCTAACAACTGCAGTGATTCATTTAACAACTGTGGCAATAAAGGTCATAAAATGAGGGAAACTCAATTGTTTTGCTTAGCAACAGAAATTTTGGACTCAATTGTGGTTGTAAGTCAAGGACTACCTGTACTCATTCAAAAAATAAAAATAAAAATGACAGGCATGGACTTTTCAGTTACACCAAAAATGAAAGGAGGTACAAAATGGTGTTGTGATATACCCCCTAAAACTAGAAATATGTAAAATGGATGAGATTTAAAAGAAGCTGGAAGAATTAGTGGGGAACACCTCTCAAACAGATGAACTATTACACTACAGGCACATTATTAGGTCCTGCTAATTCTTAAAGAGACAGTGGTGTGCCCTCTCTTTAAAGGACCACTGCTTGATCTAGATAGCCTGGACAGTTTCCTTCCTGTCTCCAACTTCCCATTTCTAGGGAAGGTGATGGAGGGAGTGGCTGCATGGGCAGCTTCAGAGAACTCTGGATAAAGCGGATTATCTAGACCAGGGCTTTTCAACCTTTACACAGATTGTACCACTTTTAGGACATGACAATATTTGAGTACCACCAGTGCTTAGCAAGGTGTCAAAAACTTGATGACTAAAAAAAAAGGGAGGGGATTTTGGGTTTTACTGATTAGATTCATTTGTTGTTATAGAAATGGCTACTTTATAATATTATGGAAAAGTAAAAAGTTGAGGTTCAATGTTAATGCTTCCTTCTACTGCAACAGAGGAAGTATGTTCTTTTTCCCTTTTCCCCCTCAATTTCCCCCCCCTTTTCCTCCCCACTGTGTCCTACTATTTGCTTTTGTATTTTGTTCTATAATCTAATAAAATATTACAAACTGTAGAAAAAAAGAAAAAAAGTACCAGTTTTAATTTCTTTGGTGGCTGTTCCTTTGCTGAATCACTTTCCCTTTGCGCTGACAAATGTATGATGAATTTATCCATGTTTATTAATATGCACCGCTACCAGCTACTTCAGGGGTCTTCAACCTTTTAGGACACTTTTAGGACTTCAACTCCCAGAATTCCCCAGCCCTCCTGGCTGTTGAGGAATTCTGGGAGTTAAAGTCCACAGGTATTAAAGTTGCTAAGTTTGTAGACTCCTGAGCTGGCTGGTTGGCCCAGTGTAGTAAGAATGCACCCCACCCCCACTCCCTTCCCTTTACCCATAAAGACACAGGAATCAAGTGCAAAGCAAGAAATTAAAACACAACCTCCATGTTTTTTTCTCTTTCAGCTGCCTCAGGCGTGTCACATGTCACAATGTTACAATTCTAGACTGAAAGGCTCCGGCAATTGCGAAAAGCTTTAGCTTTAAATTAAGCCAGTTTACCTTTAAAGAAAACTTTCTAAAAGCCACAGACAGAGTCAATTAAAGGGGGTAAAACTAATTAATTTGTTTAAAGGGATTAAACCTTTCCTGTTGTCTTTTTTTCCTTTCCCCCCCAAACCATGTTCTTTTATAGCCTCTCTCTTCCCCCTCCCCTTTTCTTAAGTTCACCTCCAACTCCGAACTGCTTCTGGAAGCGCCAATCAGCTGGAGCCCAGCCAGCTCCTGGGGCTTTTGCCGAGCCCAGACAGTCCTGCAGCTGCAGCTGCCTCTCGCTCAGGCTTGGCTCGCCTCGGCTCATTCCCCTCCCCTGCTATACTTGGCCAGCAATTGCGTACCACCTGCCATGTGGCAAAGTACCACAAGTGGTACGCGTACCACCAGTTGAAAAGCCCTGATCTAGACATCTTTCAGTCAGGGCCCAGGCCATGGTTTGGGACTGAGATGGCATTGATTGCACTCATGGATGACCTCTGGCAGGAGCGGGATGGAGGTAGTGCATCCATCCTAGCTTTCTTAACCTCTCAGCAGTATTCAATACCACCGATTGTAGTATTCATCTGAACCAGCTCTGAGAACTGGGGGTGGAAAGCACGGTACTGTACCTTCTTACAGGGCCAGTTCCAGTTGGTGTTGATAGAAGGGAGAGAGATCTAGCCCATGGCCTTTACTTCGCAGGGTGCCTTTGGGCTCTGGTCTCCCTCTCCTTCGATTTAACATCTACGTGAGGCTGCTGGGTGAGGTGATCTATTGGTTTGGTTGAGATATCATCAGTATGCGGATGATACCCAGCTCTATATCTCTACCCCAGGCCTCTTGAATGATGCCATGGATGTCTTATCCCAGTGTCTGGGAGCTGTTGGGGACCAGATGAGGCAAAACAAACTCCAACTCAATCCTTGTAAGTGACTGTGGGTATTTAGATCCCCCAGAGACAAGGATCTTCCATCTTTGCTTCTGGATGGGGCAGCCCTGCCCCAAATAGACCCAGTATGCAATTTGGGGATCCTCCTGGACTTGCAGCTCCTGCTTGAAGAGCAGGTGGCAGCTGTGGTCAGGGCAGCCTTTGTATACCTTCAAGTGATGTGCCAGTTGCATCCATACCTGGACTGGGAGGCCCTGCTCATGGTAACTCATACCCTTGTAATCTCCAAATTTCACTACTGTATCAGGCTTTACATTGGGGCTGCTCTTGAAGACCATTCAGAAATTTTAATTGGTGCAGAATGCAGTCACACCGGTAGTAATTGGTGCCAGATATATGGCACATGTAATATCACTCCTGCAGGAGCTGCACTGGTTACCAGTATATTTCCAGATGCAATTCAAGGTACTGATGATTATGTATAAAGCCCTACATGGCTTGGAACCAGGATACCTGAAGGATTGCCTTTTCCAAGAGTTTCTACCCATCCAATTAGATCAAATAGGATGGACATGCTACAGATCCCATCAGCCAAAGAATGTTGGCTGACAGGGACTAGAAGATGAGCTTCTTTCTTCTCCTCTGTGGAACATTATCCCTCTGGAGATTAGTTAGTCTTCTGTAAAGCATTGATGACCTGGCTATGCTTTCGAGCCTACATGCGCCAAGGGTCCTGCCTCCTGGCGATATTGTTCAGGCCAGATATCTTGTTTATATATACTGAAATTAGATGTTTTAAAGTTTTTTATTGTTTTAATTTTTTATTATTTTTATTGTTTTAAAATATTTTTTAAGATTTTAATTGCAATGTTTCTGAATTTGACCCATCCAGAGTTGTTTGCTGAGATGGGCAGCTACAGAAATCAAATAAAATAAGCTAACTTTAAATAAGGGTTAGCTTATGTATTGTCCCATATAATTTTGCTTAGGCTTTAGGCTGATTGCTAGTTCTAAAAGAGAAAAACAAAGATATACTGAACAAATTACAGTAAACATAAAATCTGTTCTGGGAGTTCATGGGAAATCAAAAATTTGCCAGAACCATAAAAGTGGCATCAGATGTCAAGCCAATTCTTTTTGATAATCCAAATGGGAAAAGACCAATAAGTGAAGCTAATGGTTTGAAAAACATCAGCCAACATTAGTTCTTGTTATTATTATGGAACTTCTGCTTGGCATCAAACATCACAAACCAACACAAAAACAATGAAGCATCATCTTCTTAGTATTCTGTCATACCCCCTTTTAATACAGTATGTATTACTTGGATCTTTTTTCCCTCTTCATCTGTACTTATGTCAGGCTGACTGATTTTTTGGTATTTTATTCTGCTTGATTTGCAAAATATAAAAGGAGTCTTTGTTATATAGGCTGCAATTTGAAAGATATCTGACATGCAGTTTCAGTACTGATTTGGCTGTACTAAAACATTTAAATGTGAATTAAATCCAGTTTTGGTCACCACGACGTAAAAAAGATGTTGAGACTTCCGGTTTTGCACAATAGCGACTGATTGCAGGCTTGCAGATTCTCCACACCCCCACAGCTAATTTCGCCCTGCCTGGGGACCCTAAATGGGTCTAAGTCACTCCGGAGAGGCGACGAAGAAAGAAGGGTGCTCCAGCGATTGTGGAATGGCGGCGGCCATTCCGTTCGACTTGGGGAAAGTCTTCTAACCCGACAGGAGAAAGGCTGGCCATATTGCATCGACCAGCCCAAGCTACTAGCAACCAAAGTCCAAAAGCACTAACCAGCACTACTGTGAACAGCATGCTTGAAACTGGGTGAGAAATTTGATCTTCTCTTTTCTATTCTACATTTAATTTCTTGGAAAAGATCCCCAAGAAGCAAAATACCTCTGAAAGGGAAGAAGGGATTTCTGCCCTACCCTTATTCTAATGGAAGCAGTGAATTAATCTTTTTATGGAGGATCAAAATATATGGAAGTGAAATAAATATAAAACCTGAAATTTAAAACTTAAATTTGGCTAAATCTAAAATTGTTTGAATGGTTAAGACTCTCATTTTAAAGATAATTGTTCATTTTGGAAATTGAAAAACAAATAGTTGCTGACACCTAGTGGTGGATGAAGACTACGACAGCTATGACTTTAATATAAGACTTGGCAAAACCTAGGAAAAACTAATCTGTGTTTGTGACCTTCAATTTTTTAACAACAAAGAACAGCTGTGACAAAAAAAGACAATAATCTGGGCTGTAAACAAAGAGAAAATTATAAATTTCAGGAAAAAAAGTCTTTTTTGAACTATTTGGATTACAAATATCTATTTAATTGGGACTCTAAAGCTATTTGCAGAGAAAAGAAAGGAAGAGAAAAACTCAAATTCTTGGCCATCATGGATCAGAGACATGTAGAAAGAACATATCAAGAAAACATAAATATTTCACAGGAGGAGATATATAGCATACTTCCACTAATTCAAACAACAATGACTTTAAACCGCAAAGAAATCCAAAATAACTTTGAAAATATAAATCAATCTATTTCTAAGTTAACTTTACAACAAAAAAAATTCCCAGAAAACAACAACAGATAAATGGATATAGAATTGAGAATAGAGATTTAAAGATGGAACTTAACAAAACAAGGAAACATGATTTAATACTAGTGGAAAAAAATTCATAAGAATTGGAAAAAACAACTTATCCCTTAAGACTACAAAATAAATCTGAGGACAAGAAAACATATTGGATAAAATGGATTGTAGAGATGTCAGGAACATTGGAGAGAAAGGAAATGATAAGAGAAGCGGAGAGAAAGAAAAAGATTTTCAACAAACGTGGAAAGGCAGAAGCCCTGTACAAAGACACTTCACCTGATTTACTTTTTATATCTACAGCAACATTTATGAACATACAGAAAAACTTTTTGATTCAGCAAAATACATTGATTAAGAAAGATACTGGGCAAAGAAAAAAGACTAAAGTGGAAACCAAGAAAATAGATGATGGGACTTACCAGAGAGAATATTTAAAAAAGAAACATTTGTTTGAATATGGTTAAAGAAATATAAAAGTTTTGGAATATATATGTCATTCTATGAGGGATGAATTCCCTAAATAATATAGTATGCTTTTTTCCCCTTTTTTGTTCTCTTTCTTGATATGAGTAATATAAAAAAATGACTTAGATAAAGGAAATGTTTTAGATACTTAAATGTGATTGAATTTAAGAAAATTATAATGCATAAAAATATTTTGAATGTTAAAGGACTAGATGATTAGATGTATTAAATGGAATGTTTAAAATTTAAACATATTTTTAGTTATGGTTAAAAAGAATAAGAAATTTAGGAAATAAATATATATTAGCTTAGGAGGGATATGTATTTTAAGTAGTATGTTATTTTTTATGTTTCTTTACTCTTGCTCTCCTTTCTTTTTTTTCTGCATTGTTTTATCTATTCCTTAAGAAATGTACAAGTGTGAAATAGTTCATATGGAAAAATAGAATTAAATTTTTAAATATAATTAATTTTTTAGAAAATCTTAACCAGTAAAAATACCTAGAATTTGATGGGAGAAACAAACTAAAATAAGGACTGTAACAGGATCTATGATAAGGCAACCAGAATGATTGGATAGAAAAGAAATATTATATTGATGTGATTATTATTTTTAGGAATATTGGGAAAAAATATATATTTAATTGTTATCTATCAAAGCAATAAGAATGGTATTAACTCAATGTTTGCAAAAGAGGATATTTTGGGAAAACAGGAAATCAACTAAAACCATTATGTGGATTATAGAAATCAATTGTTAATAATTGTTTTACAAATGTAACCCAGACAACACACTGTTCACCAATTATTAAGTGATTTATGTTTTTTTAAAAAATCAATAAAATATATTACAAAAAAATAAAATAAAAAAGATGTTGAGACTCTAGAAAGAGTACAGAGAAGAGCAACAAAGATGATTAGGGGACGGAAGCTAAAACAAATAAGGAATGGTTGCTGGAATTGGGTATGTCTAGTTTAATGAAGAGAAGGACGAGGGGGGACATGATAGCAGTGTTCCAATATCTCAGGGGCTGCCACAAAGAAGAGGGAGTCAAGCTATTCTCCAAAGCACCTGAAGGCAGGACAAGAAGCAACGGGTGGAAACTAATCAAAGAGAGAAGCAACCTAGAACTAGGGAGAAATTTTCAGACAGTTAGAACAATTAACCAGTGGAACAACCTGCCTCCAGAAGCTGTGAATGCTCCAACACTGAAAGTTTTTAAGAAGAGACTGGACAGCCATTTGTCCAAAACGGTATAGGGTTTCCTGCCTGAGCAGGGGGTTGGACTAGATGACCTCCAAGGTCCATTCCAACTTTATTATTATTATTATTGATCATCGCAGTCAGCCAGATATTCAGACTGGATTTGGCATTTTGTCTACCTATCGAGTCCTTACCAGGACCTGGGATAGGCAGATGTGGATATTTGATGGTATTACAGATATCATCGCAGGATGGAAGCAGTTCCTAATAATAATAATATTATTATTATAATATTATTATTATGCATCTAGATCTGCATATATTTCATGTAATTATAATAAATTTATGTTTACTATACATTTATCTAGAATTAAACCTTATATAACTGACTGAGATATCCTTTAATGTTATATTGCATATCAGTAAACTTTTTTGCCACGTACTTTATTGGAACCATACTGATAATGTGTAGCTCTGGCTAAAACATTTTTAGATACTATAATTTCAATACTCTACATTTATTAATTAAAAACATTTCCTTTGAGTATGCTGGTTCTAATGATATAAAAAAGGAAATAGATTGTGATATGTTCATATCAAGCAACCCAGGCAAAGCTGATAGTCCAAGTGCTGAGAGTTGCAGACATACTGATTCTAACATATTAAATATGTTAGCAAATATTCTGAGAATATCCCTTCTGAGGAGTTCATTGTTGTCATGTCTTTGTACAAAATTTTATGAGACAATGTACAATTATACTATTTTCACAAATATATTTCTCTTGTAGGTCATTACATGTATGTGGATTCGCTCTACGTCAAGCACTTTCAGGAAGTAGCTCAACTGGTTTCACCTAAGACACTAACTCCAATGTCAGGCTGTTTATCTTTTTATTATCAAGTACAGCAGGAAAATGGCATTGTTTTTACTATTTATACAAGAGATGCAAATGGCTTTTATGAGGAGCTTTGGAAAGCAGATAGACCAATGAGTAATGATTGGTTGCTAGGGGAAGTTGATTTCAGCGCACCATATCCAATGGAGGTAAGGGTCTAAAAACAACAGACCTGAATCTTTGCATATTACAGCTAATTCTTGACTTCTGACCCCAGTTAAGCCCAGAATTATGGTCATAAGTTGTTGCTGTCATTAAGCAAGGTCCTCTGAAGAGTGGGAGAGGCTCTGGGTTGCTGAATGAATGGTCATACATCCAGGACTACGTTTATAGAATTTGTGATGTTATACTTGAGCTTCCTCTTCAATATGGTAGGGGCTTAACTTTATTTTATTTTAAGAATGGTATGGAGTAATGATTTTTTTCTTTATGGATTACTTCCTTTAATTAAACTCCCTTGAGAATTCTTATAAGATGCCACTCCTTTTAAAAAAAAAAGGATTCATATCGGACATAGGAAAATGGCATGCAAGGCAGTGCACATTTCTTTGACAGATGCAAATATGTGTTGCCAATCACTGCTTCTCATTTGTAGATAGTGGAAAACATATAGATATATCGTTCTTTTGGAACTCAAATCTAGCCTGGCCAGCTAGACTTTGAGTTTGGCATGTAAACAGGAATGTATGTATTGTTCAGAAAGCGAACAATATGGGTTGTAAATTTGAGTTTGTTTCTGCACATCCCAAGTTTCTGGGACAAGGACAAGTAATAGTGGAAATGCTATAAAGCTTCCTCCTTATGATATTTGGTGTGACCCTCCTAGGTAAGTGAGCATGTGATTGTAACTTTAATCACATATAAACGTTTTTATTGTTTTTTTCTCCCCTTGATCATATTTTAATGTTAACCAAATTATTTGAGTAGCAAATGATAAATGATTTGAAAAATATATATGATTTCAAGTTTTTTCCTATGTATATAAATAAGGGTTAGCTGGGAATGATTGAATTTGCTTCTTTAAGACATCTGATCACCAAAATAACATTTTGTATAATTATAATCTAACTATGCTTGGATATTTTTGCAGATTGTTTTCGAAGTTGCTTTCAGCAGTGCCAAAGGAGGATATTTGGCTCTTGATGACATTTCTTTCTCCCCAGTTTTCTGTAGCAATCAAACAGGTACAAGTTTCCCACCTTAATTAATATTTTAAGTGAACATGAATATGTTGTATAATATGCATTTTTCTTTGCCAAATAGTAATTTAATTGCTATTATACAATAAGACAACCCAACATATCTTCAGCATCAACAAGCATTGATAATTTCTCTCAAATGATATCACCTCTAGGCAAGATGGGCAACATACAAGATGGACAGACAGACAGATAGATACTAGGACATCAGTTGTTATTGAGTAAAAAGAGTTCTGCCCACACACACAGGACTGTATCAGCAAAAAGATGTTCTGCACATACTTCTCCCATTACTGGTGGAAAAACATAGAAAGGATCCATAAGAAAACAACATCCTATAAATAGTGAGGGACAATCACACAAGCTGCATCTGAACAAATTATTGATGAACTTCTTTGAATGGATTATAGCCACTCATAAATTATATTTCTAGCCATTTGTATGTTGTAGTCTTTCTTCTGGTGCACAATTCTGTTTCAGTATATATACATAGATTGTCATAGATTTAATGGAGTATGTCTCATCTTCTTACTGGAATTGAGCTAAGATGTTGAAGAAACCGATATCTTTTAAAGCAAAATGACACAATTCACAAAATGGAGCTCATTATAGCATAAGCAGATGTATAATTCACAGTGTTTCATCTCAGAAATTATGACTAAAATACTTTGCATCCCACAAATGATGAATAAAGATGTATTTGGGTAACAGTGAGTATACAAAAAAATGAACAAGTTGTGCAGCAGATGCATATATGAAGTGAAGTAGCATTTAAAAAGATATATTACTTTTTTAAACAATTGAACATTATTGGTGGAAATATTATTACTGAGGTAATAACAGATACTGAATATAGTCTTATTGTACATCTTCCATCCTTTTTATTTGATATAAATTATTTCCACTGGAGAATGCAAATTACTGTCACTAAAAATAGGATTATCAGAGACATTTCCTTTACTGGCCTTGTATTTATGTGTGAATATGTGGATAGAAGGAAATCTTTTGGCTCTGTGGGAATCCTTAATTCTCTTTAGGATATGTTTTATTCAGTGTTACTATCCATAACTGCTATTAAGGGACAAACAGCTTGATTCCTTCTTGCTGATTTTGCTAGTATTTATCAGCTTGATTTTTCAGGTATGCAGTTTCAATTCTCTTCCATTTGATCTGTTATCCCTTAGGCCTTTCCTTCAGTCCCTTACAGGCAAGTTGCACTTTTGAAGAGAATTTTTGCCATTTTTATCAAGATTACAAGGATGGTCCTGGTTGGAGCAGGATAAAAGTGAAGCCTAATGCATATAGACCGGGTGACCATACTACCGGCTCAGGTAAGTAAAAATTCTTTATGGGAAAATGTATAGGGTGAGTCCTGTCTGTGGGCACACGAGCCGTTGTCCCAGCAGAGTTCGCTAGAGTAGCGAGTACATGGCATTTGGAAGCAACAGGGCAGGAAGTGAGCAAGCAAGCGGCATTTGCCCCCCGGGGATGTCCTGGAGATGGCAAGAGACTGGCCTCGGCCACGCTCACCCAGTCTGCCATGACCACTACAGCCACGTCCACCCAGTATGCCCATCCCCCCCGAGGGCATCACAATGCTGATGCAGCTCTGGCACTTTGCGATAAATAAGTGGGTTTTGGGTTGCAGTTTGGGCACTTGGTCTCTAAAAGGTTCGCCATCACTGACCTAGTTAGTACCAGCTTCACATAAATTTAGATGAAGTATTATTTCAGAAATTTCAAAAGCAAGATCTCAGTTAAAGAGTTTTCATACATGGGGCTTCCCCTTCCTACCAGCAGTGATCAGATGCTGACAAAAAGAGAGGGACAGGAGTGGGGAATGATTTAAGCCTGCTGTATAAGTTCACTGAGGGAAGAGATGCTGGCCAAACTTCAAAGTCTGAGGTTCTGGTTCACCTCCAAAATAGCTTTTCTATTAAAAGAACAATTTCAAATTAAGGCACTAATCATTAATATGATAAACGACATAGCAACATTATATGAAACAAGTTCAGCCAGACCCATATACATATATTGATGTCTAGTTTTGTGCAAAAGTGCTGTGTATGTCTGAAGATCTAACAATGAGTTTCAGACAAGGGATTTTTTTTTGTTTTTAATGATTTGCCTATTGAAAAATTCAGGGAGGAAAATTAAATTACAGGCAGTCCTTGACTTAGTCATTCAGTGTCTGTTCAAAGTTATAACACCATTGGAAAAAATGATTTATGATGGTTTTCGCACTTATGACCATTACGTATCCCCATAGTGAAAAGGTAAAGGTTTCTCTGTCAGTCTGACTCTGGGGCATAGTGCTCATCTCCGTTTCTTGGCCGAGGGAGCCAGTGTTGTCCGAAGACAATTTCTGTGATCATGTGGCCAGCATGGCTATATGCCAAAGATGCATGGAACGCTGTTACCTTCCCACTGAAGTGGTAGCTACTTATCTACTTCCATTTAGATGCTTTTGAACTGTTGGTGGGCAAGAGCTGGGAGCTCAAACCATTAGCGGAGTTTGGGTCTTGAATCTGGGCTGGCAGCTCCCCAGTTGGCAAGCTCTGCATCTTTAACAGCTGAACCATCATTCCATGGTCTCATGATCAAAATTCAGGCGCTTGGCAACTATCATGTATTTATGAAAGCAGCACTGTCTCTAGGCGTGTGATCACCATTCATAATCTTTTCAGCCAGCTTCTGACAAGCAAAATCAATGGGGGAAACCAGATTCACTTAATGCAGTGATTCACTTAACTGTGGCAAAGGTCATAGAATGGGTCAAAACTCATTTACCAACTGCTTTGCTTAGCAACAAAAATGTTGGGCTCAATTCTGGTCATAAGTTGAGACTACCTGTATATGTAACCTAATTACCATTCCTATAGTTATGGCAATATAGCTTTGGAACAAAATTAATCTAAAGGTTGGGTTAAAATGATTTTTTTTACTGTAAAGATAACATGTATTAATATTAATATGTAACAATGGGAAAATGGCAACTAAAAATATTCAAGCCTGGAAAGATTATTTAAGATATTATTATATGAAATAGTTCTTTAGAGACATGATCTTATATAGCAGTCCTAGCTTGCAAACATGGCACTGGAAGTCCACTACAATATCTAGAAATATCCCAGGAGTAAATTGCTTGAAATGATTTAAACATTACGTTGCATTACAGGTTTCTATTTGCTGGCAAATACAAAGTTTACATCGCAACCTGGATATATTGGCCGCTTATATAGCCCCACTCTGCCAGAAAACTTACAATATTGTCTGAGATTTTATTATGCCTTGTTTGGCTTTTTCAAAATGAGAGATTCCCTGGCTATTTATATCTTTGAAGAAAACCATATTGTTCAGGAAAAAATCTGGTCTGTCTCAGAAACTCCCAGAAGAGTCTGGACTCAAGCTGAAATCACCTTCAGAAAGCCCATGCCTTGCAAGGTAACAACCAATGTTTTCTGTCTTGGATACTGTTATTGTCAGCTTCTCCTAAATGAGTCATAATGACTCCTCTGTGAAAAAAGGGCAAAAGGATTTGTTCATCTTCTGTCTTTTCCAGTAAAAAACAGTCAAATTATCCTGGCAGATGGGAATGTGACCACAGATAGAAGGGCAGTCATTATATAGTTTGTGTGGCAGGAGGTTGTACACAAAAAGAAGCAATTATTCAAATAAAAAGGCAACTTTTAATTTTTATTGTGTTATCTGTTGTGGAAAGAAGAGTTCTAGCATTATTTCTTTAGATTGATTTAGTTAAATTAGAGCTTAAACCCTACTAATAGTTCTTATGATAAAAATATCAGTGGAAATGCTGTACCCAGCCACTGAATAGTATGCAACTAAAGTCACATTATGATTATTTTCTGTGACATGCATTGCCAGGCATATTGTAAACATTTTTTGTTGACTAACAAGATTATATGTAATTTGGGACAGTGCATTGTAAATCTGAAGGTACTTCACCGGACGTTCAGTTCATATGGAAATATGCCGTTCATACTGAAGATAGTAATAGATTTATGAAATTTTTAAAAACTGTACCAGAGTGAGGCATATTCAAGTTGTTTTAATAATTTTGATCCGAATGGAAAGGAAATTTAAAATATTAATGCCAATTGTAACAAATGTATTAATAATGTGCTTTGTGTGCATAGACAGTAAAAATGAATGGCTACTTTCATGGCTGCCAATGTAATATTTGCTCATATTATCTGGGAATATGTATTGTAGATCAAAAGATTCTAAGTTTAGAATCTTTATTTCAGTCCACTATATAGCATAAATACTGGTAGAACACAACCAGCATTTACTTCATTTTCCCTGTAGCTGATTTTATGCAACTTTGATTTTTTCCTTTCCAAGTGTCTATAGAAACAGTAAACACCCTCAGCTGCCAAGTTGAATCTTGGCCATCCTTGAATGTCACATAGCACAAGAGAATCTGATCTTTCCATTGCTTTTACAGCATTTCCAATTAAAAAATTTCAGCCATCAGAAACTCTTTTTGATGTGTTTTACTCTGCATTTTTCCTCAAATAAGAAATAGTGAATATTTAAAAATATTTTATTTCAGTCTTTGTCATTTCAGCTGGAAAAGCTGGAAAGCAGAATAATGAAAGACTTGGTTTCCAGGGATGAGACATTTTGGCGTATCTATTTGAAATTAGCTCTCTAAACCAATTACTGGTACTACAATATTTCATATAGAAGAAACTAGCCACTAACATTAATGAGCTCCTTGAAAACATCATTTTAGAACATATGCTTTGTGTAATTAAATCAAATGCAATAAACTTAAAACAAAAAGTAAGAAAATCATATTATTTGTATTATTAATTTTTATTATACTTCTCAGGTTGTCTACAACAAGGTCTTAATGTTTATGTGCTTTTTCTAGAAAGCAAGTATAAAAAGGACATTAAATCACTGAAATACTGAGGCTTTTCAGACTATGTAATAATAATAATAATGAGGAGGAGGAGGAAAAGAAAAAGTAGTAGTAGTAGTACTAGTTGGAAGGGACCTTGGAAGTCATCTAGTCCAACCCTCTGCTCAGGCAGGAAACCCTATACCATTTCAGACAAATGGCTATCCAGTCTCTTCTTAAAAACTTCCAGTGTTGGAGCATTCATAACTTCTGGAGGCAGGTTGTTCCACTAATTAATTGTTTTAACTGTCAGGAAATTTCTCCTTAGTTCTAGGTTGCTTCTCTCTTTAATTAGATTAGCGCCCAATGTTCAAGTCTGTCGAGATCCTTCTGTATCTTAAGCCTATCTTCTGGAGTATTGGCTATTCCTGCCAGCTTGGTGTCGTCTGCAAATTTGATGAGTTCCCCATCTATCCCTTCATCCAAATCATTGGTGAAGATGTTGAAGAGCACTGGGCCCAGAACAGGGCCCTGGGGCACCCCACTACACATTTCCCTCCATGTAGATGCAGTTCCATTGAGGACCACACGCTGAGTACAGCAGATCAGCCAGCTTCAAATCCATCTCTTGGTGATGCTGTCTAACCTACATTTTTCTATCTTATCAAGTCGTAGGTTGTGGTCTACTTTATCAAATGCCTTACTGAAGTCCAAGTAAATTATATCCACAGATTCCTCTGATCCACTAATTTTGTCACTTGGTCAAAGAATGCAATAAGATTTGTCTGGCATGATCTGTTTTTAACAAACCCATGCCTCTAGGTGTTTGCTGATTTGTTGCTTGATTATCTTCCCAGGTATTGAGGTCAGGCTGATAGGTCTGTCTGTTTCCCATATCCATTTTTTCCCCCATTTTTGAAGATGGGAACTACACCAGCTCTTTTCCAGTCCACTGGGTAGTTCCCAGTGCTCCAGGATCTTTGAAAAATATAGTTCAGTGGTTCTGAGATCATATCTGCCAGTTCTTCAGAACCCTGGGGGGTAGTCTATCTGGTCCTGGTGATTTGAACTCATCTAGGGTCGACAAGTGCTCACTTACCGTTTTCTTGCCTATCTTAACTTGTGTTTCTAATCTGTTTTTTACGGTACTGTTTTTGATAGGTTGGACTGTTTTTTCCCGTTGTGTAAAGACAGATGCAAAAACCGAGTTAAGTAGTTCTGCTTTTTCCCTGTTGCTTGTTACCTTCTTGATTAGCAACATGTGTTGCTTATGAAATTTCAGCCAGACTGATGTTACCTAGTTTAGTAATCTGCAAGAAAACCACCAAGTTCAGAGAGCACCAAGGACCCCATAATTTCAGCTATATTTGAACAATGTTGATTTCTGCAGAAACAATAATATAATCCCAATAAAGTTGTGAAAAAGTGTTTACAGACTTTTGTAAGAACTTTAATATAGTTTCTATATATCGTTCCGATTGGAAACCAATTTGTTTCCATAATGCTTTTAACCAGATAAATTTGTTCTTGTAATTGCTTTTACTGGTATTTTAACAATATTTTAGATATTTCTTTGTAAATTTGTGTTTGAGAGAGAAAGAGAAGAGGTAAATCTAAGTGTCATCTGCTATGGGGGACGATATGAGTGCAACTCTTTCCTGAAGATTATAGGAAGCAGATTATCTAGATCTTCACCAGTAAGGATTCTGACCTGGTTATGGAATGGAAATGGCATCAGTTACTCTTATTGAAGGTTATTATTGGACCTAGATGGTAGGGAATGGAAAGATTATTATGGCAATACCCAGAAAACTACCCACATCAAATCCCACTAGCTGCCATTTGAAAAGAAAAACAAAACAAAGTTACCTAATCAGGTAATGACACATCTGCAAGCAAGCAATCAAGCACAGAGAGCATCAAAGACTCCACAGATCATTACTATCTTCCTTTGGAGAAAGCATCAAATGCCTGAATATTTCTACTTCAATTGTTTATATACTTATTTGATCTACAGAACAAATATAATTTGAAACAATAATCTCAAATATAAATATTCATTGCTAAATTACATGATTCAAATTCTAGTAATACTATAGAATTAGCTAGGAATTTCTAGCTGTTTTATTAATGAAAAATCTGGATAAGCCAAATTGCTGTTTAATTCAGATTAGTGCTAAAATGGAAGTAACTAGAAATCAGTGAGTTAGCAATCTTTTATACTTATATTTTCATTATATATAACTGTGTTCAGACCATTAGAAAGAGTTCTAGTAAGCAAAACATTTTTTTCACGAATATTGAGATAATGTTAACTTCAAAATTTGACTATCTGTGATATGTACATAGATCGAGAATATTTCTTTTGAGATCGTGAGTAAAGTGAATGCATGCCCTTATGTACTGATATCCTTTGAAGCAACTTTCAATAAGGATGCTGTACCAGTTCATCTTTGTAAAGCATCTTTTTCAAATGCTATATAAAATTCAAAAGATTAGAAAAGCATTCTGGGGGGGAAAGGGCTTGGAAAAATTAAGATTGACTGTATTTTTGTGCAAATTTCAGGTGGTGTTTCTGAGCTGGTGTAGAAACTTTTGGGATTGTGGACTAGTGGCACTAGATGATATATCAGTGAATTTGGGAAGCTGTCATAGTGCTGGTAAAATTAATTACATTTCAAATCCGTAGTATGTATATTTATTGCAATTGATGTGTACTTTATGATATTAGTGATCTGTTCTGTATAAACTTTCCCCTAATATATATTTTCAGGTTATCATACACCATTCCATATTGGATGGAGATATACTTTTAAGTTTAAAAACTATGCTTTTTTCCATTTTAATGATGTGGATTCAAATTCACAATAATAAGAGTACAGAGAGTATTCAGCATGCCAAAGAAATTCTTGCAAAGAAATGGAATTTCTTCTATCAAATTTCAAAACACTCCTACTTGCTCTTAGAAAAAAAAATTGGGCAGATCTATATTTAAATTGGGATTTAGATATAGGCGAAATGAGTACCTTCCATTAACACAAATGTCCATTATGTCACTGTCTGTCTGTCTCCATATATATAAGAATCCAACCTACTGTAGGAATTGTTCTGAACGAGACAGTTAAATGTTCTGCATTTCTGAAAGTAACAGGGGCTCCAGAAAGATCTCCTTATAGTAGTGGTAGTCTCCTAAAATCAGGCTAGCGCTATCTCTGATTAGCTTTAGCAAAATGCCAAACACTGAGTTGTATAATGTAGAATTAGCTGTTCATGCATATACTGTATATTGACTCAATTTGATAATCCATGTTTTTGTTCCATTATGATGTGATTTAACTGATTTAAGCCATTTAAAATTAGGCTTACTATGAATGCTTTAGTTATTCTCTATATACTTTGTCAATTGCTAAGGTCACATTTGACTGTGACAAAACATAAATGAATAATCATGAGTAAACTCAAGAGATTGCAGTGAAATTTGAATTAACTAAACCATGAATAGTTACATGATTTTCTGTTAATAACTATTACTTATTTTAGCAATATTTAGCAATAACTATTACTTATTTAGAAATAACTATTATTTATTTTAGCAACTATTACTTATTTTAGCAATAACTAATTATTTTAGCAATATCAAACCAAATTGTAAAACATGCATCTAAGTAAATGTTATATAAGTCTATTTTAGAATGAAAAATCATATTTACTTAGAAAAGTAATATCTGCCTGGAATTTTGAGAAAGCAGAAAATGTAATGTGTTTAAAAAAATAATAAAAATGAGTAGAGTGTCATCAAATCAACAAATTCAGATAGAAAAGCAGTTGCTATAAGTACAGTTGAATAAAACTGATAGCTTTATCCATACCAGGAGTTTAAACAGGTCAATTAGATATATTTAAATATACTTAAGCATAACTGCATTTTACTGTATGTGTTTGGTAGATATACTACCTGATTTTCCCGGAGAATGTACTTTTGAAAAAAATGAGTGCTCATTTACTCTGCAACCAAGAAACCGGCATGGTTGGCATAGGAGGAGAAGTCCAACGCCTACATCTTACACTGGTCCAAGAGGAGACCACACTACTGGGGTAGGTAAGTTATAATTTAAAAGGTGATAAGTGACCTAAATAATATAATGAAATATCAAGTATGAATAGTTTTTATTCCAAGATAGATTTGTAATCTAAATGAGAACATTTGATGCTTTTCTTTTCTATTAAACATACAGATTAGGATTTCCATGCTTAAAAATAGACAAAACCATTCCTTCATTTTTTTAAATTTTTATGCTGATAACAGAATCTTATTGTAGATGTTCTTCAATAAATAAGACAATTGTTATGGTACTTTTTCCAGACTTCTCCGATAATTCTGGGTAAGATTTGAGAGAAGTGAATTCATATTGGAAAAGAGCAATAATTGCCAAGATACCGTGTTTCCCCGAAAGTAATACCTACCCTAGCTTGATTTTTGGGGCTGGGCCTAAAAATCAAGCTGGGGTGGGGAGGTGGAGCTGCCCCACACACCCCATACCCACTTACCGATGCAGCCAGGCTTCCCATGAATCAACACCTGCCTCGCCTCACCGGCTCACTTCTTCTGTGGTGCCCCCTAGCCTTCATTTTGCCATCAGAGGCTTCCGGAAAGGCCTCTGCAGCCAAGAACTGAGCTACAGATTCAATCTGGAGCTCCATTCTTTGCTGCAGAGGCATTTCCTTCCATCACAGAAGAAATGGGCCGGCTGGGTGGAGATTTCAGTGCTGCCACGGCGAGGTGAGACCGTGAAAAAGACACTCCCCAAAAATAAGACTTGGTGCCTCTTTTGGAGGCAAATAATAATAATAATAAGACCGGGTCTTATTTTTGGGGAAACACAGTAGACAAATCATATAATAATAAATGTTAGAAATATGTGTATGTGTAAAAAAAAAACCTCAAAAGTGACGGAAAGGAAACTTGTTCCTGGTAAAATTCAGATATCTGAATCACTCTATAAGAATTAAAAAAATCTCTTAAAATATACTTTCATATATTTTCTTTTTGAAGGATATTACATGTATATTGAAGCTTCTAATATGATCTATGGACAGAAGGCACAACTTATTTCAAGGTTATTACGAAAGACATTTGGACATCAGTGCCTTATATTTTTTTATCATATGTATGGACATGGGACAGGACTGCTGAATGTTTATTTGAAGATGCATGGTTCTAAAAAGGAGATCCTCATTTGGAGAAGACGTGGTGAACAAAGCATCTCATGGTTAAAGGGCCTAATAGAATATACATGTGATAAATCTCACCAGGTAAGTTAACAATCCCTTTATAGGAATGGGTATCTGTTTAACTTATGGCCCAGAATATTTGGAGGGATAAATTTCTGGTTGACAAGTTTGTTAAATGCCAGCAGCAGGCATAAATTCCCCAAGACCTGTAAGGAGAAAATGTGACTGAAACATGCCAATTTAAAATAGCACTGGATAGTCTTGAATTGATTGAGTCTAAATTGATTGCATAAGCAACCAAAATAAGCCTGTCTGTCATTAAAGATCATAGCAGTATCAGATGTTATGCACAGAAATTCTCATGTTTTTTTTCCTTACGGTTCTTATTTAATTTGATGGAGAATTTGCTTTACAAATTATTTTCCGAAGAAAATTATATAGATATTCTCATGAATGCTGTGTGATGTTTTTGCCCTTACTTAGGAAGGAGATATTGAAGGAGAGGTTTGTGAAATGCTCCATCTTTCATTGTATAGCCATTTTTCAAGCAGTCTAAAACTTATATACAAAAAAAGGACAAATTCAATAAATCATTTATTCTTTACACTTCATAAATCTAGCAAACAATTTCAATTGACTATTTGCTCATAGTACTATGTCTCTCTCTATCCAGTTTTAGATAATTTAAATATATAGATCTAATGTTGTACAGTTTGGATTTCAGTTACATATAATAGTATGAAGGAAGAGGTGCAGGAATAAAAATATCAAAGCAACTGTTACACATTTCTGTGAGAATGTGGGTCAGTCCAAAGGGTGTATAGATCTGTGCTCATGAACCATCTTTCAACTCCCCAGAATAGATTTTAAGAAGGACACAAAGAGGAAAAGGAAAGTTATTCTGTTGGGGGAAGAATACATTTTGATGCAACCAAAATTCTTCCTTCTAAAAGTAAATTCTTCTAAAAAATATATGTACAGGTTTCCTCTGAATCTGGAGTAGTGGCCTTCAGGCCTCCAAGTAAAAGTAAGACTGGTGGAGCTTTTACATCCAAATAATGAAGGCACAGGTAGAGGCTCTTCCAGTGAAGTTACTCCTTGCTGAACAAGGCAGAGAATACAAATAATGTGGAAGACCATTGCTTTGGTGTGTAAGATGGTGCTTCTGCCCCCAAATCCTTGCCTCTGCTATCACCTGGCTTGCCAGGAAAATAAAGAACAACTTTCCCTTTCTCCTCCAATTAAAAAAAATGAAAATATATGAGAAGAAACGTCACATTTTTTTAAAAAAAAGTCTATTCATTGAGAAGAAGGATATATAAATAATTCCTGGAAAGGGACAACTGAATCCATGTGGAAGGAAACTTATTGGTAGGATTTTCTTGGCTTCAAAGTTTGTCTGGAAGATTGGTCAATCTTTATGAAAAATAAGACTTCTTAGGAGATCTTGAGAAAGGAGGAAACAGACCCAAATAACACAAAGATTAATGGAGCAAATTTAATATTTTAACAGCACATTTTGTACAACTCCTTATTTTTATTTCCCATCCCATGTTACTATTCCTAAGGATTGCCAAACTTTCCAGAAGGGGCATGGAGAGGGTAGGAGAGATACTCATTTAAAAGAGCTTTCTTCTACTTCAGTTAGTTATAACTACACCATGATTTACAAACAAAAATTTACACACTTATATGTAAATTACTACCTTGCATGTACAGTACTTTATACATTTCTATAAAATCAAACTGTATTTATAAATTATGCTTTTTTAAAAAATGCAGATTATATTTGAAGCAATTCGTGGAATATCAATAAGAAGTGACATTGCTATAGATGACATTTCATTTCAGAGAGGACCTTGTAGAGGTAAACTTAATTTGATTGAATTTGCCCTGGTATTTGATTTACATTTGCCTCTTGAAAGCTTTTCATTATATTTATACACACACACACACACAACTAAAGAGACAACTGTTCATAGCAAGTGTTTCTTTCTAGATTTACAAAGATATTATTGTCACATTTATCAAAAGTCCCACAAAACCATTCTTGAGCTAAAGCTCTTTCATTATTTCTACTTTAATACTCATGAAAGAAAGGATAGCTAGTCTTCAGACTATTTCTCTCTGCATCTTAGCACCTCAAAATGATTTTTATCTGTAAAGTAATATACAGATGTTTTCAATGTTCTTTCTGTCCTCTTAGAAATGGAAGAAAGTATACTAGAGTCATCAGGATATTCTGCTGATTTCAATGAAATAGAGTACTGAACTCGGCAGTAGCTGATGGAATACCAGTGCTTTCTCTACAGTAGAAACTGCACAGACTTGTCCATACTATCCAATTTAAAGATAACTACTGGATTATTTTGTAAAAGACACAAAGGCACAGGAAGAGCCGAGGAAAGATTTAGTGCCTTGCTTATGAAATTATTGACTCAGGGTTTCTCTCACTTTGTTTTATGCATTTTCTTTTGCATGTGACATCAGTTATTCTAAGGAGCTATTGAATTTGCACCAAATTTGCAATAATCAATATAGATTTTTTAAGAATTTTCAGCCATACAAATATATAAAATAAAATGGACACAATCTGTCATTGTGTTAACAAAATCTGCATTCAATGAATGCCTTGTTGGCAAATAATGGATTTAGTTAAAAATTGTGAAATAAAGAAATTTATAAACACTATTAACATTTTATATGTTGTTTGCAAATGTTTTTAGTATTGTTTAGGAAGACTAATATCTGTCGGAATCCTATGCATGTCCACTCAGAAATTCATGTCATTGAGCTCAATGACAATGATTCCCAGATGTGCATAGATTTGCAATATAAGGGTCTCACCAATACAGTATTTTAATTATTGTGCTGTTTTTTCCTAATAATTATAATGAATCCGTTTATCCAGGCTGCAGCTGACAGATAAAATCTATGTAAGTGTTCTATAAAATATAATGCAGCGCACCAATATTGAACAACATACAAATGAGGAAACTGTTTGAAATGCAGTTTTATTATTTAATATATTAGTGGTTTGATAGACTTGTCAAGAATGACTTTAAGTTACATTTAACCACAAAATATTCCTGTTTGAAAAAAAATGATACCCATTTGAATGTTGAATATGTGATTATAGAGGGACATGCATTTCATATATGTATATGTGTGTACAAATGCCTTAATTTTAATTGATCAAATAAAATGTGTTTTCACTTTAACTCCACCTGTGGCCAGAAATGTACTATTTTTTTGAATAAAATTGATTTTTTTTCTCTCACAATCATCCTACAACGGAAACTGCCAGACCAGACTGCTTCAATTAGCTAGCTATGAAATGTATTTGAAAAAAAATATGGTCTGTAATATAACATAAATGGCCAATTAACGTTGTTAATATTATATACCTAGCTTTCTGTTGCAATTCATATGAAATCCAGACTAAAGTAATTCGTAATTTACAGCCAAAATTGGGACTGGAATTAAGAAAAAAAAATAGTTAAGCAAAACACCCACATAATCGGTTTGCTCAATGATTGCAATACTGGCTTTCCTAGTTGCGGTCGTTAAGTAATCTGATGGGACATGGAATCCCTTGCGATGTGAGAGGCTTGGGGAGCTTGGTGCCCAGCGGTGTGTGGAAACCTGTTGCAGGCTGGGAGGTCTGGGCCTTCTCACCCATCCCATGCTGGGTTGCCTGAGCCCTTCCCCACCCACTACGCCTGGGGCCACTTACCTTTGTGTTGTTTTTCTGACAGGCATGTCCAGCTGACACAAGGTGTGGCCTTCCAAGGAGACCACCTCAATATCATTCTGCAAGTGGGCCCAATTCTCACAATCATTCAGAATGATCCTTCTTCAAATTGTGTTATTTGGAGAAGGGGCCTTTCAAATGATTTGCAAGAATAATCAGTATGTTATCTATGTAACATCTTCCTAGGAATGTAAGCCTACCTATTTCATTATGCCATTGAATGAGCGTCATGTCAAGTACATACACTAACATCTAACATTTCATCTAGCTTTTCCAAAATCTCTAGAATTTTTCTAGAATCTCCCATAATTCTTTGGAATCTGCATAAAATGCATAGAAAATAATACAGCATGCCTGTACCGTGCACCCAAGCAGTGAATTAAGATTACTGGATGCAAAACCTAGACCTTTTATATTCAATCAGATATATCCATTTACCCATTATTTTGTTCCACAAAATACCATTATTATAGTTTTGTTAATACCTTTCACTGCAGTGTTTCTAATAATTTTATTTTATTGCATTACACATTTAAATAGAATTGCATTTTTTACATCATTTATTATAGGCTGTCAGTATATTCCACGTTTTTTTAGTCAAAAATAGGAAGTAAATGGTTTAATTGATATATTTCTTTCTAGCCTGATATTCTCCTGACATCTAGTGGACACTTCAAAAATAACATCTTCTAATTTAATAACTTGTGAACTTGCAAAAATCCTGTATGTTTTGATTTTTCAAAATAGTGAGTGTACAGTGCCTATTTGCTATCAGTTATAGTGTAGGATAGATATATATGGATCAGTACCTTGTGTTGGTCCATAACTGTAATAAAGACAGGACTGAATTGGATCAGTACCATCTGTAATATGGGTGTAAAATGCAAGTCTCATATCCCCTTTGAGATTAGTATATATATAAAAGGCAGAGCATGCATCACAGTGCTACATCTGCCATCTTACCCATTTTTACACTTCTATGACTACCATTGGTTTTAGTGAATTTCCTGTTCAGTGCCACATGCTAGACCAGGGGTCCCCAACCTGTGTGGGCTGTGGCCTGGTAGTGGGCCGTGGCCTGCTGGCCACCGGGCCACGGTACAGGCTGGCCAGTGCACACGCATGTGCGTGCACACCCCTCACTTGTGCTAGTGCCGCAGCTGCAGGGCACAAAAACAGGACGCCATGCCACAGGGCACAAAAACGGGTCACCGCTGCACCTTGGGATGTGAAAATTGGACGATGATGCACCTTGGGGTGCAAAAACAGGATACCGCCGCCCTGCAAGGCGCAAAAATGGCTACTGCCGTGCCACGAGGTGTAAAAACAAGGCGCTGTGCCACGCAAGAACAAGGCTAGTAGGGCTAGTATCACATGGGCGCTAGCCCTGCCCCGTTTGTGGCATGTGCATACTCACGGCCCTGTGCGCACGTACACACATGCATGCATGTAAAATGCTTCCCCCTCCCTTTTCCTTTGGTCTGCCAACCGACAAAGGTTGGTGACCTCTGTCCTAGACGTTTCAGAATCAAAATTTATCCTAAGGAACCATAACAGAAAAAGCATACTTCTTTGATCCCATTATGACACATTTAACTGAAGAAATCTGGAATATTCTCATTGTGTCTGACCCTAGACAGGCAGAGTGGATGGGCTCCTGGTCTCTTCAATTAATCATTGTGATCTATCAGGACTCAGAAAGTGAGTTCTGTTACAGCATCTGCCATCTAGAAAATACATCTATACAACTTACCATGATGGTGTTTTCAAAGTCATTTAAAACTTGATTCTGGTCCCAGGTTTGGAGGTAGGTGGCTGTTTATCCTGTTGTTTTTCCCTTTGGGTGTTGTGTTCCCTCTTTCAGATGTTGAGAAACTTTCATCATCATCTTTGTTTTTACTCCTTTTATTATGTAATCTATCTAGAGTTGTCTGGAGTCAAATGGCCTCTAAATTTAACTAATAAAGTGAATTTATGAACTAGATTCCTTTTTCTTTGTAGTGCTTCCTCTTGCTGCACACAAAAATGGGTATTGAAATAATGGAAAGCACTGATGGGTAGAATCAGATGATTTATAAACAAAAGTATATAAGGTATGTGCCAAAAATAATAATTCGCTTTTATCATTAATCTCTGGAGATTTCCAGTATTTTCCTTGGAGCCCATTAAATCCAGGAAGACATAACATCATTAACTCAAACAAAAATGGGCAAAGATAGAAATAAAATAAACTCCATGATGAAGATGGATCATACTAATACTTTTCATTCCTTTCTCTCTTAATATGCTTACAGGACTGAAAGTCTAACTTCATCAAGGCATTATTATGCTTACTAGAATTTAAGCTTAACAGCACCTGAAAAACTAGGCTATTTTAATCTTGACTTGCAACCTCCACTCCAGAATGAGATAAGCACATGTGCAGGAAAATAAGGGAAGTGAACTATCTTTTGATAGGAAAAAAAAGGAGTGTTATATGTCGTTGGCTGCTTTCTTTCACAATCAGTGGCAAAATTGCCTGACCAATAACCAGCCATAACACAGTGAAGATCTTGTTTCGTTTATTGTTAATAAGCGGAGAGAAGCATCATAGTTTGGTTCTCTCCAAAGTTTCAACTCAAACAATTCCCTTCCTTACACAACTCTGTCCTGGCAGCCCTCCTTGTTCCCCATTGGCTTAGGTATTATGAGGTTACATTCTCTCCAACCACCACCTACATTTTCCCCGAGACCTTCCTTAAACCTACTACATCACATTATGATTAAATTATATATGCAAGGAATGTCAATATTTTAAATATGTGCTTTGCTTACTACTGTGACCCACATTTTTCTTCTTAGAAAAACGACTTATTTTTCGGAATATTTGCCACAATTTATATGCCTCTCGCCTGTGGCTAAGTTAGCAATTTTATGCAGCTATTTTTGCAGCTCAGATGTTTCCATGCCTCACTCTGAAGCCCCTTCTGGTAGTTATACTATGGGTTCTTGGAGTTGTTGGTACAGTACCTTCCTCTAATTCTAATTATGAGAGCAGTTTGGAAATAAACCTTTGTTTGTTTATCAATGATATACACTCACAGATACAGAACTTTTATTATACACATTTGAAAACTACATTACATTACTTTTCAACATAATCGCCATCGAATTGAGGCACTTGTCATAACGTCTTACAAGTTTTGAAATTCCTTAGTAATAGTTGCTCGGCGCCAAATCTGGTCTATAGGGGGAGTAATCAAAAACATCCCAATGGAACTGCTTCAAAAGTTATTAGGTGTGTCTAGCGGTGTGCGGTGAGCATTATCGTGAATCAACACACCAGAAGTCAGCATGCCCTGATGCTTGTTATGGATGGCTCTTCTGTTTTCTGTTTCACAATATGCTTTTGAATTGATGTTCAAACCATGCTCCATGAACTTCACTAGCACTATTCCTTTGGCATCTTCACATTTGACAGGATTTTCTATGGCACCATTTCCGGTATGATGTTCGTTCATGATAATGCTTGCCTGCACACCGCTAGATGCACTCAAGAAATTTTGAAGCAGTTCCGTTGGGATGTTTTTGATCACCCCCCCCATAGCCCAGATTTGCCGCTGAGCGACTACTAAGGAATTTCAAACCTTGTAAGAAGTTATGACAAGTGCCTCAATTTGAATGGCAATTATGTTGAAAAGTAATATAATGTAGTTTTCTAATGTGTATAATAGAAGTTCTGTATCTGTGAGTGTCTGTCATTGATAACCAAATGGAGGTTTATTTCTGAATTGCCCTCGTATTTACTTCTGCAGTCAAGCTATCTCCTCTTGCAGCTTGGTACTTTCTGAAGCCCCATCATCATCTATTAAGAGGGAGCAAAAAGCCATTTTTTTCTACCATTATTTTTACTCCCCTTTTTTCCTATCAAAAGATCGATTCACCTTTTTTATGTTCCTGCACATCTCATGTTGGCTAGGGAATTCTGCTACTTGGAAATCCACAAGTCTTAAAAAGTGCCAAAGTTGGACACCTCTGGTCTAAATATTTTAGAATACAATCTCAATTAACCAGTGCCAGAATAGCTACAAATCTGGAGGACATGAACCTGAGGGAAAAATTATGCACACAAAAGACTTTTCCATGAAAAGCCAAGTTGCCTTTGCTTAACCTAAGCTCTAAGAGGATAAAAAAGCAATGAAATCCTTGGATAGTTAAGGATCATATTAATGTCATGTGGTGTTAGTGTTCAACCCCAACCTCTGCCATAGTTGCTTCTGTAATAATCATTGATAATTGAGATTTGTAATCCCATCCTACACTGGGCACGATAGGAAAACCTTGCTTACATAGTTTGGTAGAGAAGCCCTCGACATTATTCCTGGTCAGTTTTGCAGAGGATACTCATTTTTTTTCTGCTCCCAACTAACGCCTACCTTCTTTCCTAAAAACCATCAGCAACTACTTTTAGTTCATCAGTGAGAGGCTTTTTCTAAGAGGGCCACAAATTCTCGCTCGCATAAATTGCGACGACCGCTAGGTAGCAGGAGAGCAAGTTTCTGAACTCCAAATCTACTAATCTTAATTCGTAACGTACTTAAAATGCCCACTGCAAATTATTAAGGAGTAAAGCTTGATTTATACAACTGCGTCCAGAACTCAAGGTTTCACAAAGAAACGCCCCACTGCTTTTTCGCGCCCAGTGAAAATGCTCGTTCCCGCCCTTTTTTTCTCACCATCCAATAGACTTTGAGATCTTCCTCCCCGGCCGGTATGCGACAGAAAAAGAGGAAATAGTCTCCTATTTTCCTCTAACGGAAATACTCACGAGACGTAGGACTGTGGTAACCAATGACATACGCCGGCAGCCTAACCAGAGGTCAGAGCAACCAATGGGAAACGAGCGCGCATTGTCGCTTGCCTAGCCCTTAGAATTCACACTAGTTGTTGCAGGAGGTAAAGATGGCGGCCTCTGCTAAGCGTAAATCTGAAGAAACTGAGGCGGGGAGCAGCGGGGGCAAGAATCACCTCAGTAAACGAACCTCGAAGGAAAGCCAGCCGCGATCGGACGATCGACGAAGCGCAAATACATCGTTCGTCGAGGGCGCTATCGTGAGAATCTCCATGGAAAACTTCCTGTGAGTGGGAAAGACGCATGGGCAGCGGCTGTACGGCTGGCCAATAACGGCGGGGGGAGAAAAATGAGGCACGGTGGGCGTGGCCTCTTTCAAGGCCGAGAGGCGGGGTTTTACTATTTTGTCAGGAAACTTTTTCCCCGCTACCAGAGGGCTCGCGGTGGCTCCCGCGGGTTCGGTGGGTTCGTCGGTATCCCTATATGGTGTTTTGCTCTCACTCTTGCTTCCCCTAAATCCAAGAAGGGCCTTAATGACTTATTTTATTATCAGCAGTAGTTGCCCCATCAGAAAATCATGTTCATCTTTATACACTTTACCTCAGATCCTAAGAGCAGTCTAGATGTTCTGTTGCATTTAAACGTAAAGGGAGTAATTGAAGTCGCAAAGAGAGTCGTAGTGCCTAGTAGTGTCTATGTAGCCTACTGTTTCTGATTTCCCCTTGCCACCATTACATTCATGCTCCATTGGTCATCTATACAAAACTCTCAACTTCCCTCAGGAAGGGGGGAACAGGGAGTCAGTCAATCAGAATAAAGCTGGAAGGGACCTTAGAGATTTTCTAGTCCAACCCCCTACTCAAGTAGGAGATCCTAAACCAGGGGTTCTTCAACCTTGGCAACTTTAAGACTTGTGGACTTCAACTCCCAGAATTCCTCAGCCAGCAAAGCTGGCTGAGGAATTCTGGGAGTTGAAGTCCACAAGTCTTAAAGTTGCCAAGGTTGAGAACCCCTGTGACCTAAACCATTTCAGACAAGTGGCTATCTTCTTAAAAACCTCCAATGAAGGAGCACCCACGATTTCCGAAGGCAAAGCTGTTCGTTCCACTGGTTAATTGTTCTCACTGTTAGGAAGTTTCTCCTTCATTCCAGGTTGCTTCTCTCTTTGATTAGTTTCTATTCATTGTTTCTTGTGCTTTGCGTTCTGGTGCTTTGGAAACTAACTTGACTCCCCCTCTTCTCTGTGGCATTTAAACATTTTCATCCTCTACTAGCTAACCAAATATTCACTCTTAGTCTGTAATCAAAGCTGAACAATACCTATTTTCTGCTCCTATTTCTCAGTAATTGGTATTGAGAGGCATATTGCCCCTGGTACTGGAGCTAATAATTAGCCATAATGATTGACTAACAATCTTTATTAAAGTTATTAAAGTTGCCCAAGTGTGTGCCCAGTGTTATATTATGAGAGTGAATTGACAAATGATTTGCAATGAAAAAGTTCTTGTTCACTTTCTTCACACCATATAAGTATTTCATCCCCCTACATTTATCTTTTCCCTTAAAAGATGTAGATATAACTCTCACCTACAAGGGAGGTGTTACAAACATTTGATGGTTAACAGACTGGCATTGAAAAGTTAGCTTTAGATGGGATTCTTGTTTCAGTTAAGACATTAATTTCTTTGTTCTTTGATAAACTTTGTAGGATAGGATTTTATTTTTCTCTGTTTCTGAGCTAAAATTTAAAAGTCAGATTATCTTAGATATTAGCTTCTTTCTTTGCTTTATACCCTGTCTCTACTTTGGTGAGCACTCAAAACAGTAATGAAAAAAATGGGGGGGAAAATAGAATTATTAATAACATAAATTCTGCTTCTTTTTTATTTTTACAAATAACTTTCTTATAAACATTTCTTTTTTAAAAAAATTGATTTTCAGAACCTACGATAACTGTGTGGTGTTTCCAGGCCCTCATCTAAATATGATTGTGGGAGCTAATGGGACAGGTAAATCAAGCATTGTATGTGCGATATGCCTTGGATTGGCAGGAAAACCTTCCTTTATAGGACGAGCTGACAAGGTGAGAATTTGGTTTGGTTCTGTTTGGAATCATACGATATAAATTGGACTTCTGTTAGGGTACATTTCTTTAAGTTGTATAAAATAATTTCAATCTAATATATTGCAAATAAATGATGGTCCTTTGTATAATAACTTTAATGCATTATGTTTCAGGCATAATTTTTGACTGAAAAGATAGCATCATCGGGATGTAAAGTAACCCAACTCTTTTGCCACCAGCAGAAATAAAACATATAAAAAGGATCCCTTCTCACTCTAAACCAGGGTTCTCAACCTTGGCAACTTTAAGATTTGTGGACTTCAACTCCCAGAATTCCTCAGCCAGCTTTGCTGGCTGAGGAATTCTGGGAATTGAAGTTCATAAGTCTTAAAGTTGCCACGGTTGAGAACCCCTGCGTCCAAACCGAGGTCTGGTGGAAAAACCATGTTTTTAATGATCTGTAAAAGTCATTATATTAGGGGTCATCTGAACTTCAAGGGGAATGCTGTTCTCGAGGGTAGTTGCCACAACAAAGGCAACCTGCTATCTAGTTCCTGCTAGAAGGCATTACTTGATTAACAAAACCAGGAGAGAGACTGGTTTATTTTGTGTACTTCTTTTTCTAAATAACTTTAATCTCTGGAATGTTTTGTTGTCCTAGGTGTTACTCCTTAATTCTCCTCTCTCCTTTGTTATGCCAATACTGTATCACATCTGCTGGATTGTTTTAACTGTAATGATTTCAAAGGGGACTAAATATTAAATTATGATCTTTTTACTTTTATGCCATTTACTAAATAGCATATTTTGCTGTAAATACTGCACTGTACAGGCAGTTATGATTTCTGCCATGAGTTAGAGAGCTAAGTGCTGCTAGATTGTATGTTGAGTTTAGGTGACCAAAAATGATACCTCATTATGCTTACTTTCCTCTGCATTCTTTTTTCATTTCACTAATATCCTGTCCCAATTTATACTAAACAGCTCTACTGTTTAGGCATTTCATAACTGATATGCAATATTTATAAATTAAGGCTCTCTCTATGTATCTTTTCCTTTTGTTCAGGTTGGTCATTATGTGAAGCGAGGTTGCAATAAAGGAACAGTTGAAATTGAGGTGTGAGTAATGAGACTTGTTTATATGCCTGTTTTCACAAGTGTACAGGTAGTCCTCGACTTACAACAGTTAGTTTAATGACTGTTTGAAGTTACAATGGCACTGAAAAAAGTGACCTTAGGACTGTTTTTCACACTTAGGACAATTGTAGCATCCACATGGTCACGTAATCAAAATTCAGACCCTTGGCAACTGACTCATATTTATGACGGTTGCAATGTCCTGCGGTCATATGATCACCTTTTATGTCCTTCTGACTAGCAAAGTCAATAGGGAAGCCAGATTCACTTAATAGTAATGTTACTAACTTAACAACTGCAGTAATTCACTTAATAACTGTGGCAAGAAAGGTCATAAAATGAGGCAAAAGTCACTTAATGTCCCAATTAGCAACAGAAATTTTAAGCTCAGTTGTGGTTGTAAGTTGAGGACTACCTATACTTGAAAAGTAATGTTATTGAAACATTATTTTAATGTTTATTTTAATAGTACACATACAGTACTATTATACAATAGTACCATGGCCTAAGGTAATATGTAACAATTATTTTCTGGTCATTAGGCATAAGAAGCCCAAGAATATTACTATCACACGAGAAATTTCTGTAGCAAACAACCAGTCAACTTGGTTTCTTAATAAAGCCCCCTGCACTCTCAGAATGGTGGAGGAACAAGTCTCAGCTTTAAATATTCAAGTGGGCAATCTGTGCCAGTTTCTTCCGCAGGTATGAATACTTTTCATTTTAAAGAAAATATAAATATTAACAGTTTCAATAAATGAAATAATGAAGGATGTAATGATATGAAAAATCCTGTGCAAGATAAATGCTTACTTCCTGATATTAGCTATTAGATACAATAGGGTAAGTTATGAAAACAATAATCTTTATAGTACCATCTCTTTCATTCCAATGTGTGCATGACATGATAATAGAATTAAAGGACAGGAAAGTGATTATGAATAAATGTTAGGAAAAATTGTCATAATATAAAATTAGCTTGACAGGGAAACCAGTTAGACAAACTAGTTACTTCTCTTCACTGGGTGTTTTCAAGCAGAAATTGAATAGCCTTCTTTTTCAATTGTTTTAATTTGAATCCCTGCATCAGTAGGGAATTGAATAACATAAATAGCCCCTTCCAGATTTATGGTTCTTTGGTTTATTAGACTTCTCTCATTTATATTAGCATAATTGAAGTATTTTCTCTGAATGGGACTACCATAAATAGAAGATTTATTGTATAATGAACTTCTGCAGTAGATATGTCTTGGGTACAATCTAGTGCTCTGTGAGAAGTGTGAAATCATTCACAGAGCATCCTATTATTTAACCTCAGCTGAGTGACTTGCCTATATGTGAAATATGCTGCTGCTATCTCACAGTGAAAACCATAGGACCATCTGTAGCAGCTGAAACACCGTTCTGCCCACAACCTTTGCTGGTTTGTCTCTGATTCCAGCATTCCAAAGCTGTGTGAGAACTATATTTTGGCAATAGAATACCTTCTGCTGGTAAGGTGGAGAATAAGTGTTCAAAAGCCTTGTTTAGGGTAGATGTATTAACATATAGATGCAAAGGTTGTTGTCCAGAGCCTACCAAAACTGCTGTGTGGTGGCTACTAGTTGGGAAGAACTAAAAATAGCTGGATATTTATATTAGTTAAAAGTTCGTGTCTTTTAATGTAAAATATAATTGAATGCATTTATACGCATAAAATACTGCACATCTACTTTGCAGGATAAAGTTGGAGAATTTGCAAAATTGTCCAGAATTGAGTTGCTTGAAGCTACAGAAAAATCAATTGGTCCACCAGAGATGTACAAATTTCACTGTGATCTGAAAAACTTCAGGCAGAGAGAGCGAGAACTTGAAGTAAGAGTCTAATATGTATTGTATAAGATAAATATTGGGTTTGTTAAGTTCTAAGAATGTACAAGAAAAATTTCCTTCTTTTATTGAAAATATTTTATGACTTTACTCGGAAGAGCAGGCATGGTATTATCTTGGCTTATTGGCTTTGTTTCTTGCAGCTTTTATTTATTCTTTATTCTTTTATTTATTCTTCTTTGTATCTTCTTTCTAGCTTTATCTTTTTTTAACTACCTTAGATTAAAAAAACCTAAACAATTGATGTTTCCTTAATGATTGCTGATTCTGTCCTTGTTCCTCAGAAAAACTTTTCTTTCTTTTTCTTTTTTCCTGTTTATTGTATTTTATAACAAAAAAAATCACAAAAAATACAGAAGAAATGAAACACAAAAGACAATAACACTAAAAATAACTGTATAGGATAAAAAATAAAATATACTCACAAAAAAGCAAAATACTAAAACTAAAGATATATAGTTGATGAGTAGAAATAATTAGTTTACAAAAAACTTGTAAATCTGTATTATTATCAAATAAGAAAAAAAACTGGTAAGTTTTCAGAAAGACTTAAATGTTTTCTTTCCTTTACACCTTAGTCCCTAGGAATAAGTAGTGAGTAAATGTCCAGGGATATATAGCAGCACTGTACTACTGTTTGTTTATAGTATTTTTGCTTTATGTTACAATAATGCTTTCAAAATGTCTTGCAGTACAGCAAAACTGTATGACATTCATTTTAATTGTCAATATGGATCGATCTGTTATGTTTTGTAGTAATTTACTGGGAAGGTTTTCTAGAGATAACCATGATTACTTGAAGTTTGATGAAGGGGAATGCATAATCTCTGCAAATAAGTATGTTGCATTTTATTTAAACAAATATGTTGGATGGTTGGAAATCATGGTTATTAGATTTTATATTTTATATTAATTACAATTATTCTATTGAAATATCCTTTTGCTATTATTTTGATAATTATGAAACAGCTTGATATATTTTTAATGCTTTTCTACCATGTAAAACTTGTATTTATTTATTTAAGGTATTATTTATAGCTATCCACATCAATAGATTCTTGTAAAAACTATTTTATATTTATTTACTATTTATTTCATAGATTTAAAAAAATAGTCATTTTACCCAACTTTTTTTTAAACAAAAGATGAAATTAAATTAAACACGCCATTTTTAAAAATTAATCATAGTTCTTATTAGTAGAATCTCAATTATGTTAACATAACTATCAATATAGTATTTAAATACAGTTAAAGTTGGGGGTGAGAATTTGGTTGAGGGGATATCTTGTTAATTCAGTTATAAATTATTAAGATACAGAATTAAGAATTATGTTAATTTTTAATGGGAAAATAAAAAAGGAACTATAAATGTCCATTAATAAATAGAAAATACAGGTAGTCCTTGTTTTGCAACCATTTGTTTAGTGATCGTTCAACAACAACACTGAAAAAAGTGACTTATGACTGGTTTTCCCACTTAGGACCGTTGCAGCGTTCCCCTGGTCACATGTTCAAAATTCAGGCACTTGGCAACTGGCCTGTCCTTAACGACAATTGCACTGGCCCTGGTCATGCCATCATCCTTTGTAACTTTCCCAGCAGGCTTCCAACAAGCAAAGTCAATGGGGGAAGACAGATTTGCATGATTCATTTAACAACTGTAGCAAAATTCACTTAACAACTGCCTACTGAGCAATAAAAGTTTTGGGCTCAGTTGTGGTTGTAAGTTGAGGACTATCTGCATATATAATATTATTGATTGAACGTTTTCATTCAGTAAATATTTGGCTTCTGTTAGCACATTTCTATGGATCTGAGCTGACTCAAAGCAAAGACCAGGAACTCTAGTTATGATGAATTTTTCTGCATTACATTCAATGGTATATTGGGTTGTATCAGGTGGTGTCCCTTTGCTGAATGTTCATTGGTCCCGTGAAGATTTCCTTCAATGTCGGTAGGGAATGGAGGACTCCTCCAAATAGAGGGAGAATTGTTAAAAATTGCCTCTCCCATTCAGCGGGTGGAAACTGAGAGCAAATAATTGACTACAATCTAGTGATAATTTCTGTGACTACAACCCCAGTGACATTTCTGTTTTTAACTTGCACGCTGCAAAATAAGTTGTATTTTTGGAGATAAAATTCCCATTTGTATTAACACTAATACGAATTGAATGAAGTAGATGGTAGAACAATAACCTGAGAGTTAACTTGCTTAATTTAGTCATGTAAATAATTTAAAATATATGTGTTGACAGAATTCATGCACGGAAAAAAATAGCAATCTAGAAAAAATGAAGCAAAAGAATGAAAGATATAAGCAAGATGTGGAGCGATATCACGAACGTCAGCACCATCTAGATTCAATTGCAATGCTTGAGAAAAAAAGGCCATGGGTGGTAAGTTCTTAATTTTTAAAAAAGATTTGAAAATGTATTTTTAAACACAGATACACAGAGATATACACATGCATAAAAGCAAGGCTAATATAGCAAGAAAGAATTGGAGCGAAGTGGGGAAGCTGATCAAATGTCAACTATCTGTAATCTGTATTTTGTCTAACAAGAAAGAATTGGAGCGAAGTGGGGAAGCTGATCAAATGTCAACTATCTGTAATCTGTATTTTGTCTAACAAATGTCTACCTAAGCTAACAGAAAGGGAGATTACAAGCTGTTGGTAAATGTTTTAAATATACCTTTTTGCTAATTTCCATGATTATCAAATCCAGAATAAATTATAAATTAGTAACATTTTCAAAATGAAATTATGAAAAAATCACTTTTTTCTCTCCTCCCCCATAATAAGTAGCTCCTAAAATTCTTCTTGTCTTGGAATTGACTTAAGATTTTTTTTTCATCCTGCAACTTAATTTGAGCATTTTAAAACAGGGTAGGAAAAAAATTAAATTGTTTGATAAATCACATAAAGGTAAAGTTGAACTCAGTTTCATGGGCACTGGTAATTCTATAATAGTAATTTATGGAATTGTTTGGCTACTGCTTTCTTTGATGATTTTTGATTAATGTTTTGGAAACCTTTCTACTCTCTCTACATAAGGATCTCTTTTCAGTCTATTTCATGACAGCGAATTGTAAGAATAGAAATAAACAGCCTAAATTTCTTGCTGAAGACAGAGGTTCCCCTTTCTTGTGAAATCTGTTGATTTAGATTTACAGTGTTCCTTACAATGTTCTTAGTATCGATTCTCACTTGTTTTCTCTAGAGTCATATGTTGCAAAAGTGAGATGATTTCTCTCTTGTGGCAAGCCAAAACAGATTAACCCACCATCTGTTTCAATTCTCTGATTATATTAGGGTTTTTTTTTAATTCAAGAAAAACATGCTGTTCCCACTTTAAATAGCCTAAACACAATTTTAAAGTCATAGTGTTTCATTTTGTTGTAATATTTTAAAACTTGACTTCTATGATTTAACATTCATGCAAACTGAGATATGCCTATTTAAATAAACATTATTGAATACTCCAAAAAAAGTCTGAGAGCCCAGAATTTGATTAGCTACATTAAATTTAATCATTGAATATGATTTGTATAGCATCAATATGCTGTTCTTTTTTTAAAAAGTAAGAAAATACCTTTGAAATGATAATCCCCAAATTAAATTCATGATACTTTTAAAATGCTACATTGTGTCCTTCAGCTTGTTTGAGAAATGTATTGATATTTAATGCATCATCTTGACAGAAATAAACTGTTTTAAACATCAGAAAAAGAAAAGTTTACAAGACATCCGTATTTGTTGTGTATATATACCATCAAGTGGTTCATGTTAAAAAGCAAACAATTGTGCAAGTATTACAAATAGCAGTCTCACTGTAAAATTGTTCAGGTGTTTAAATTTTGTGCAGTGTTGTAATTCTGATCATAATGTCAAATAAAAATTTAGTTAATAGTGCAGTATAAAGCAGCATTCCTCCATCTGGTAGTCCCCTGATGTCAGTTGTTTTTCTTTTGCTAAGTAATGCCTGGTTAGATTATTCTGGTTCAAACTAATGTATAGTAATTATATAAATATTAAATGTGAGCAAAGTAGCAAAATTAGCTAGCATCATCCTATAGTTTGTGCAATGTCACTAATTACTTTGCATGCATTGCTTTTTAGATATATGAAGAAACACGGAAGCTGTATGAAGAGGCTAAAAGAACCCAAAATAGACAGAAAGAAGAATTAAGAATATTGAGACAGACCCAGGCTCCTATGATTCATGAGATCAGAGAAGCTGAGCAACAATGTGCAGAACTGGAAGACAAAATCAAGGAAAAGGCATGTTTTACATTTATTGTATCACTTTTGCATGAAATCTTATAGAAGTCAAAATGATTAATATACGTACAAAAGTTATAGGAATGTAGCCATGAAATTTAAAATTAAAACAGCTTATAAAAAACTGTCAGGGTTAAAATAAAAGAAGTAAAGATTTCATACCATTTAACTTTC
This sequence comes from Crotalus tigris, assembly GCF_016545835.1. Classification (NCBI taxonomy): domain Eukaryota; kingdom Metazoa; phylum Chordata; class Lepidosauria; order Squamata; family Viperidae; genus Crotalus; species Crotalus tigris. The sequence continues at coordinate 100,368 of NW_024097020.1, forward strand.
CAACAAGTCCTCATTTCAAGATTAATGCACTATGGAAAAGCATTCTGGATCAGAGATTAATCTTACTTCCACTGGATGACATTGATAATCTCTAATTAATCACAGTACTTGAACATTGCTAGGATAAAGCAATAACTATTTTTAGCAGAATTTAAACCACCAAATGTGCTCTACAGCCCTGGGACTTGGAAATCATAGATTGACTGAATTTCTAATTCAACAAACCAGAAGATCTGCTCTTTAAATAAGATAGAAAGGCATACGTTTTCTGTTCTATACCAGTGTCTTTGTCCCATTCAGCATCTGGAGCAAATATAACTTAGGACAGCTAACTAATTCCAATTTTTAGTATTAGAGTGCTGGTTGAAAGCTTAGAACCTTAAACAAATTCATGTAAACTTCTGCTAACCATTCTTTTAAAAGTGTTCACTGTTATTTTCCTATTTGTGGAAGTCTATGATATCTCCGTACAGTACTGACTGTGAAGAAAACAGAAACTTGGTTGCAGTCCAGTAGCTGTAACTGTTACCAAAATAGAAATCATTTCTTAATAAATATTTCCAGTATATGTTGAATCCTTAAAATGGTTTCATAAGACTTCAGCTGTTCAAATTGCAGTTTGATAAACTTTACAATAATAGTTTACAGTTTTGTATCAAGTTTATTCTCCATGAGCTATAAAGAACAAACGATATGCAGTCTGTTCACATTAAAAATGTGGCAAGCTTATGCTTTCTGGTGCTATACTAGTTGATAAATTCACTAACTAGAACACAGTGCTAAGTTAAAATTCTCTTATATATAGATTGCAGCTATCAAAGAAACATCTCAGAAATGTAAACAGCAACAGGATGCTTTGGAGAAAAAAGACAAACAAGTAAGTTTTTTTCTCCCTTAAAGATTTTGACTTTAAGGTCATTGCAGGTAGTCTCACTTAACACTGGTAATTGGGATTGGCAACTCCAATGTGACCCCACCAGCTTGTGGCAGTTGCGGTAGTTCCAGTTGCCATCATTAGGTGAATCTTTGTGATTGCAGCATTCTATGGTCATGTGATCACCCATTGATTTTGCTTGTTGGAAGCCAGCAGTGAAGATCACAAATGGCAATCACATGACCTCAGGATGCAGGAATTTTCCTAAGTGTGAGTTGGTTACCAAGCACCTAAATTGTAATCACATAACTGCAAGGATGCTGTGACAGTTGCAACCCTGTGGTAAGATGAGCAATCAAAAATTAATTAATTACACACACACACACACACACACACACGCACACACACACAATTATGAGGAAGCATTGTAAGTCCCCTTGTTCAGTGCCATTGTAACGTTGAAAAATCACTGAATGGGTGGCTTTTAAAGAGAGACTAGCTATAGTAGCATGGTTTTGCTGACAGACCTGACAAAATAGGTTCTTGTTCCTCTCCACTCTCACTTATCAGCCAAACTTCAACCTCAGTGGAGTGAAGTGGGAAGAAGAGGAGTCCAATTTATGAATGGCAGTCTGCAGTATTAATCACTCAGTCTTGTCACAATATTCAAGAATATAAATGTTGAATTTCACTGTAATAATAATCACTGCAAATGTTACTTCAGGAGTCTTAAAGTGTAATACGTGCCCCCCTAAAATGATAGATGAGTTTATGTACATCACCTAGGCAAAGCACTTTTTAATTCTATCAACTTGCTGTAGTCTTTATTTCCCCTTGTCTGGACAAGCTGACTGTGGGCTGGCGCAGACAGAGTTTGTACAGGACTCAGGATTTCCTGCTTCTCTAGACCAAGTCCACTGAAAGTGCACCCTAGCAAAGTTGGAGCAGGTTTTGATAGTGCTGCTCCTTTTCCAGTTTAAGCCTGATTGGCCAAAAAGATGTTTGCATCCAGTCCTCCAGTTGTTTGACCCCTTGGATGATCACAGTTCACAATTTGAGAATATCCAACTTAGGTGATTTTTAACAATCATTTTATTCCACACACAGTATCTATTGTAGAGTATATTGACTTTTTTTTTTTAAAATACATTTTAGTTAAGAAGTGGGCATCTTGGAATTATAAAATAGTGGTCCCCAACCCCCTGCCTGTGGACCGACACCAGTCCATAGCATGCCAGAAACCGGTCCACACAAACAAGCAAACCTTCATCTGTGGGTTGTAGGGAGCACACGAAACCACGACCCCTCCAGTCCGCGGAAAAACCTCACTCCACGGAACTGGTCCCTGGTGCCCAAAAGGTTGGGGGCCATTGTTATAGAAGACAGATGCTTGCTTTGAATATTTGGCTATATCATTTCCCATAGTCATTGTTTACTGTACTTTAGTTTGCAAATAATAAGTTTGGGATCACCCATATTCAAGTCTTTGCTATTTTATAATGGAAACTTACTTTTTTATTGGCATTTCTGGAAAGTGTTTCTATGCATTTTTTTTTAGATTGAAGATATTAAACTAGCTTTAAGGATGAAAAGAGAGGCAGAAATGGATCGGCAGAAGAGAATACAAAACACTCGTAAGATGATAGAAGATTGGACCAATGAGCTTAGAAACACAGAGAATGCTGAGAACATTCAGCCTTTAATGAATTCTCTTAATGCCAACCTTAGACAGTTGGAAGAAGAGAAGGCAAATATTGATGGTGAATTAAATGATCTGCGCAGAGAAAGGGAGAACTTGCTAAAAGAAAGAAAAGGTAAAGGTGCTAAAGTATATTTTTGCTATTCATACAACCTGAGTTCCAAACAAATAAAGAGATATTGATAATTAACAACTAGCCCACTCTGTCCAGAGGGAAAATACTATGTTCCTCTTACCTGTTCCATAGCAGGATCCAAGCAGTTTATTTACTAAACTTTGGATCCTGGTATCAACCAAGCATTTCTGTCTGAATATCTTTAATATTCATTTTTTTCATATTATGGTTCTTCATGGAATAGTCATAGAAATTCTAAGATTTGCTAGATGTTGTGGAATAGTTTTGGGGAATGAGATTTATATAAGCATATAAATACATCTTTGGATTTTGTCTTCTCTATAATTTATACTAACGGAAAGATTTATGTTGAGGAAAAGGGTGGCTATTGCTATGAGAGCTACACATCTTTTGAATAGCACTTGCTATATGTTTGTTTTCTGTGGAAATTCAGCAACTCTTGTTGGATGATCTCACAGGAATAGTTCATAAGTCTCCATTAAGTTCTTGTAAACAGTAGCCTCTGTTAGAAGAGCAGAAAAATATCTAATTAAGTTATGTCTTTGCAGTCTATTAGTAAAATGGGAGGGGGGCTATATTTGTAATCATATATTACAGTAAATATTTCAGGGGTTATTAAAATTACAGGTATAGCAGACCGCATTGCTCAATTTGAAAATCTGATGAATATGAAGGAAGAGAAGCTGAGAGTGAGATTCCGAGATACACATGATGCTCTTATGTGGCTAAGACAGAATAGAGGGCAATTTAAAAGAAGCGTCTGTGACCCTGTGTTACTTTCAGTAAGCTGATTCACTTTAATATTATTACTAAAATTTAATCATTACTTCCGTTATAATCTTATTTTTAAAACCTTTTCTAAGCAATCCATTATTTTATTATCAACTGGGATATGTGCATTTTGACATCTTAAGTTAGCTATGTCAGTATAATTTGTCTCGTGAAACTTAAGTACAAAAAATATAGAACCAAAGATTTTTGTTCTGATGCTTTATTATATGCCTGTGTTATAAAGAGTATTCACAAAAATGTCAGAATTCTGATATATTAACATTTTTAATTATTTGATTTTGAGATGATATCATGCTTATTAGGTGAAGGTAATAATAACAATATGCTCACAAATTGTAATCTGTTGAGTGCTTGGGGAGAAGGCTTCCTTGCATTCATAGTCACAGTATATACAAAGTATAACTATTTTCCTTAGTGGGTACTGTTAAGTATAGGTCTTGTTGGAGAGCAGGTTGCTTTTCACAATCATGAATGATTGTTCTATAGCAGCGTATTATGTGGAGGGAATGGTGCATATTATTTAAAAAAAAATGAGTTTTGGATTTTTTAAATGCAATTCTTTTTGTAACTGTAGTTTCTTCTTTTACAGATTAATATGAGAGATAATAAGAACGCTAAATATGTAGAAAATCACATTTCTGCTAATGACATGAAGGCCTTTGTCTTTGAAATGAAGGAAGATATGGAAATATTTTTAAAAGAGGTAAAAATCTGTTCACATGATTAGAAACTGGTGGTGTAGGGGACTTAATAATAAGTAGGCTCTGTGGCATCCAGCACCATGTGTCATTACTGGCACTAAGAATACTTAATTAAATATCATTTCCACCTATACATTATAATTATATATTTTATAAATTTATCTTGTTGGGCATGTAGAATGGGGCAGGGGAATCTATTCTGTTCAACAGTAAAGATGAATATTTGAAACTTCAGCCCCCCCCCTCTCTCTCTCACACACACACACACACACACACACACACACACACAGAGAGAGAGAGAGAGAGAGAGAGAGAGAGAGAGAGAGTTTCCTTACTCTTAACTTGATGGAACATACCAATTTCTTGTTTAGAATAATCATGTTTTGAGTGGCCAATAAATAATTCAAAGATATAAGATAGACAGTACCAGAATCACCAGCCAGCTGATCAGTAATGAGAAATACTTGGAACTATAGTGCAGCAATAACCATTCAAACTATGTTCTGATAACAAACTCTTTCTTAGTGGAAGATATAGCTTCTTTTCAATAGTGTCAAAACACAATAATAGAATCCACTGTCTCCAGAGTAACCTACTGTATTTCTTTACACCTCTACAATGTTTGCAGTCAGAATTGGATGCATTCTTGATATGATTCATTTAACACAAACTAAAGTAGAACCTATTTCCTACATTATGTGCTTTTATTAATTGTTAGATTGCCGTAGATTTTTAAATGGATATTTAATCATTGCTGGCTTTTGTTCAAGTTACAAGCCATTTTATGAATACTGTTCTAAGGCAGGTCTCCAATCTTAATAGAACTCTCTCCTTAATAGACGTAAAAGTGCTCTTTCTGATATAGAGTTAATAGTAATTCTCAAATACTTGTGAACCATTTTTCGTTAATAATCTTACCTTTTGAAAAGAAAGCAAAAATATCCATATAATTTAGCAATTTAATTATCTTATACAGGTAATCCTTGCTTCACGCCCACAATTGGTACCAGCAACTGTGTCACTAAGTGCCATGATTGCTACGTGAAATATCTCATGACCGTGATGTGCTTATGATCTCACTACTGCTTTGGTTGTTAATTGAATCCCCATGGTCGTTAACCAAGATATTATATGACTGTGACTTAGATTTTACTTCCACATTCTTTATTACCTCTGCTTGTCAGAGGTCAGGCATGAAGCACATAAGTGGAAATCGTACCTGCGGGGTGATGTGATGGTCGCAAATGCGAGGATTAGTCGCAAAACCTTTTTTTTTTACACCAACATAACTTCAAATAGTTGTTAAATGAAGCAAGTGGTAATCGAGGACTGCCTGTATGCAATGGCAATGCAGAAAGAATATCCTTAGTTAGATTCAGAAGGCAATATTATAATACACCCTAGTAATAATCAAATTTATTATTTTAAAATAAATGAATTCACATTTTCGTTATTGGTGCAACCTATTGTAGATGCGGGATAATCGCAAACTAAGAGTGAATGCTGTATGTGCACCTAGTGAATCATTTGCTGAAAAAAGACCTTCAAAACCAATTGAAGAACTGTAGTAAGTAGTATACAGCCCTATGTTAAAATCAGACATTACTTAAATTAATGTGTGTGTGTAAAAATAATATATAGAGCTTGGTGGATTTTTTTAATCTTTTATAGCTTTTTGTTTCTATTTGCTTGCTTATTTTTTAGCTTGTTTGTATCCCATCTTTATTATTTTTATAAGTAACATGGTGGCAAACATACCCAACACACCTTCCTCCTCCTGTATCCCCCACAGCAACAACAGTAAGGTGGGTTATGCTGAGAGGAGTGAATGGCCCAAGGTCATCCAGCTGGCTTTCTTCACTGTCTATAAATACTCCAAGAATGGCATTATGCCTTCTTTTCTACTGTTGTTTTCTTTTGAAATTAAAGAGGTTTTTTTTTTTACTTGTAAATAAAATCAACTTATTTGATTAGAAAAATCAACACAATTGCCTATGGTACAATTAAAATCTTAAATAAAGGTGCTCCATTTGGTTTTTGTACTGCATACATCTAATTTTTATTTTAGTAAATGTAAAATGCTTCCTGCCACACATTTCCATCTCAGCTTCATTGCTTGGGGAATATGTTATTATTAGTAACAGAAAAGCTGCCTACCTGTATCTCTTTCTTTCTTTTTTTCAGCCGATATGGATTTTTCTCTTACTTAAGAGAGTTATTCGATGCTCCCCTCCCTGTGATGAATTACCTGTGTCATCAGTATCATGTTTATGAGGTTCCTGTAGGAACAGAGAAGACTAGGAATATGATTGAAAGGGTGAGAAGTATTCCCGAACAGCTCTATTGCCAGCTGAGAGGAAAAAAAACCATAGTGAACCATGGTGAAATGCCAAAAAAAAATTTTATTAACCAAACTTTAAGAGAATAACAAAGAAAGATACACCATCCACCGCCTTTCAGTCTGTCAGGAAGTTCCTCAGCTGGCAGCAGCTAGACTTCCTGGAGCTGCAGATAACTTCTCTACTTCCTGTTATGTTCATCTTTTCACTTGTTTCATGTACAGGTAATAAAGGAAACAAAACTTAAACAAATCTACACAGCAGAAGAAAGGTACACAGTAAAAATATCGCGTTACACAAATCAGTCTGTTTCCACTAACACATCATTGAGACCAGCACAGTATCTTACTGTTACAGTGGATGCAGATAAAAGAAGAGAGTTAGAAGATAAAAAAAATGTAAGTTAATTTCTGTAATGTTTCAAGAACGCGAGATTTCATTTGTATTTGAAGTTTTGGGTGTTTTTAATTCTAAAATGTCTTTGTCCTTAGCAGTTTTTCTTTTCCTTTATATCTATGTCACGGAGCATTTCTGTTTTATGTATATCTTGCTTCTGAAAACGGTGGCACATCCAGAATAGACACAGTAACAAAACACACATATTCAATACAGAATGGTATAAAATGACAAACCATAGGAAAGATGCATAAAATCTAAAATATGATGATAAAATCATATGCTACAATGAAGAACAATAAACATACAAATTCTATTAGGATATGAAAAAATATTTTCAGAATTGGATAACTTTAAACTAGCTTATTTTTCATCTTGAGTCATGCCTTTATCCTGAAAATAGCAGAGTCCAGGTTCAAATATCACTCACTCACCTCACTCACTCACTCATTCATTCATTCATTCATAAACAAACAAACAAACAAACAAATAAATGTGCTGATTTATTCACCTCTGTTTTCACACTTAAATTTTGAAAAGTGCTGTCACGCTTAATCTTTCTTTCATTCAGTTACTAGCACTATGTCTTTCACCTTACTACAAATCAAATCATTACAACCTATGACTTCTAGTAGTCATTATTGTGTTGAAAATATATTGGCAATCTAAGTTACGAATTTTAGATTTTAAATCTTTCTCACTAACTTATTATTGTACACCAATTTGTGTTTCTTAAGAAGCTTATTTATAGTAGTCAGGGTAGAATATCTTTTGAGAAACTTGGAGAGCATATAGATATAATAGACGAGATATTGTGTGTATGTCCATTTTAAAGCTAATGCAAGTTTTTAAAAGCAAGGAATGTCGATAGTTTGATAGTAAAAGAATTAAATTGATTGTACTAGAATGTATGTAGATCAAAGTTGATGATTTATCTAGTTAGGTAATGAAACATCCTCAAACAACAACCAAGCTTAGAAAGCACTAAGGACTTCTTAAATAAATAGATTACTAAAATTCTTAATATTACCAAGAATATATAATAATTGAAGAATGATCTATCTTATTTGTTAGTAAGATAATATGTAGGAGAAAAAGTTTTAGTAGGTGGCTGAAATTTAAATAACACGTGTTCCAGAAGGTGCTTAATGCAGGAAGATAATTCACTAGGTCAATAAATGAATAGACTAAAGTTGCATTTCTATACATCTTAGTTAGGATTCATTTTTAAAGGTCATTGAACTCAGTGGGAATTAATTTTGATTGGCTATGCAATTGTATTGTTAATAGAAAACTCAAAAGTGCTTTTTCTAGAGGCAATTGGACTTTCTTGTTTTTCTTTGAAGATGTTTCACTTCTTATCCAAGAAGCTTCTTCAGCTCTGACTTGATGGTGGGGAATAGAAGGATTTATATTCCTTGCAGCGGGCTGATCATTTGCATTCTTTCAGAGTCATTGAGGCCACTTGGAAGTTTATCTGTGTCCTCAAGGTCACCTGAGTGGTGCAAATGGGTATGGAACCATCTTTGAACTCCTGAAAAGTGAAAAAGCACTTTTGGGACAACCATGACCTGGATGTCAGAATCTCCATTGGCAGAGTTAATAGAAAAACTTCTGTCCAAAGCACACATAGTCGTGTGTGTGTGTGTGTGTGTGTGTGTGTGTGTGTGTGTGTGTGTCTGAAAAGAACAGGTCTGTTTACTTGAATCCAATAGTAAATTGTTACTTTATTGAACATGAGAGGAAAATACGTATAATTTAAAGCAGTCAATACAAACATCCTTAATAAGATTGCACAGTAAAATGGGATTTTTCTTCTATGCTACTTATTTCAGGAAAATAACAGGCAGTTGCAATCATTGGATTCTCAAATGGCATTACTCTCTGAGAAGCAGAAATGCCTAGAATGCAAAGACAACCAACTCCGTCAACAGAAAAAGGAACTCTTGGAACGAAAAAATAAAAGGAAACAATTAGAATCAAAAATTAGTATGAAATGTGATAGGTATGGACTTTAAATATTATATACAATTATTTAAAATCTATGTAGAAAAATAGAAGTTAGAAAGCAAAACCAAAACATCATCTAGTTCTTATCCAATGCCATATGCCTTTCAGGAAAAGAAGTGACTGCCACAACTTTATGATAATGAATAGATAGAACAGTAGTTCTGTTTCCTTTATGGGAAAACAAAATCTTACAAGATAACTGTTAAAACTGAAAAACAAATATTACTAAGTTAGATTATACTTACATATTCATTTTCTCTTTAATTTTTTGATTCTCTTCAATTGTTTTCCCTTGATCGTTTCTTCCCTTCAGCAGCATTCACCTTATGGCTGTTATTTTTGCTTAAAATTTTTCTCTCTTCACCCAATCTTCCCCTCATAGTGCTTACAGATAGTCCGTGACTTACAAGCACAGTTGAGCTTGAAAATGTTGGTGGTTGACTAAAGTGGTCATTAAACGAGGCATCATGTCTCACAGAGCTACCTGCCGGAGGTACTCTGCCTTGCACAGGGCCAAAATCCCAGCAGGTAGCCCTTTCACTCTGAAACAGGTTGGCTGAAAAAAGTCTGTCCCAAAATCCAAGCAAGATTTTGATATGGAGTATTTGCAACACAGGGCATTTGCAGCCCTGGTTTCTGGGGACTGGCTGCAAATTCCCTATCCTGCAGTTTGTAGTTACTTTGTTGTAAATCCAGGATACAATTTAGGAGCTGCTGCCGCCGCCAAGACACTTGTGCAAAACTACAGGATCTCAAGTTTTTGTGTTTGTGTCTGGGAGGGATAATGACATTATTTGGGATAGAGAAAAGGGGTGATTGTGTCAAATAGTTTAAGAACCACTGTTTCACAGATAGTTCTTGACCACAGTTGAGCCTTCAATTACTGTTGCTAAGTGAGGCAGTTGTTAAGTGAGTTTTGCCCCGTTTTACAGCCTTTTTTGCCACAATTGTTAAGCGAATCACTGCCATTGTTAAGTGAATCATGCAGTCATTAAACAATTCTGACTTCCCCCATTGATTTTTGCTTGTCGGAAGCCAACTGGGAAGGTTACAAATGGTGATCACATGATCCTGGGACAGTGCAACTGTCATAATTACATACCAGTTGCCAAGTGTCCCAATTTTGATCATGTGACTGGTTATAAGTGTGAAAAATGGTCATACGTCACTTTTTTCAATGCCATTGTCACTTCAAATGGTTACTACATGAATGGTGGTAAGTCAAGGACTATCTGTATGATCCTTGGGATTTTAACTGTCAGGGTAATTAACGTTGTAGGTAATACAATGTGTAATTTTATTTTTTTATGATATCTTTGCTGTGATCCTGAGCCTACTCGTTGTGTAAACATTCAACTAAATACAGTTTGAGAAAACTGAGACAAGGATGGCTTATACTGTTGTGATGTCTAGGTGGAGAAACATGTGCTAGTTTTAAACAAGTTTCACTTAATTGGTGGAAAATTGATAGGGTAGATTTATTAAAGACATTAGTGAGAATTAGTGCTACTAGTGTGCAGTTAGCAAATGGTGTTAAACTAAACTTCAAAAGTTTAAGGTCATCTGTACAGCATGTTCCAATGACGATGATAATGATGATGATGATGATTTTCTACTGTAGCAATCTTGTTTTGTAATTTTCCAAAATATTCCTGAAACATTTTTGTAATGTTGAAAGGAGAGTGTAATAATTATTCCCAAAATATTCCTCTTAAATCTTTTTTATACAGTTTAAGACAGATGGAACAGGATGGCATAAATCTGGAAGAAGAATCTGAGCAAGCAAATGCTACAATTAAGAAACTTAACACTCAGAAAGTAAAACTTGTAATTGATTTTATGCGACTAATAAAGGTAAATATAGTTTCTAAAACAGAAGAGATACTCTTAATGCAATTGTATATTATAAAAACCTTGAAATTATGAATTACTCTTTTTCATCCTCTGTCCTTTTTCCTTCTCTGCTATTTTATACGGTGATTGGCACATACATTGAACTTGGATAATATTTAACTGTTAATATTAACAGTTAATGTTTCATATCTTAAATTCTTGTCACCGGCTGCTTTCCATTGAGAAGCATTACACTGAGTGACATTCAATAATACAAATGCTTTCGATTAATGATGGACGTTCAGTGTGTGATTCATCATGTTAATTGCCATGTGATAAGTATTGAGTTCAGCTTAAATTAATAAATCCTGGTGTTGATCTGAACTCCAGTATTTGTATTACAACATCACAGATGTTAAGTAATTTGCCCATTGAGACCTGTGTTGCAGGATGATGTTTGAGTAGTTTTGCAAATTGGTAAGAGAATTACTTTACCCGGCCAAAATCGAAGTAGCTCTCAGACTAAATATCCTCAGCAAATAAAACAGTGTTCTGTTCTTGACACTGATTTCAGCCTAGCACAAGTGCTGTGATAAAACTGTAGGAAGCTGCCTTATAATGGCTTTCCTCTGGACATTGTGGGTGCTCCGTCGCTGGAGATTTTCAAGAAGAGACTGGACAGCCATTTGTCCGGAATGATATAGGATCACCTGCCACGGACAGAGGGTTGGACTAGAAGACCTCCAAGGTTCCTTCCAACTCTATTATTCTAGAACAGAAAATAATAACAGAGTTGGAAGAGACCTTGGAGGTCTTCTAGTCTAGGGGGTCCCCAACCTCTGGGCTGCGGCCGACTGCTGAGCCTTGAGCCTTTCGGGATTGGGCTGCAGAAATGCGCACTCCATTTGTGTGAGCAGCGGGTTGGGGAACTCTGTTCTAGTCCAACCCCTTGCTCAGGAAGGAAACCCTATACCAGGGGTAGGCAACCTTGGCTCTTTTATGACTCGTGGACTTCAACTCCCAGAATTCCTGAGCCAGCATGGCTGGCTCAGGAATTCTGGGAGTTGAAGTCCACGAGTCATAAAAGAGCCAAGGTTGCCTACCCCTGCCCTATACCATTTCAGATAAATGGTTGTCCAATCTCTTCTTAAAAACCTCCAGGATTGGAGCATCACAACTTCTGGAGGCGATCATTCTATAATCTAATGAGCCAAACCATTTAACTCAATCTTGCCAGTGCTTTCTGACAGGCATTCTCCCTGATTGCAGGCTATAATTTTTGCAGCCTTGCCTGGAGAAGCTGGACATTCAACACTCATAGCATATACTCTACAAATAATCTATGTCCGCCCCTTACAATTTGCAATGTAGAGTGTTGTAGAAAGAATGAGCCTTCCTGCCTCTCTTTCAAACTTCTTAAAAAGTTTATTGGTTTTTTTTTTTAAATTAGCAACAGACTTTATAACCTCAACCGCTCTCTCCTTTTCCTGATGCAACATGTTTCATTGGATGGATAGGAATAATCAGTTACTGAAATCTAAAAAGAGGATGACCGGGGGTGGGGGGGTGGGGGGAAAGGAAAACAAGATGAGTTGAGATATGAAGGTGAAGATAACATAGAAATGGTGTACTATTAGCAGGGTAAATAAAAACAGTGTCTTGTGGTTTATAAAGAGGAAGGAAGGATTCCTAAATTTGTAGGAAATTCTTATATTTCTGTTTCTGGATAAATGTAACTCATTCTTTAGAAATGTATCCAAAAGTTAGCTCTGGTTCAAATTCAGTAGGAAGAGGCACCTTAGCTTTCTAAAATTGCCAGAGAATTACATTACCTCAAACTCCCCCAAATATTCTTTCTGGAAATGTATGAGCTCATTCTCCCTTTTCTGTTGTTTGCACTCTTGCCCTTGACAAGTGTAATTGTGGGTTGGGATCAGGAAATGAAAAACATTCTTTGATTTACAGGTCATTGATTATGGAAGAAAACATTTTGCTTGATGAGTACTCGGATACATTCATGAGGGGGAGAACATTTTACTTTTAAAGAAGTGTTAAGTGGGACATACATTTTCCGTTGAGAAAAGAAAAAAAAGCAAGAGTTATATTTGTTTCAGTGATATGGTAGGTTCTAGACCAGTGGTTCTCAACCTGTGGGTCGGGACCCCATTTGGGGTCGAACAACCATTTCACGGGGGTCGCCAAACAAGGCTGTCTGCCATTTTTTCTACCTTTTCTTTGGCCACGCCCCTGGCACCCGGTGATGTATAAGTGGTTGGGGGTCACCACAACATGGGGAACTGTATTATGGGGTCGCAGCATTAGAAAGGTTGAGAACCACTGTTCTAGACAATAGAAAATCATGAATACATAATATAGGTAACCCTGCATTGGATCAATTTTTATATGAAGTGGAGTAATATAATCGGAATATCTAAATTTCTGAAGCTTGAAACATTTGCAAACTTTCCTAAACAGCATTTGCATTTATTTTCTGCAGAGTTGTATGGCCCTTAATGAAGACAAAACAAATTTGGTGCTAGAGAACACAATAGCTACTTTTCACAAAAGTAGGCTTGATGCTGAATATAGAACTGCAACTGTACAACTACGAGCTATGGATGTAAGCCTTCCATTTTGCTACTTGACAAATGAACTTGGAAATGTATCTAATATATGTATAGTTACCTATTTATAAGAGAGTTGCTCACATCGATTATAGTTCCTAGATAATAACTAGGTTAGTGTTTCCTTTCCTTTGTATGGACAAAATGATGAACATAAAAATAACTCCTATAATGGATTCCTTTGCTTCCTAAAAGAATTTCATCCTTCTACATCAAAAATTATGGATTAAGGTAAGCTGGATAGCAGTGGTGCTCTCTGAGATTGGTTGTTTTCTTGCAGATGTTTCATTACCCAAACTAGGTAACACCATCAACACTGTTAGTATTTCTGTGGGAATCAAATCTGCATACATGCCTCCTGCATATTTGTCAATCTAGAAATGTATTCAAAAGTGCATGCTATCATACACACGATGTAAAAGTATCACATGAATATTAGCAACTCTCCTACCTCTGGTTTTCAGCGTGGCACTTTAGGTCATAAATTCTCATTTATTCATTGCCTATATAAACACTAAAATCAACTCAACATTGGCCAGGATGCAGAGCAATGAGTGAATTATCCACAAAGGCTATAATTTATGGGATTCCCATATGTTCTTTATGTTACCTTTGGGTCAGATATACAAAAATGAGGCTAATTATTTTTTTTTTCAAATGAATGAATCTCATTTATAAATGAATAGACATCCATATTATTTATATATTGTACTATTTTGAGAGTTGGTATAAGAGCATTGGGCCTTTGTAAAATAGGATGATTTTTTATTTCCCTATGTTCTTACACCAAATTCGTGGGAAAACATGACCTTTTTGCTATACAGAAAAGTTACAGTTTATCTTTAAGTAAGTCAAAATTCTTTGTGTTTTCCATACTCGGGAATACTATATGTGAAGTTTAGTAAATGAGAATAATCTAAGATCATACTATGATTTTAGCAAAGCATAGGTACTCAGTTATTTGGGGACACAGCTACTAGATTAAAATTCAAGATCTCTACTTCAGGTTTTTCTCCTTATATATGGAAAAAGATCCCGGTTACAATTTATTAATATACAATAGTGTTAAATAATGTTTTGTTTACGTCTATACTAACCTAAACTGAGCTTGAAATAAATCATTTGGCATTGTCACCTATAGAGGCATTTTAATATTTCAATTATTTTTTCTGGCAGCTCTTCATAATATATTTGAATCGATTCAAATAGATTGGCCTGATAATAGATAAACCAAATTGTTGATTTATTAATTTATCTATTGGCAATAAACAAATAGCTGAACTATTCTCTTTTGACCACTAGAGGGCTCCTATTTATACTTCATTTATACAACAAAATTCTGTCACAATTTTCTTGACTCATGAAACCCAGAGTTAGAACGTATCAGCCGTATGAAGACTATCTAGAACTCAAAAACCTTTCAGGATAATTGTTCTGTTGTCAAATTGTTTGTATTGTTAGAACTAATGTTCAACCAAAATCTTGACTGTTTCTAATATAAGCCCTTTAATCAAAGCCTTTTCCTCTCTGCTGGCAGAGGCCACATCTGGGAGACAGCTGCTTGGTATTTGAAGTATACATCAAAGTGTCACTTGGCAATGATAAGATTTATTCATGAATTTATTTTTCGGTTGAGTAGATTGTCTTATTGTTATACTTTTATCTATACCAGGTTATCTGAATATCCTTCTTAAAATGTAGCATCCAGAATTGGGCAAGGTACTTGGGGGAACATCTGACTGATACGGCAAAAATAAAATAAATTCCTCAGTGACTTCTGAGGATTTGATTTTGGTTGGGTGCCAGTAAGTCAGTGCCCATAGACCTGTTCCCGGATAATTTGTCTCCAACCTGACCCTTCAAGTCTTTCAGTGGTTCATCCATCACCCAGTGTAATTGATTCCTTGTTTCTGGTTGTCCTCTTTTTCACTTTCCTTTCACCTTAGCTAGCATTATAGACTTTTCAAGAAAGTTAGGCCTTCGCACATGTCCAAAATATGATAATTTGAGTCTGGTCTCTTGTGCCTCAAGTGAGACCTTGCAATTGACTTGTTTTAAAGTTGTATTAGCAATTTTGCATTGCCTTGCACTGTTAAAATCCCAGTGTCTTTTTCATATATATGTATGTGTATGTGTGTGTGTGTGTCACTGCCAAGCATACAATCCCCGCCTTTTATAGAATTTTCTAACTTCCAAATTAAAAACAAAAACTAAACTTGCATTAATTGCCTGCTTGTTTTAGCTTAATAGTTTTCTATTAAGCAAAAAAGTGAAAGAAAAACAGAAAAGAAAGAAGAAAGATACAAATCAGTAGCCTCTGATCTTCTCCACAGCAATTAAAAGTAAAATTCTAAATTTACCTCTTGCTCTATGGGTACAACTCCTTTCTACAGTCTGTCCTATGTAATCATAAAAACTACAAATCATATGTTCATTTTGGGGGATTATGCAAAACGTCCAAAAGGGGTTTCGATGTTAATAAAATTGGGTATTTCTTGTTATGTGTGTGTGTGGGGGGGGGGAGACGATGGTTTTAAAAGATGCTTAAAAGTTGATTCAATAAGTTAGTTATCATTATTTCCCTGTAGCTGAAAAAATCATATGGTATGATCTGTTTTTAAAATATTGAATGGCCTATAGTTTTCCATATTGGTTTTTCATAAAATTCATCCAAGACAAAAAATTTCAATGGATTGTCTGTTTTGAATGAAAGCTGAATGTGAGCTATCCCATACAAACAAGAACTAAGTAGTGAGAAGCAGAGAATGTAGATTGCACTTCTACTTTTAATAGATGCATCTGTACATTTTAAACTCGATTTAGTTGGTGGGCTTGGGGATCCAATGGGGCATTCTTCACTGGAGATGGTTGGCAGGATAAGAAGACTTTGTCCCTATGCTGTCGGTCCCTTTGGTTTTAATTTTTATGTAAACCTTCTTCATTTAATTTAATTGTATTTATATTTAAGTTAATTGTGAATTAAATTTAATTTTTATATTTATCTTTTTTACCATTTATTAAGCCACCCACAGTTGCCTTATCAGTAAGCTAGAGGGCATTTAAATTTAATAAATAAATGAATAAAAATAAAATACACCAGGAGGTGACATGGATCGAATAATCAGGTGACCAGGTTAACAGACCCAAGGATCCTGTCTACTGCATCAAGAGTTAC
Source organism: Crotalus tigris (assembly GCF_016545835.1). Lineage (NCBI taxonomy): Eukaryota > Metazoa > Chordata > Lepidosauria > Squamata > Viperidae > Crotalus > Crotalus tigris. Next base: position 116,947 of record NW_024097020.1, read on the forward strand.
AGGATCTAAATTTTTTCCAACTAACTAAATAATATTGTGATTCATTTGTGTTAAATAGGCATGCCCAGTCGGAGTACAGCTCCTAGCAGTTTCAAATGATTTAATCTGTCAGATTCAAGAAATTTCTTCATCCAGCCTTTAGATGTTTTTGTGGTCCATCTCTTCCTAGAAGAGAATGGGGCATCTTAAAAAATACCACTGGCATATATCTGTCGAGGCAATAAGGCTGACCCCAAGAGAACCACTGCCAATACATAAATGTTGGGCTAAGTGATCAAATAGCCTGCCTTGGCTTGAGGGAACTTCATCTGTAATTTCTATCGTTGAAGAATAGTCTGAATTAAATCTATATGAGTTGATGACCATTTTATCAAATGTTTGTCTTATATCACGGGTATTGTAGTTTGTCAAGTACTTGTCATCGCAGATTGATAACAAACTAACATGACAGCCTCAGATGTTACTGCTGGACTTGTATTAATTGGTGTATTGTATATTCTGAAGGCTTAACTCTGATAAATGTTTTACTACCGTAGGTTTTCTTGAAGCAAGTAAAGCTTTCATAAACACAGTTTAGCCTTTTGTTTTAATCTCTTCTATTTATTCTAGCAACAAATTTCTGACCTGGATGTAAAGAAGAATTCTCTTTTGATGAAGTGTAAAGGTTTACTGAGCACTGCTAAAAAAGTTTGTAACCTTGGTATGGATCAAAACCTTCCAGAAGATGTCTATAAGGTAAATATCACAGTAAAAAGATCTCTCTCTCTCTCTCTCTCTCTCTCTCACACACACACACACACGCACAGTACTCTTCAATCTTTTTCCCAAGAAACCTATAGTATATGTAAAATAAGCTCAAAATGCAAAATTGCCCTGAAATCAATGAGACCGGAATAAAACAATTAAAACAACTGTATTAGACACAGTTGAATGTAAAGATCTAAAAATTAAATAAGATTCTATAAGCACTAAAAGGCCTACACTTAAGAATGCCTTTTTTCCCTAGTTGGTCTTACTTTAGATGTCAAAAATACCAAGAAAACTTCAAAAGATTATGTTCATTCATAGATAGATACAGAGAGTAAACTCTACAGATAGCCCTTGACCATTTGTTTAGTGACTATTTGAAGTTATAACAGCACTGAAAAAGGTGATTTATGACCGTTTTTCACACAACTATAGTAGTATCTCCAGGTCACATGATCGAAATTCGGGCACTTAGCAACTGGTATGTATTTATGATAGTTGCACTGTCTGGGGTCATGTGATCACCATTTGTAATCTTCCCAGCGGGTTTCCCACAAGCAAAGTCAATGGAGGAAGTCAGATTGCTTAAGAACCGCATGATTTATTTAATAGCTAGCCGGGGGGGGGAGGGGGGGAAGGTCATCAAATGGGGCTCAATTTACTTAAAAACTGTGTTGTTTAGCAGTGGAAATTTTGGCTCAGTTTTAGTCATAAGTTGTATAGGATTTTAAACATTAAAACTAGCAGTATGGATGATGTTCAGTTTGATTAAAAGCCCATGAAGCCCCAGAAGTACCTACTAGACAGGTCCTCAGCATCTGGCTGATAGTTGATTTACAGTATTGGGAAACTTCATTTCGGCACCTTTTTCAAAGACAAACCTTTCTCTTATTAAACACAAATAATCCAAAGGATTGCCACAGTTTGTAGATTACCTGTAGTTGTCATATTATCTCTAGGTCACAAAGGCTACTTGAGGCTGTTTTTCAAATTCATGAATGTTTCCAGTTATCAATTTAATACTTTTATGCTCTCATCTAATTGAAAAGTCAAGGACACGTAGAATTTAATGTTACCAGATTTCAGAAGTTTCTAAAACATCATTCTCCATTAGTATTTCTTCAAATTGCATTCAAATCCTTGCTCTTGTTGCCCACAAAGTCTCCAGTGGATGAGTAGATTTTAATCAGCTAGCATTACTTTCTTAAGAAAGAAGAGAAAACAAAAACATTTCTGTGTCCTTATCTTTATTAAGAGGGATATTTCACTGGAACCATGCATTTAGATTTTGGTCAAAGAAGGATGCTATAATACATTTTATTCCTTGTCTACTACTGAAGATTTCCTTGAAATATTGTAGGCATTATTGCAAAATAGTCCTTTTATTTTTCTATTTTCTCTTGAACCTTGCACAAGGACCTCTTTATTTTTCTATTAGTCATGATCAACTGTATTTTTGTATATGTAGCAGAAGTCCAAAAACATTTATCTGGCAGCGTAACTTATCCCAAAAAATTGTGGAATCAATAGCTTATCAGAAATTCACCATGTCACTTACCACGCTGACTACGTCGTTCCTTTATTCTTTGAAGAACGTGATAAGAAGCATCACAACTTTGCAACTGGATAATAGCATGTTGCTAAAGTTGTATTGGATGGTAGCATTGCACAATTATCGGAACAATCCCCCTTTTCACTTCAAGCAATAGAGGAAACTTGAAGTTGTACTTTGGTAATGGGATGCTACAATCAATCAATTTCCACACCCTTTTTTTGCTTGAAAATGAGTAGTGAAAATCTATCACAGTTGTTCCCTTCTGCCATCTCATGTTTATGAAAGGTTATCTGTATCAAGGCAGCGAGACACAAACTAGAAGCAAGCAGCTAGGGCCTTGTAGAAAAAAGGCCATGCGTGTGCAAAAGGAACATAGTAAACATCAACAGATGCTTGTGCAGAGTAATTATTTTACACAAATTTTACTCCATCTTTTTAGGCATTTCTGGACCTTCCAAATACAGTAGATGAAATTGATGCTCTGCTGAATGAGGAGAAAACAAGAGCTTCATGTTTCACAGGCCTCAGTGCTTCAGTATGTACTCCCAATGCAGTATTGCATTATACTATATTATGTGCATTATGTAAAAATTAATCATAGTCTTTGGTGGCCGGCAGCAGCTAAGTAGCAGGAATAATGTGTTGTAAATACCGTTAGAATTCCAAGTAATTTGTTCAAGGTCAAATATACTCTGTGCTGCTGTTCTTTTAAAAATGAAGAAGAAAAAACAGGTTAGGAAATGAGGAAAAAAGAGCTAGTTTACGAGACCCAGTTTTACTTTAAAGGCAATCTCTTCGTAGCACCTTCCCCCAATCATATTTGAATGACAGATACGTTTCCACAATTGAAGAAAACAAACAGTATTCAGTTATAATATATTGTACAGAACTAAAGAAATGTGGGCAGAAGTTAGCTTTTCAACCGTACATTTCCTTTAATTCAAAAAAATTATTGCTGCAACCGTGTTGTATTTGATCAGAGCAGATCCTATTTAGAACATAATAAGTCAACGTTAGGTATGGTTATACTCTCATAAGACACAACCTTGGATTCTTCTTGCTTGAGATAATAATATGCAAACGAGCTACCAAGTTTAATATAATCTTAGTGTGTGAGGAAATAATCAGTATTTTTACTTCAGATGTGGATAGCTAAAGTTCTGCATTGTCCATTCAAAAGATAATGCCCTTTAACCAAACCAGTTTTTTTCTTCCCAGGTTGTTGAAGAGTATAATAAAAGAGTTAAAGAAATAGCACAGATGACAATAGAACTGGAGGAAAAGAAAAAGGAGCTGGACAGCTATAGGCGAAATATTTCACAGGTACTCATTATTACTGTTACTTTCACTATTCTCTTTGTCCTGAAATAAATATCCATAAAGGAATTACATTGTAAGATACAGCATAAATGATAATTGGCTGGAAAATTCTGTCATTTGTTGTGTGCTGCCTGGAATTGCTTTTAGTGAGACAGGTAGATATATAAATTGAAATCATCAACAAATATAAAAGCATACAAGGAAAAATTGTTTGTAGGTTGCCCAGAGGGTAAATAGATGGCCATTTTTTTTTCTTTGAACAACTCTATCCCTTGCATCGGTGTGGAGTCGGGGCAACTGAATGGAGCTCAAGCGTTTACTGGCTGGATGACCTTCCTGACACCTATGCTACGTTTGCAGCAGACTTTTATTCATTGCGCCCAGAGAGAGAAATATCTCCCGCTGCTTAGGGCCAAATTCACAACTTTCTGATTGTGAAGCGAGAGCTCCACCTCTAGGCCACTATGCCACTCTAGTAGGTGGGTGGCCATATAAATCCAGTCAATCAATCAATTAATAGTATCATAGCTGTATCAGAAGCACTGAGATGCTTCTGGGTTAAAAGGATTAGCCAATGACATCACCGTTGCCCAGGGGACACTCAGTTGGGAGCTCCTTTCATGTCCCCAGCAGGAGCTGGAGCTCACCCTGCCCTATGGCAGCACTTAGATCTCAAACATGGGCTTGCTAACCTCCAACCCATCGTCCTAACCACATGAACCACCATGCTCCTTATTAAATAAATAAAGGCCAAAAGAACCAAATAAGGTAAATTATAATTGTCTACCCAAGCATTTCAGCTTGCCTCCTGAAGCCAGGATGACTTTCAGTTTTAATGCCTTTTGGAAAGCTGTTAAAGCCTGACTCTTCTGAAAACCTTTTACGGATTGATCGCAAAGCCATTGATTCCAAAATTAGTGTGGAATTGCAGTCTATTCCAGCCATAATGTGGCAACATTAGCATTCATTCCTACTAGGTAGCAGGGGGATTGGAAATGAAGGCGGCCAACTGCAGAGCAAACTTGAGCAATATGGCCTTGTGTACATTAATATGTCTAAACAGAGATGGGATGGGAGTTTCACTACCTAGTGGCCCCTGATAAATAAATTAACCTGATGATGGTATCTATTGATGCCCATGAAGATTACCAAAATGCACTATGAAGACGCGGAATCAAGATGGTACAAGACAACATTGCCTACATTTACTTTCCATGAAGCAATGTTGATGCATGGAATAGTTTGAAATAAGTAATTCAGAGCCTGGATGCATCTGTAATGTCTGATCACTATGCAGGTAGGTAAGTAAGTAAGATCATTATTAATTAATGATATATTGAATGCTTAATTTCAGCATCTTCTGTACTACTGGTGATGGAATCTTTATTGTCATTTCTCTTATGACCAGTTTTTTTTTTTTTTTTAGGTTAAGGAAAGGTGGCTGAACCCTTTGAAACAGATGATTGAACAAATAAATGAAAAGTTCAGCAGCTTTTTTAGCTCTATGCAATGTGCAGGGGAGATAGATCTTCATACAGAAAATGAGGTATGATTATAAAAGTGATACATTCCTTTATAGAGGAGAAAACACCTCCCACATGCATACATTTTCAATTAAACAATGGGCAGTAGGGTGCATATTTTTGAAGTTTGTATACTGTCATTTAGAAAAAAACTATCCAAGGCAAAAGCTTGTTTCCTTGGAATATATAAACACTTTAAAAAATTAAATTATCATATTCCTAGTTAAATTCTGGCAGTCCATGCATAAGGTCTGTGAATAATGTTGACACGATGCAACTTTAACTGGCTTCAACTGCAACACTTAATATACTCCCTCTACATTAAAAACTAACAGAGCTCTACCTAGTAGCACATCAATTTGGGGACAGATGTTTTGGACTATATTTTCCACATTCCTTTGCTCCTGGCCATGTTGGCAGAACTGATGCAAATTGCATTCTAAAGCATCTGTGAGGCATCAGTGACCATCTTTTGCCATAAGTAAAAAGTAATGATGCATATGAAAGGAGTAGGGTAATCCAAATATAGTCTGGCTCACTTTGCCTAATTGAGTTCTGTTGAGCAAAGTAAATAGATGCAGTTACAAATATATATAATTCTATAATTCTATATCTAGAATATAACTAAGGAAAAAAGCTCATTGTCAACCCAAATATATGAGGCAAAGAAGGCAGGTTCAGCTTCAATGGTACCTCTGATTGTACCTTCCTTCTGTATTATTGAATGGCTGCCATATACACTTTTAGTCACTAGAGCAGGCATGGGCCAGCTCAGGAATTCTGGGAGTTGAAGTCCAACAGGTCATAAAGTTGCTGTAGTTGCCCAACTCTGCACTAGAAAACTGAATTGCAAACTTCATTGGGTGACTCTGAATCTACCCAGCTTCTCTCACCAAATTGTTATGTTACTGTGGTTGTGATAAATTAGGGAATTGTTCATATAAGCCACTCTGAGTTGAAAGAGAAATGTTAGCATAAAAATACAATGAATAAATAAACAGGTTTAAGTCAGATTGGTATGCTTTTCAAGTCAAACCTTATGTTCCACCAAGAATGCTTCTTAGCCTCAGCCCCATTTCTAGCAATAAGAAGCTCTTGGGAGAATCCATAAGTACTCATAGAAATACTTTGAGTATACACGTGCTATTTACTATTATCTACCTGCCATATTAATAAGCATTTCATTTTGGGAGGACAATAAAGTTCATTCATCATAGCAATTTTTCTGATTACTTGAAAATAAAAAGTAGTGCAGATAGTGGTATTGATCAAAGCCTGGAGACTCCAAAAATCTAGACATGTTCATACTTTCTCCATATGTGTCAGCATAGAGTCTTAATCTACTATAACTCAGAAGTCTTGGAAAAAAGCACATACTATAAGTTGTCTGCTTTACAGTATTTTTTTGAGCATTGGAGTAACAATATCAGAAGAATTCTGTACACTTTGTAGAAAACTGGCCGTTTCATTCACTTTTTTTCTCATGGCATTTATCATCATTTGGACTTTGATTTGGGGTCTTCCCAGGTGCTTCAGTTGTTCATTCAAACTGTCTGAAATCTTTGGCTTTGTGGATTGCATTCCACTTCTGCCCAGCTTGCAAAAGTCAGTTCCTGTTAATAGACAGCCAGTTTCTCTTCCTTATGGCCACCACTGGCAAAAATTGAGCAGATATAGCATAATCACTCTTCTGTAATCAAGGTGCTTCTCTGGGGAAAAGCCTTCTTAGCAGTAGTGCCTGATTCCTTAGAATCTCTGGGCACATCCTTCTTGGCCTTAAGCAGCCATTATCTGCATGGCACATAGCTTTGGTATCATCCATTGGGTTGGCCTAACAGTCCTTTGCACCTCGTTGGATTGGTTGACTGAAATACTGCAGGGACCAAAGAAATACAAAACTAAGGGTCTCTTGCTGGATGGCTAAATCTGACTTTAAAAAGAGAAACTATCTAAGTTTATCTCTCTGTTATATCCATCATCTCAATTCCTCCTCACTTGGATATTATAATTCAGCAATAACACATGACTTTCCCCAAGATATGAGGACCATCACTACTGCAGCCACCTTTTTCCACTTATTGCTCATCCCAGACTTTCCTGTATGTACCGCTCTCTTTTAGAATTAATGCATCCTAAAATGCCGTTATGCTTCTTGTGATCCATATAACTAGCAGTGATGCCTTCTGAGCCAATTCTGCTTCAGAACAGGATGTGCAATCCTTTATTTTTGCAAGGTGCATGTGTCTGACCTAAAGTCCAGGACATCACTCTGAATATAAGATTTTCCACAATTCCTCCTTGCCTTTCTACACTCTGCTTTTCTACCGGTCTTCCTTGCTGCCATCACCACCAGGTGACTCTGCTAATTTCCTGATACCACTTTGGTGATTGAGCTTATCATACCTGTTCCATCTGTTTCGCAGAACATTCACCTATTTACCAATAGGGCAGATTTTGTACTTCAGAGCAAAAGGAAATACATGTCAACAAATCTCTATTCCCTCTATCTTGCTGTGTGGTTCCTTTGTTCTAGTTTCACAGCAAACATCACACTGGTCTTACAATTAAACTTTTTTGCCATGATCAGTGATAGACAGTCAAAGTTCTGTCATCTTGACTTAATTTTCTGTTTTCTTCTCTCCTAAAAGTGCTAAAAATTACTCCTATTGTCTGTAAAAGTTTACCTCATGGCTATTTCCTCCAGCCATTGCTCCATTCAGAATTTGTTGGTGTTTTTATAGTTGACACAGACGGTTTTCTCAAGCCTTTTTCCAATCTCAACCCATTTTAATCTCCTTTGCCACCACCTCTAATTCTCACAACTCTGTCACATATTTTTGGGAAACAATGCCACAAATACAGTATTTTTATCATCCGAAACCCAGCCTGGAGTTGCTGTTGCTGGGAAGTCTGAACTTTTCATGCTCATCCCTGTACCCGAATAATTCAAATGTCTGTCTTTTGCCTATGACAGTGTTTCCCAAACTTGACAATTTTAAGGCATGTGGACTTCAACTCCCAGAATTCCACAGCCAGCGTTGCTGGCTGTGGAATTCTGGGAGTTGAAGTCCACATGCCTTAAAATTGTCAAGTTTGGGAAACACTGGCCTATGATGCTGAATTTTTTTCCAATATAATCTTGGTAAAACTCTTCCTATCACCAGCTATACTACTGGAAAGAATTTTACAATCTTTAGATGCCAAGTGTAACTGGTGTACTGGGATATGCATTATATAGCCCAGTTTTTATTTTATTTTATTAAAGCCCATCTTTGTCTGCTTCTTGGAATGGAAGAGGTCTTATCATGGTAATTTGTCGGTTGAATAGTCAAAACAATCTTCCTATCTTATCAGTTGTTGAAGGAATTGCCCTTTGTAGGCATCAGAACTCATTCAAATTGTGACATCCTTCTGATACAATTGTGGTCTGTAGTCATGGTGTCAACTTATCAACTTCATTACTACTACAGTAGCATCCATGTAACTGAGATGTTTCCTATGGCCATATAGAGATATATGGACGTAGCCTTGAACAAGGGATGTAAGAGTGATTAATTAAACACCTTGTCAGCCCTGAAAAAGAGAAGGGAGTGAGAAAGAAACTCGAGATAACTGTACTTTATCTTTTTTATAAGACAAATAAGACAAAACTCAGTGAAACTTTCAAGCTTTTGTTCTTGGTTTATAGAGTTTCAGCTTTTGTCTGTTTTCTGACCTTGTCAACATATAGGAGTAAGGAGCTTATTGGTCCTAAAAGCAGTATTAAATTAATGGTGTTACTTGCCCCTAGTCATTAAAAAAGACTTTCTATCCATCCATCCATACCATAAAAATGTACAGGCTGCTGGATCTTCAAGTGGTAATCCGTGTATTCATAAAACCATCCTCCTTCCCATCTAAAGTACTTTGTGAATATCCATTCCCTTACAGTTCCCTTTGCAGTGGCCTTAAGGGCATTGAGGCAAGAACCAGAATGGGACAACTCACCACGGCCAATTCCCCACGGACACGTCAACACAGCCAACTTGCTGTGGCCAATTCTCTGCAGCCAACGTGCTACAGGACAACTTGCCAGGGGATTCACTTAGTTCTTTTTGTTGACCACATTTTCATCAAAATTATTTTATCTCTTGTATCAAAGGAAATCATTCCAATGACTACCAGCTTTTGTAATGTTTTGATGAATAATGAAAGGAACTTGTCCTGTGGCAAGTTGTCTCATGGCAAGTTGGCCATGGCAAGTTGTCCTGCGGCAAGTTAGCTACACAGAGTAGGCTACAGTGAGTTGGCCGTGGCGAATTGGCCGTGGCAAGTTGTTATAGAATAGCATTCCATTCATACATAGTAGGTTCCTGTCTCCAATTATAAAGTCCACCTCAGCTATCAAAAAGGGTTGCGCACAAATAATCCATATGTATGAATACATAGATGATACTTCAGAAAACCACAGTTAGAAAGAAGCAATCTGTTCTTCTAAAGAAAAATAACGCATTTTGACATAATTTTCATTTTTTTTACTGGAGGAACTGCTAGGAAATTTACAAACCATCTGACTGACATAAGACTTGCTTGCGAGTACCCAGTGAGATACCTGGCTTTGATAACAAGCAAGGTGAATTGTTTTTCCATGCTGGATTTTTCTTCAGCAGGTGAAGAAAACACTAGCAACAGTTGCCCCAGCAACAACTTAAGGCACCAACTTAAGAGAAAAATAAAGGGAGTACCGTACTTTCCGGCGTATAAGACGACTTTTGCAAGCGTTAAAATCGGCGCCGAAGTCAGGGGTCGTCTTATACGCCGAGTCGTCTTATACGCCGGAAATAACGGTACTTATTCTGAAAATTATGCAAAATAGGGAAATATTTTTATTGTTCAGGAGTTTAAAGATTGGTTTGAGGAAACATTTGAACAATATGCAAAATATGTGTTTATTTTTTTGTTGCTAATACAGGTAGTCTTCAACTTACTATTGAGTCCAAAATTATTGCTAAGTGAGAAATCTGTTGAGTTTTGCCCCATTTTACGATAACACAGTTGTTTAAGTGAATCACCATAGTGGTTAAATTAGTAATACTATTGTTAAGTGAATCTGGCTTTCCCATTGACTTTGCTTGTCAGAAGGTCACAAAAGGGGATCACATGATCCTGGATCACGGCAACCATCATCAATATGAACCACTTGTCAAGCATCTGAATGTAAATCAAGTGACCATGGGGATGCTGCAACAGTCCTAAGTGTGAAAAGTGGTCATAAGTCACTTTTCTCAGTGCCATTATAACTTCAAATGGTCACTGAATGAACTGTTGTATGTCGAGGTCTACCTGTATTGCATTGTTTCTTAATTGTGCTTGTGTCCTTTTTGTCCTTCCTTAGGAGTTTAAAGCAGCTTCAACATGGATCTCCAGCTATTCTATTCCATTGATAGAAGGCCTGCTTAGTATTGGGTGTAAAGGGCACGCTGACTTCATCACCTGGTTCCCTAATCTTGTTCTTCATTCACATTCACATGAATGAAGTCTTCCTGCAGGATTGAAACTTAGCACAGCATAGAGACTAGGGCAGTGTTTCTCAACCTTGACAATTTTAAGGCATGTGGACTTCAACTCCCAGAATTCCACAGCCAGCATTCCACAGCCAGAATTCCACAGCCAGCATTGCTGGCTGTGGAATTCTGGGAGTTGAAATCCACATGCCTTAAAATTGTCAAGGTTGAGAAACACTGGACTAGGGAGTGGCATGGGGAAAGACAACAATGTTGTGTATGGTCCAGTGTTACTTATAATTTCAGTACCTTGCCCACACTGAATACCTGAACAGGAATTTAGGGGAAGCATAACTATAATTTAACTGGGATATCAGAACTGACAAACTATGATTTGCCACCCGACTTTGAAATCATGTCTGCAGGGTCTGAACAGTGAACCATAGTTATGTTTCTTTCGGGACCCGCAGAAGCGCAATCATCAGTTAGCTCAGTCATCAGGAATTAAAATGAGAGCAAATTAGAGATTGATATCAAGATGTGCGGCTGTTGTTTACCATATGCTTGGAAGCTCAGCACTTGATCTGGCTTCTGAGTTATGGTTAGTGCAAACCTTGCTTTGATGTGGTATTTTCTCTTTTCAATTGATTAAGTCAGGGATTATATATATTTAAAAATCTCTGAACACACAGGCATTTGTGTTTTGACAGGAAGAATATGACAAGTACGGGATTCGGATTAGGGTCAAATTCCGTAGCAGCACGCAACTTCATGAATTGACTCCATACCATCAGAGTGGAGGAGAGAAAAGCGTTTCCACAATATTGTATTTAATGGCTTTGCAAGAACTCAACAGATGCCCTTTCAGAGTTGTTGATGAAATAAATCAGGTAAATATATGCTGATACTGGAAACAAAAGCTTCCTTCACTGTATTCAGTAGCAGAGAAGAAATATTGCTGTTTATTTCTTTACAGGGAATGGATCCAGTTAATGAAAGGAGAGTCTTTGATGTGGTAGTAGAAAATGCCTGCAAAAAGAGCACTTCACAATACTTCTTTATTACACCAAAGGTGTGTGGCTGAAAACTCTGCATCTTATGTAGATTTTGTACAGACAAACCCGTCTATAGCTTATCTTTTTCCATTTTGCACAAATCAAATTATAAATCAGCTTTATTCTATCCACAGCTGCTTAAATAGTATGTACATTCATACTCAACCTTAATGTAATTTTTAATGTTTAATCTTTCCTTTAGGTAGTTTTTTTCTGTAATGTTGAAGCTAGAACTGAATCAATTTAATTTGGAGAAGAGTTCATATTGATTATTATTATCTGTGCATAATAATGTGAAGTCACAGCTGCCAGTTCTTTACTGGTGTTGACCTTCATACTCATTGATTTCTGCCCAAGAATCTAGGATGTCATAGGATCAGTGTAGTGTAAGCCTTTTGCAATTGACAGATTGAAATTTTGTCAATTTGCAGATTTTTTGATTATTATTATTATTTTATCCCATCTAATAACACTATGTATTGGTCTAATAATAGGGAATGATCACTCTGTTAAAAAATACAGACAATGAAAGTTATTCTCATTTCTGATTCTAAATTTGGATTTGCTTATTAGAAAATAAGTAATACTGATAGCCAAAAACATATAAAGCTTAGCTTTAAGTCAGGTGTGTCCAACCTTGGCAATTTTAAGACTTGTGGACTTCAACTCCCAGAAGTCCCCAGCCAAGCATCATGGCTTGGCAAATTAGAAGAAAGGAAATTAAATAATGAGAGATTGACAGGCAGAGTCTGAACAGTTATTTCCTTTTCTCTTGATGTCATTCTACTCCATGGTATTTGTTTAGGGCCACTTCTTTGATAGCAAGGCAGATAATAGTGGCCTCCACAGGAATAACATCATCTTGTAAATGCAAAATCTTCCTGACCCAAATGAATAGGTTACAACATTTATGTGATGATATCCCCAAGCATATTACATCATCTCCTCTCCCCCACCCCAGTCAAGAGATGCTCAAAGGCTGCATACTGAAAATGTTTGCTAAAACTCCAGCTGTTTTATAAATTAAATGTAAGCAATCAGAAATTACCATCCCTGAATGTAATAAAATTAACTCTCAGGTAACTATGTACAGGTAGTCCTTGCTTAGTAACTGTCCTGTTTAGTGACCATTTGAAGTTATGACAGTGCTGAAAAAGGAACTTTATGACAGGTCCTCACATTTATGACTGTCACAGCATCCCTGCAGCCACACTTGATTGAGATCCGGGCACTTTACATCTGGTGGGCGTTTATTAACCGTTGCTGTGTCCTGAAGTCATATGACTTCTATTTTACATGTTTCACAGCTGGCTTCCAACAAGCAGTCAATGGAGATGCTGACAAGAAAACAGCAGTTGCTGTCTTATGTTGTCAGTCCCAGTCATAATTGTTAAACGAGGACTGCCTATATACCCTAACAATTCTGCCCCATGAATATATCCGTAAACAATTATTGTTGGTGTATTTGGAGAGGAAATGAGACTATCAGTAAAAGGAGCAATACATTTGACAAAAAGTTGATGGAGGGTATAGCTTCCCACAAGATAATTTGTTTATATACAAACTGAAACAAATTATCCTGTGGGAAGCTATTCCTGCCATCAACTTTTTGCCAAATTTATTGCTTGTTTTACTGATAGTCTTACGAATGTCCACTTCCCAGAATACTAGTTTCAAACTATTTTGAAGCTTCTTTGTTTTCTAGCAAGAATTTTAGGAAACGTGTTTACTGGCATTACTCCAATTTCTTTTTTTTAAAAAAATCTTAATAGTCTGTATTTCTTCCTAGCCTTTTATTTTGTTAATCTTTGCTTGTGCATATACAGGTAGTCCTCGACTTACAGCAGTTCATTTAGTAATTGTTCAAAGTTACAATGGCACTAAAAAAAAGTGACTTATGACCATTTTTCACAATTACAACCTTTGTAGCATCCCCATGGTCACATAATCAAAATTCAGATGCTTGGCAACTGATTCATACTTATGACCGTTGCTGTGTCCCAAGATCATATGATCACCTTTTGCTACCTTTTGACAAGCAAAGTCAATGGGGAAGCCAAGTTATTAACTTATCAACTGCGATTATTCACTTAACAACTGTGGCAAGAAAGGTTGTAAAATGGGACAAAACTCACTTAACAAATGTTTCTCTTAACAACAGAAATTTTGTGCTCAAATGTCATAAGTCGAGGACTACCTGTATACTATTTTTTTCAATTAAAGGTAGCTCAACAACCAAGCTCAGAGAGCACCAAAGATCTCTCATAGTTTTTTTTTCTTTATTTATATATTCTGCAAACAGCAAAAAATCTCTTGGCTGTAACTGTTAATATCTTAATATAGTAGTGTTTATTTAATTGATCCAGCCCTGGAGCTGAAAATTAGTAGTGACAATAGAGAAACTGTTCACAATTTATTCTGCATATATTATCTTAACCTAGCTAGCAATATTGTCTATTCTGTTGAACCCAAATAGAATAGCAATACCAGAGAAAAATGGAATGTAGCTGCTATGGGGAACATTCAGTATATAACAACTAATAACCAAGTATGCTTAGTAAAGAATAAGTAATAAGATTGTTTAACAAAATACTTTTTCCTTGCTTCTTAACAGCTGTTGCAGAATCTCAGTTACGGAGAAAAAATGACCATATTATTGGTCTACAATGGATCATCTATGCTAGAATCAAACAAGTGGGACTTAAAAGCTTTCTTTAGAAGGAGGCGGAGATTTCAACCATGATTAGCAGTAAAATATATATTCCTTTTTGAAACTGAAAAGAAAAATATTTGGAAAGATCAAGAATGAATGTATTTCTTAAAAGCACAATTTCTCTCTTGTAAAAGCCATTGATAGCCAATGTTTTATAAGACTGAAACACTAACCTTTTCTTTTATGCTCATTTTTCTCTGAAGAACTGTAGATATCAATTTGGAGGATAAATTGATAAAGGATATATTTTCTTATCAGCGATCAATTGTTTTAGATGAATTTGAGAAAAAAAATGTTCTGCCAGTTGTTCACAACTTGGAAACCTTAATTACATTTGTTATAATATGCCTTATAAATACAGCCTTTGAATTAACTGGTAAACTGGTAGGTTCACCAAATCTGTTCAACAAAGTTTAACTGTTTAAATATCTGTTCTCCATAACTATGAGATACTGAACTATGAAAAGTAGTCTTTCCAATTGCTGCTAAATGATGATCTTAATTGTGTTCTGGAAGACTAAAATAATTTCAAGAATTTCTGAAATATATAAAATATACAGTGTCTTTTTATCTTAATCTTAGAAGCAACCACTTGTTTGATTGGGTAATTTTATACGAAGTACCATTCTTACAACATGGGATATATTTACATTTTGTTCCATATGTTTGTCTTTTTTATAGGGAAAAATACCAAATCTCTTTTTATATAATAAATATATATGGGAAATAGTAATTTATTTTCAGTTTTTTAACTCCTGTTAAAATGGCAATAGAAATTGACTCAGTTTTGGGGTATTTCTAATAATCAAAAATATCCACTAAGTATGTCAGTCTTCAAATCATTTTTGATTAGCATATCAAAAGCATAAAGACTTTGAGACTGTTTTCATCAACAAGAAACATGAAATTTGTCTTTGAGATCCTAAGGAGCAAAATCTGTCTCCGGTAGAGGAATAAGAGAAATGTATAATTTCCATAATAATTATTTAATTCATGAGACACCATGATTATTTAATTCTGAGTACTTATGTTTATTGTAATTTGAATGTTTAATGAAAGAATGCAATAAGTTCAGAGGTATGGGTATTCAAGAGTAAATACTTTACTGGGTTTAGTTAGTTATTTCTCAAGTGACCTCCTTTTTATTTATTTACACACCACACACACACACACACACACACACACGGGGGCGGAGAAGGGGGGGACAGAGAGAGGGGGAAATGGTGGCAAATGTTTAAGAACTGGCTTTTGCCTGCACCATTCCTGCAGAACAGCTGATCAACATGCTAAGTGTATTGGCTCAGCTCCACTCTCAACCACCTTGTAAACTTCTAGAAAATACAACAATCATCTCTCATGAGCTGGCTGTAGCACCCTGTGGTGTATATATGATTCCTATAAGGTTACATTTTAAGCCATGAAGTTTGCAACTAGACCAAAACATTTGTTAAATATGAACCCTAGCTGCTCTTTTGTGGATTTGTTTTTATTTTAATTATTATTTTTTCCCTGTAGGCTGGTATGAATGCAGAGTTTCGATTCTGATTGTGGCCATTCTCCTATTTAAAAAAATGTGAATAGTAAAAGAAGCCCTTTTAATTAGATCTCTATGATTAGTGCAGTAATTTCATACTGAGATGCTAGGAGCAGAGGGGCTAATAATGTTCCTTGTTTAAAACTATTGTTTTATGAAAGTGACTAAAAAAACTAAGATAATTAACTCTACATAGGAAAGGAGAACACTGACCCTTCTCTCCTGTAGAGTTAAATAGCAAGTATAGATCTTTGCAATCAGTTGATTTTCATTTAACAAAAACCCAAAAGTTTAAGTTTGGGACCAGGTAGGTGGAGTTCATTATTTTTTTCTGCATTGTCACTTGATGCTAAGAACTTTTCTGTTTACTTACATCACTTCCTTTTCCTGGAACTCTAGAGAGCTTATTACTCCCATACAGAGACACAGTGTGTAGCATTGTGTGTGCCCTTGCAACATAGATTAGCTACAATGTTCTTTCATCATGCAGCTCAGTAACTATCTGTGTGGAAGAGGTAACAGTGAAAGGAAACTCCAGCCAAGTTGCTGAAGAAAGTATAATTGTAAGAGTTTGGATACTTGGATGGATTAAAAATGTTTACAGCAACCACTAGTAGTTTTTGAAGGTGTAGGGAAAGAATTTGAATTAGGTTCATTTCAGTTCTCTTACTCAAATTGCTGTGCTCAAGAGTGTTTGAATTCTATGTATAGGTTTTCTTTAATATTGAACTGACTCTAGTTTACCGCCAGAGGCCACTCTAATACCAGCTGCAGGAGATTTGCTTTGCCGTGTGGACTTGGAAGCTTTTAAAGGAAGTTAATGCCTTCAACTTTCAGAATGAAAAGAAGGCCTCTTTTCTAGCTGAAAACTATTTGGGACTGCACCTTCTCTATAGCAAATGTCTATTGGCTGTGGGGAATATAGACCAGTTACACCAGGAGTCTTCAAACTTGGCCCTTTTATGACTTGTGAAGTTCAATTACCAGAATTCCTCAGCCAGCGTGCCTGGCTGAGGGATTCTGGGAGTTGAAGACCACAAGTCATAAAAGCATCAAGTTTTGAAGAGCCCTGAGTTACACCAATGGTGGACGCTTTTGGAAATCTCAGCCAGGAAAACAAAACAAAAAGAAGGAAACATTGGTCCTGTGGAAATAGTAATATCATCAAGGTTTGCTGAATTGCAGATAAGGTAGAAGCAGGATTCCACCAACACTTTGAATTCCAGGAAAGACCCTTATCTTTCTGCTTGAAATAGATAACTAATGACTGATTTACTTTATTACAACTTAGAGAAGGAATAAGGTTCTAGGCTGTTTGGATGGAGAGAGTTGCAAACAGGATTGCAGGTAACAATAGTCTGTAAAATAACCTAATCAGCCTTTGTAATGTTGGGCAACATTTTGCCATCCAGGTGCTGTTGAAGTATAATTCCCATATTCCTTTACCATTGAGCATGTTGGCTGGAATTGCAGGGAGTTTGGACTTCAGTATCATCCAGACAGTACCAAAAACTGCATGACCTAAGCTTATGATTTCCTGTGAGAGTCTATGTGGTGCTTACAGTCGTTCCCAACTTTATATACCACAGTAATTCTCAGCTAAAGGATCTAACATATTTGAAGAAACTGAAATTATGAAAGATTGCCCTAAGTTACATCCTCTTGTGCAATCATTGTCTGTTGTTTTTTTCTCATCAAACTTTTGCATTCCTGTTTTTGGCCATTATAAACAAAGTTATTCTAGCTGGATGCGCTTATGCCCCCAAAAATCAAGGAGTTCTTGTTACAGTATTAACACACAAAAGCTTACATTTCATATTATATGAAGAACATATATATGACTTAAATAAGCTAGATTTTAGGTGTAAGCACTTGGAATTATTCTTTGTACATTGTCTAAAGCTGCAATGTTTAGGTCATAGATATTCTTTAAAAAATGGATGATATTTTACAGTTACCACAGGGTTTCTATAAGGCTCAAAAGGATTCTGACTTCTGCATATTGTCCTGTTGACTTTCTTGGTGCTCAAGTGTTAAAATTCTTGCTTCTTTATTTATGGCTAGGATTATTTTTAATGTTAAGTTTTTATGGCAATCTTCACGAACTTACTATTCCCTGACTTGCAAGCTGTTTTGCAAGTAATGAAAGATGGCTCAGGAACAAATAAAAAATGAGTATCGTTTGAATGGGCAATCTGAGTTATGTTGGGAAAAGGCTGATAACATTGTGATGCTGTTGTATAAAATATACCTTGCAAAAAATATGAAGAAGGCATTAAAGCAATATTCAAAATATTAAGCAAGAATGAATGTTTGGTGTTGCTAGTATTGAAAGAAGATTACATAAAATAATGTAATAATAGATTTTTAAAAGTATTGGTTTAATATCCATTTTTCCCTCAGACTTAATCCTATTAGTTCTGGTAGGAAAACACTGAAGTTGAAAGAACTGTTGATAAGTTGTTATCTTATGGGCTGTTCCCAGCATTCTTTACCCCTCCATAGAACAAGACCAGGCTAATCAGATTTTCCTGCAAGGAGTTAAAGATACCAAATACCACAATAAATTAGATACCACAGAATATTAAGGTTTGAGTTAAATATTCCATCTGGGAGTCAGCAATTTACCTTTGCTCACTTTTTCAAAAGCACAAAAAGAGTTTTCAAGGTCCAGATAGGAACTATTTCCATCTGCATTTTTAACAGGTAAATTCGCATTCCTGGAAAAGGATATATTAGATTTCATTATTCTGTATCTACATAGGACCAAATTTGATTTTTTTTTTTTTTAGCATAAAGAGACTGGGTCCTTTTAGCCTAAAGTGAAATGTACTTATTCTTTTCTTTAATACAAACCCAAAATAAATGCCAAAAAGTTCCACTCTAATAACAATACAGGATCACCCCAACTCTCTCCTTCTTCCATCCCCCCTCTACTATCCATCATGGCCAATTCTCCTATCTCCCAAAGGTCAGGCTGGTAGCTGGCTAGGGAACTAGGAGAGTTGGGCTAATACTTCTGGAAGGCACTAGATTTGGAGGTTTAACTTTGCAAAACATACGATCAAAAGTAACATAATCAAAGCAGAGTATGTCACAATATCTCTTTACATAAGTGAAACAAAGAATTATTGCTTAATTTGATTATTTCTTCAACGTATACTTGCCTCTGTACCCACAGGAAACTCAAAGTCAGTAATGGTATGAAATAAAATAGCGTAAGTAGATGGCACAGGTGACAAAGGGTGCACCTTTTCCTAACAATTAGGTTATGATTGGTAGAGGACTGTCCTTAAATCTGGTGTTGAAATTTAATGTTCATCTTTGGCAATTTCTGCTCTATTGAAGCAGCATCCTGTTGTGCAAACTTGCATGAGAATCCCTGAAAAATAACTCCAGAAACCAAGACTAAAAAATAAATGACTCATCTTGGCACACACTCCTTTTTCTGTGTGTCAGACAGAACAGCCAGCGCATCAGAACTTTCCATACTTCCGAGGGTGGTAAAATGAGGACCCAGATTATTGGGGGCAATATGTGACTCTAAACCGCTTAGGGCTGCAAAGCACTGTGAAGCAGTTTATAAATCTAAGTACTATTGCTATGGCTATAGGAGAAGATGGGAAGGAACAAACCAACACTGTTTCACATTTAATGCACTTAAAATGCATGCTGAATTTTACAAATCCAACTTAGAAGTGAGGGTTAGTTCTGACTAGTTGCTCTACCTTGAGGATTGAGTTGCTGGGTTGGGTAGGAAGGTTGGTATCAAAGGATTGCCCTTACACCTATCTTGACTTGGTAACAGAAGCTGCTGCATCAACAAGATACTTTGACCAACCGATAAGATCGGATATGTGTAGCATGTAGGAAGATCTTGAAAGTGTATGCAAAGTGTTCAAAATAAGAACTGCTGCTTGGGTTCTTGCTTGCAACTACCAGAACCCCCATCCTATCAGAATGAAAACAAAGCTGCTGCCTTCCAGGTACCATTGTTTTCTTAGTACGATTCAAAATATTCAAAGTATCATTCAGAGGGCCATGGAATCTCTTGAGTATTGAGATTGAGAGCTGCATAAAGGGTTCTTCCTACGCCTCCACAGTTGAGATGGGGCAGTTGCAGAAAGAGCCTTTATACTGGCACTTCCCAGATTCTGCAACAGATTTATCAAAAACATCTTAGCGTGTGCCAGGGACTAAAGGCAAGGACGAAGAATCTGGGGCCTTCCAGTTGTTGGTATCCAAACCCATACATTCTTCTGTGTGGCCAATTGTCGGATGGTGAGAATTGTATTCCAAACACCTAGAGCAGAAGTGTTCAACCTTGGTAACTTTAAGATGTGTGGACTTCACCTTCACTAGAGTTAAAGTCCACTGGTCTTAAAGTTGCCAAGATTGGACATCCCTGATCTAGAGGCTCAATACTTTCCCGAACCTTGGTATGTGTGTGTGTTTTTTTATTCTGATATATTAAATCTGCCTTTTTAAAACACTGGGATGTTTTAACTATAAACTTCTCTGGTTTTTTGTTTCTCTCCTGCTTCACCATTTTTTTTTACCTTTAAAAAAAGTTATCCATCTTGCAGTTCTGCCATTTTAATTGCTTGTTTTACTTTTATCTGTCTAAATCAACTTTGCCCAACATAATGGCCTCCCTGTATATTGAATTTCAACTCCAAAGGCTTTAAGCGACTGGAAGATTAAGGAGTTGTCTTGCTGATCTGGAAGAATCAGAATGGGGAGAGTGATTCAACTCCATTGTTAATAGATATTTCCTCTCATTATTTTCTGTACTATCCAATTTTGACCAATCAAACTCTGATACAAATCATCCCAAGCAGTTTTTCCATTTTGTTTCATTTTATTTCTTTTAAGTATTTGGACATTTTATATACATATGTACAAAAACACCTATTCCTACTTTTTTCTTTTTCTTTTTTCTTTTTTTTTTACAATTTCATATGATTTACAAAACAGGACAGCAAAATAACTTAGAAAGGATACGAATACTGTACAAAAATAAAATGGATTAAAGTTGTAAAGATTGGTAATTTTACAGTGTTACAGATTTGTTAACCTGCAATAAAACAGCATTTGAAAAGTATGTCTGGTGCATACTGGGCTAAGTCCATCAACAAACAGGAGAGACCTGTATAGAAGTCATCAAAATTGTTCACAAAAGATGTTGTATAGCTGTAGTTTAAAGCCATGGCTTCTCTAGGAAGGTCTTTCTGAATGGAGGCGAGGAGCTGCTTTCACGTCAGCACTCTTTTGAGAATTTCCAGAGTGGCCTGGCAAAGAAGTTCACCAAGAACTTGATTTTTCCTTCTGGTCAACACCTGCTGTAGCCTCTGCTCAAATTCCGATTTGCTAAAAGATCACAACCTATTTCACTGCGCTGTCAAGTCTGCAAGTGACGTTCACTGCTTACTCTTACACCAAATCTGACAAACTTGTCCGATTTTATTTTGTTAGTGGTTAATAAACTTTGGGTAGTTTCTGATGTTACTTTTGGAAGACTCCTAAAAAGCATATTTTACATCCTGTTGCTTACCAGATTTATTTGAAAGCAAGTTTCATTCATTTGAAGGACTGCTGCTTTCAAGTAAGCATGCTGAGATTAAAACCCTAATAAACATTCCCTGCTTCTGAGAGTAACCCTCATGAAACTCCTGGATGCTTGAGCCCTACGTCTCTTTTCTGGGGCACAGCCATGGGAGTTACAGTTCCCACAGAAAAACATTTTAACAATGATAGTGCAGCTGGGTGCAGTTGTCAGCAAGCAAGGTTGAAGAAATCCTTGCTTCTGCTGCTAAGTGAAAACAGTTTGCTGGGACAAGGATCTGTACTACACATGCTTAATCCTGTTCAATTGCCCTTCAAATTACCAACTAATTTCAGCCTAAGGAAGAGATTTATTTGGGAAGAAGAAAACTCTGAATGGGTAAGAATTAAGCACCTTATTTCTCCTTTTGCCCCAACAACTGCAAATGAGGCATCTTACATGACTTATGCAGCAGACAAATCATGCCCAAGATTCTCAACCCCGTTTGCTGTCAAATGCCAGACCAGCCCTTTTAAGACCTGGTTATGCACACATTGTCTAAAACTAATATAGGAAGCAGGCCAGTGTCAATCGGTAGCTTAACTATTGGTATGCATGACAGCCCCAATTAAAAGTTATCGTGCCAGTTGCTTCCCCTGCATCATAGCTGGAGAAATTCATGGCTGTTTGCAGAAAGTGGGTGATCTGACATGTTTAATGGTTATCAAGCCAGAAGTTTTATCATCTCTCAATACACATTAGTGGAGACATCCTCAGTAGCTTATAATGGGTTTACCTACAGTACATGTCAGTCAGCCTACTCATTGCAAACTGGTGGCCACTCCAATGCTAGAAATAATACACGTTATCTAGTGAAGGCAGGATCGTGCACACCTCATTGTAATGACCAGAATATCACAAAGGTTGGGGATTCATTGGGGATGAAATACATTGGGGATTCACTCTTTTTTTTATAGCTGGAAGAGCTGTTAAGAAAAATCAACCTAGTCATTATTTTATACATCCTATGGTTGGATTTGTCCATAAGAATCCTTTTAGAAATGAGAAGAGCAGTTCCTATGATTTGTTGTTCAAATAATAAATGCTGCCAATTAGATCACGGCAAACTATTCTGCAAATGGTTTGGCTGGTGGGGTGAAGGCAAAGCCATCATTTCTATACCCTGAAGTCCACAAGGGAGCAACATGAATAGCACCATTTGGCCGTCTAGAGCTTTCCAGCCCAAGGGACCAACGTAGAACCTTCGGGTGGACTGGAGGTGGCCACATGTCATATGAGATCAAAAAAAGAGTCCACAGCTGTCAGGGAATGGGCAAGTGCCCTAGCCACCATTTCACCAAACCTAATTATTCTCATCTGCCTTTGTGACCTGATAAGGAGGGTGCCATTTTAAGTGCCTATGGCTTGCTTTGTACAAAAGGTGAAAAAACAGCATTCAGCTTTTGGGCTCTCTTTTGCTAAAACTGCACTTGTCCTATCCCAAAGCAACAGTAAAGATCTGGCAAACTGTTTAATAGGACTCAGACTAGAGCTTAGGCTCCAGAGGATTGGTTTCATATAGAAAGGGAGGACGACTGGAATAGTACCACATTTGCGAGCTGCTGACCAACCACATAGTCCTCACCCTTATTAAACAAGGCAGCATTAACAGTACTGATAAAAGCAGAATACTTTCTCTCTCTCTTTTTTTTTTTATACACTCGAGCAATAGAAAGAGCCAGGCTACCTATTTTTATAAGGAAGAACAAACATCCCTACAATTTATTTTGGACACCAGAAATTAATTTTGGTTTATCATAAAATAAACGTTTCAAGAAGTTGAAACGGAGGTAGAAAGTGTGCTTGGTTTCCTGACATGTCTTCACTGAAGAACACTCATTCCTTTTTGCTTCTGAAATGCCATTAAGTTGTTCATTGCCCCAACACCTTTATTTAAAAGCTGTTCTTTTCGCATAGACAGGTTTTATAATGAGCCACACAAGTAAAAATGCTTGATGCACACTGAGTTCTAGTGCTGGAAGCCACAGACAATTGTAGAATATTCTACTCTCTGAGATGTTTTATTTTATTTTTCTAGGAAGCTAGCTTTCTATCGGATGAAACAAGAACAAGATACTGTCATAGCAGGTATACTTTACAAGGTCGTATGTACAGATTCTTTACAAAGTTGGGCAAACTGATCCTGGTGTAATCCCTCCGGCTACCGTGTGATTTCCTCACCCACAAAGTTAGCCCGACATAGGACAGTTGCACCACGCCTTTCATCATGAGAAAGAAGAGTCAAGGGCAGAGGGGGCAGGAGGGAAGTCTGTAAACATGATTCTCCATCATCACGAGAGATGGGGGAAGGGAACGTCCATGGATTACAACCTTCATCAGGTTCATGCTTTCAACATTAACAAAGATGACACAGCTTGGCTAGATGCAAGAGCTTTTCTCCAATGTGGATGGTGCCTCTGTTCCGAAGAGCAAACTGTAGCATTTGAAACAGATGAAATATTGCCATTATCATTAAACTGTATCAAGCCTGATACGGAGGATTGAGATTGCAAGGTACGTAGTGGTGAGGCCGTGTCGTGAAAAGTATTTCGACACGCCTCCTGCATCTGAGTCTGGATTCCTACTTGCAGTTAGTTTGGTTGTTATTCCCCAGACTCTGTACAACAGCTGCAATTTATGAAAAAGAAGACTTGTTAAAAAGTAGTTTAAAAAAATTAGTGTTAGTTGCCTTCGTCCATGTAGAGAATGTTCTGTTGGTGAAAATAAAACAAAAAAAGGTTCTCTACCAACTCCAAATGCGCATAGTTCTGTTAGCTGAGACAGAATTCTGGCGAGAGGTGAAGAAAATGCACCATTGAGAAAAGAGAGAAAGAGTCGTAAGAGAAAAAAAAACCTTTTATAAAAGTGGTAGCTTATCAAGATGGTAGCTGCTGTTATGCATTCATTCCAACAAAACCCAGCAGAGTAAAGCACTGGTAGTGGTATTCATATAGTACAGTACAGTATATGGTTGCTTTTCAGATGAAAGTCTAGGAACAGCTAAAGGAGAAAAAAAATAGTCTCATATTTCTGCCACATTTCTTTGCACGATTTAGGTTGCATTGTTTCTTTTCTACACAGCAAAGAATAGCCTCTTGTGTGTGATGCCAGCTGATTTCTTGTTTTCCTTTTGGTTTCATAATTGATTTCTGTGCATGTTTCCACTGGGGGGAAAAAAAGAGCAGCTCAAAAAGGATAACTTGGTAAAAAGTACAGTTTCCTTCCACCAATCTGGTACTGTGAATGATTTTTTTTCCTTAACAGTCTTGAACAGGGTGGACCACTTAGAAAGAAATGTGAAATTCCATCTATCATGTGCTACGATGTTTTTGTTTTTTGTTTTACTTGAAAAATACTTAAGTGAGTTGGAAAGTGGTTTCACTAAACTGGATTTTTGTTTTGTTTTAAAATACAAGCAGCATTACATTAGTCAACAAAACATCTCCATGACACAGCAATCACAAAGAGCTTGGAATCACTACTGTGGTGTCACAGGTCAAATCACCCAGTCACATATAACTATATACAGATGTGTGTGTGTGTGTCTGTGTTCACACACATGCACCCACACACCAGTGTTGATTCTTTAAACTAAAAAAAGTTGCATTATTTCTGCTCATCCCCATACAGTCTCCCCACCCAACCCCCCACGCCCACCCAGCAGCCCCTGGTTTAAGACTGTGGTTGGTAGCACAGCAGGGTGGACAGAACAAAAATGTTAATCTTTAAATTTCCAGCTACATGTGCTTTAAAAATGCAAGTCGGGGGGGGATTTTACTGTACAGTGGTGGACATATTTGTGCTGATCCATTCTGCCTTTTTCACTGATGGCCATCTCCCTACTCTCACTCCTGTTGTAGTCTTTCCTTCAAAAGGAGGCAGAGCTGGTCTTTTTAGATCGCTTGATCATGCTAGGGTGGAATTCGGTATGGCGACGGGCATGCTTGGTGAGATGGTCGCTCCGCATGAACCGCTTCTCACAAAGTGGGCATCGAAACTGCTTCTCCCCAGTGTGGGTTCGGTAGTGCCTTGTTAGCTCATCGGAGCGAGAGAACTTTTTAAGGCACTCTGGCCATGTACAAGGAAAAGGTCGTTCACCTGAAGGAAGAAAAAAAAAAGGAGAGGCATGATCAACGTGATCAATTCAAAACATATGGAAAGAATTCACCCAGGTGGAATTTCGAAGAATGTCAAAGGAACGATGAAACAAAAGAGTCTGCACAACGCTAAAACCAACTCAATGCGGCCAATAAAAACTCAGTTAAGACACCTAATCCAACATACCCGATACTCCAATTCTAATCCTACCTCCCAAGCACAGTTATCTTCATGCAGAATAGTTGCCCACTCCATTGGTCAGAGATTCTTGAGCAGCAGTATTAAAAGAATGAATTACACCACTGAGTAACTGCCTTTCCCATCCATATTTGGACCCTCACTTTTACCATCTTTTGTGCTCTTAGCCTTAACAATGTTGAAATGGCATATATTTCTATTATTAAGCAGTACCCAAAGTGACTCCTTTGAATATAGGTGCCACCTTTTAATCAGACCACCCAAAAAAAAGGGGGGGAAAGAGACCAACCAGATCAAAAAAAGAGGAAAAGAAAAAGAAAAATGAAGCAGCATTGGTAAAAGGAAAAAAAAACATGTCATCCAGAACTATTTTAAACCATACTGTTTGTGGTATTTTATTAATTTATTATCCAAGAGATAAAAGCCCGAAGATTATCATAGTGAGCTACAGAGTCTTCACAATAGATCTGAGCTGTAGAGCAGATATAAGAAAGAAAGGATTATTTTGAAATAGTTTTCTGTAAAACAACTTTCCCTTCCTAAGTTTTCCTTTTATTATTTACTTGATTCTAAAGGCAATGTGTGCAGTTAAGTTATTTTGAAGGCAGGCTGACAGTAACACAAAATGTGGGAACAATTCTTTGGAAGAAATATGACTAAACGGCATATTGGGATTCTCCAGAGATGAGGTTTTCCTGACTTGAAGTACTGCTGGAATGTCCACTAGAGAAAAAAGTTACCTGGTTTTGCAGAAGCACTACCAAATAGCTATGTCCCCCATGCCTCTTGTGTAAGAAATATTTCACTAACAAACTGTACGTTCTGTTAAAATCAGGTCAGCTTGCAAACTCGAAAATTCTTGTTCAAGACCAGCCATATGATTCAGTTGGCAGTGTACTATAACTTTACAAACTGTTTCAGGAAATGCTGCTGAAGCCAAAGTACAGGCCTGTCTAACACAGAGGTGTGGACCATTTACATTCCCCCAAAGGAAAGCTGACCATAAAAATTAAATGTGAAGAATTGTGCATTGGTATGTGGCTGATGTAAGGCATTACGTGTAACTCTATGCACACCCTTGTGCTAAAGAAGCCTCATTCAACAGTGGATCTGCTGTTTAAAACTATATGTGATTAACTGTTGTTTTTACAAGTAAACCTATTAGTAGATATCCTATAGGTGACTGACAGTAATTCTCCCATTGTGACACTGTTTGCATGGGGCATCGTGATAGATATCTGAAACCACAGATGTGGTTGCTAATGGCAAAACCCACCATGCATATCCTTCCATATCCTACTGATTTTTATTATTTCAGTGCCCATCGAATATATATATATTCCCCAATCCCTGCCAAGATGAGTGGTATTTGTTGTTAGAGGAGGAATGGAATGCTGGTCAGAACATTATTTATTGCAAAGCTTTCAGAGTATTTCATTCGAACATTTGCAAGTGGGTAGGAATCCAGAAATGCAAACAAGGAGAGCTTAGTTTTCTATGAATCATCTTTATAAGTGCATGCCAATGTACTTCCCCTTTTCTTATCCATGTGGAAAAGCAGCTTGTACGATGTGATTATTTTTGTATGTACATGATGGCTAAAATCCCTTGCTTGACAATCTTAATAAAGTGTAACTGTGAAGAACGTTTTGTTTTTTCTTAAAAGGGCCTAACGCCCAAAATAGAAGAAAAAATAACGTTGTCTCTCTTCTTGTCTAGCTGATTTGATTAAGAAAGCAGAGCCCTCCAATCACCTTTGATATGTCAGAAACTACCAAAGATAAAGGTTTCCCTGTCCAGTCGTGCCCGGCTCTAGTGATGTGATTCAGCCAGTTCGCACCAGTTTGGCAGAACCGGTAGCTAATTTTTTGTTGCCTAGGCCCAGGATGGACTTCCAGAAGTGACATCCACACAGAGAACCGGTTGTTCACCTATTTGAATACCACCACTGTCTAGGACTAAAGCCAGCATTGTCTGAAGACATTTGCCATGGTCATAGGGCCAGCATGATTGTTCTGTTCTGTGTGCTGGTAAGGCATTGAGACGAGGCAGTAATAACAACAATTGGTTCTTTATTAAAGCTTCAACAGAACAGAACCAACACAAAATGGCGCGGATCCCTTTTATACCCTTTTCCAGGGACAGCATCAGCCAATAAATGCAACATATTCTCCCGCTTTGCTGGTGCGCAATAGGCTGGAGACAGCCTGTCTGGCCTGGGTAGCCACGTGGTCTGCCCTGGACTCTCTGTAGCTTCCTGCACCTGCTCTGTCAATCACAGGCCCAGGACATAACACCCCTCCCCTCTTAGTTAAAAAAAACATACACAACTATTTTGTTAACTACTCCAAAGTTACCCTTTTGAGCGTATTCTTATTTCTAGAGAAATACTAGGCCCACCCGCTTACAGACAGTAATCTTACATAATCCTGTAAAAACTTTGGAGGGCCTCTGACCCGTTCCGAGCATCTCGGAGCTGCTGCAAGTGCCCGGTCTGCAAGCTCGCCTACCAGGCTTGTCAGACCAGGACTTTGAGGCCCAGTAGATACAGATGAACTGCATCTTGCTGACTGGCCTGGTCCAGTAAACCCAACCCTTTGTTCCTCTGACTTCGGCTGGCTATTTCCAGTAAGCCCAGACCAGAGTTTCTTGGTGGGGTGGAACTCCCCAGGTCTGCAAAAGACCCCTGTTGGGAGCACTATCCCGTAGGCACAAGACCTGCAGTAGATGTGGCATGAAAAGCCGGTTGCGTGCAATGTCCCATGGACCCAGTGCCAGAGTCAGGAGCCGCCTTGTTGGCAAACCCCCTATTTGAAGAATGCAAACCCCTGCTACCACAGAGAGACTGCGATCCACGATCGTGATCATGGTCCTCTTCCTCCCCGAGAGCAGAGTCAGGAGCAGAAGGGTGACTAGATAGCCTCCATCACAGCTGGTCAATATGCCGATGCAGCACGCGACCATCTTCCAAGGCCACTTCATATAACAGTGGCCCAGTGACCTTGAAGACCACTGCTGTCACACAGAGATGTCCAGGTCCATAGTTCCTTGCCCAAACCGGATCGCCCACCTGTAGTCTCCTCGGTGCCCATGGCTGTGACACCTGTGAAGCCACCCGGTCTGGGTGTAACCTGTCCAGTTTGGTAGTTAGCTGGCGACCCCAGCAGAGTTCAGCTGGGCTCTTGCCTGTAGCTGTGCAAGGTGTGGTGCGGTTGCAAAGGAGAAAATCAGCTAACTTATGGTGCCAGCTCCTGTGAGTGAGCCTCTTCAAGGCGTCTTTAGTTGTGTGCACCATGTGCTCAGCTTGGCTGTAAGAAGCCAGATGAAAGGGTGCCGAAGTAGTATGACGAATCATGTTGACTTGCAGGAAAGCCTGGAACTCCGAAGAGGTGAATTGAGGTCCGTTGTCAGAGACAAAGACATCTGGCAGCCCATGAGAGGAAAAGATCCCTCTCAATACCTGGATGGTCCTGGCAGTAGTTGTGGTGGACACTGGAACTACCTCTAGCCATTTAGAGTGACTGTCCACAACAATGAAGAAGAATTGCCCCTGAAAGGGCCAGCGTAGTCGATATGAACCCTCGACCAAGGATCATGTGTGTCCTCCCACCTATGTACAGGAGCCTGTGGCATTTCAGGCCTGGACTGTTGGCAAATGTGGCACCCTTGGACCTGGGCCTCAATCTCCTTATCAAGCCCAGGCCACCAAAGATAACTGTGCGCAAGTGCCTTCATCCGGACTATGCCCAGATGTCCCTCATGCAGAGACTGCAAGACTCTAGTCCTCAATGAGACTGGGATCACTACCCTGCTACCCCACAGGACACAACCCTTAAAGGTGGAAAGCTCATGCTTCCTTTTCCAGAAACTCTAGAAATTGGTGCCAGGACATGTGTCAGGCCATCCTTACAGCACCCATGTCAACACGCGTGTTAGCATGTTATCAGTGGCTGTTTCTGCAGCCACATCCCCTGCATTGAGGATCAGGATCAGATTCTACAAGCTGTAGGGGCAACCTACTAAGGCCATCTGCATGGCCCATTTCTTTGCCTGGTTTGTGAACCAGGGAGTAATCATATGCAGAAAGGAAAATTGACCACCTCAGCATTCTAGGAGAAATTATGTGTGGAGTTTGCTTGTTCGTTGTGAACCCCAGCAATGGCTTATGGTCTGTAAAGACCATGAAGTGGTGGCCATACAAAAAGTCATGGAACTTTATTATGCCAGACACTATGGCCAAGGCTTCTCTGTCTATCTGTGCGTAGTTATGCTCAGCAGAAGACAGAGTCCTTGAATAGTATGCTACAGGACCTTGAGTCCCATCAGCCTTGAGGTGACTTAAGACAGCCCCGATCCCATAAGGGGATGCATCACAAGCTATATACACACTGGCAGCTGCTCATTGAAATGAGCGAGAACAGCATTTGAAGACAACAATGCCTTGACCTCAGCAAAACTCCTTTCATGGACTTTTGTCCACTTCCATGGAGCCTGTTTGTCCAAAAGCTGATGTAATGGCTCTGCCACTGCAGCTTTGTGGGGGAGGAAGGAATGGTAAAAATTTAGAAGCCCAAGGAAGGCTTGAAGCTTACTCTCCGACTTGGGACTTGGGGCCTGCTGAATCACTTTGAGCTTAGATTTAGCAGGATGGATGCCAGGAATTCAGTGGAAGTTACTCCAATTTTGCATTTTTCCTGCTTAAGCTTCAGCCCCGCTTCGCGGAAATGCAGCAAAACAGACTGACGCCTTTCAGCCAGGTTTTTGAGTGATTCCCTAGCGATGAGGACATCATCGAAGTAAGGACAAACTCCCTGAATGTTATGGCGTGTTTGCTCCATCATGCTTTGAAAAATGCCAGGGGCTACGTTAACCCTGAACTGCAGTCTTCTGACTTTGAAAGCTCCCTGGTGCGTTACAATCATCTGGGCCTCACCCATTGCATCATCAACCGGTAGCTATTGATAGACCTGAGCCAAATCGAGTTTGGCGAAAACTCAGCCTCCTTTAAGTGAGGCCAAAATGTGACTCACCACAGGCACCGGATAAGAGTGCTGCTGTAATGCTTTGTTTAGCGTGCATTTATAATCAGCACAAATGCGGACTTCCCCGTTGGCCTTGAATGGCGTGACTATGGGTGTTTCCCATGGACTGCTATCCACAGGTTCCAAAATACCTTGCTGTACCAGTTTATCCAGCTTGGCATTAATCTTTTGCTTAAGCGCAAAAGGCACTCGACAAGGCTTAATCCTAATTGGTGCAATGGAGGGATCTAACCGCAAAGCAATTGGAGGCCTCTTGTATGACTCTAGCTCCGGGCTGAAGACATCAGTAAACTCCTTGCAAACTTCCGCAAGACTGGCCGTTTGCATGCTGGGTAGCCTAGTTACTTGATTCCCAAGTGCCTCGAACCAATCGAGTCCGATTAGACTCGTGTGGTCACCCTCAACCACGATAATGTCCAGAAACCCCTCAAAATGCTTACACTGCACTCTGAGCATGGCCTCCTCTTTCACACTGACTCAGGAATTCTGGAAGTCAGTTAAGATGAGATTTGACGTCACGGGTTTAACTCTCTGCCCATTCGTATAGCAGATCTACTTGAG
The DNA here is from genome assembly GCF_016545835.1 of Crotalus tigris. Lineage (NCBI taxonomy): Eukaryota > Metazoa > Chordata > Lepidosauria > Squamata > Viperidae > Crotalus > Crotalus tigris. The sequence goes on from NW_024097020.1 coordinate 148,381, forward strand.
GGTTTTCTGGGAAATGATTGACAGAGCTGAACCCATGTCCAGCTCCATCGTTAAGGGGACCCCCTGCAATTTGACATCAAGATGTAGCTTTTTTTTCAATGGCCGGAGAGCCCCTGTTCTCAAAATGCTCCTGCAGGACGTGCAGAACCCCACCCTATTCTGGCTGGGGACCCTGACACCTTTCTGAGGCAATTCGTTCATAGGATGGTCTTTCTTGTGACCCAAACAGATGGTGGCTATGTGGCCTTGCCGGCCACACGCCCGGCAAATAGCTGAGCAGAAACGGCAGTTGGAGTGCTTGTGGTGTCCTCCACAACCAAAACACCAAGGGAATGGAACTGCCTTGTCAGATCCCTTGTCAGCTCGCTCTTGGGGCCTTCTCTCTGCTGGCTGCTGTAAACGGTTGACCTCATTGTCGGAATTCAGTTCGGATACCTCTCGAGCAACCTTTTGATGGACTGAGCCTGAACTCGTAGGGTTCTTGGAAAGCCACAAGGCCTTAACAGCTCCTCCTGCTGCTTTGTCAGCCGTGATCTCCCTGAGCGCATCTTGGAAGGAAACGTCTTCCTTCGCAAAAATCTTCTGCTGCAGCTCTTGGCTCCTCAAGCCACAAACTAGCCGATCACGTAGCCGTTCTTCTAAGTCTTTGAATTCACAGGGCCTTGCAGCTTGATGTAGAGCACAATAAAGTCTGCAGCAGACTCTCCTGGACGTTGGTCCTGCTGCTCGAATGCATGACGCCATGCAATTACCAAAAGCTTTGGTTCAAAATGCTCCCTTAACATTTTCTTAAGCTCAGTATAAGCGATGGATTACAACGGGGCTGGGGCAGCCAGATTCTCAACAATATCAAATGTCTCTTGCCCACAGACACAAAGTAACATTGCGGCCTTGAGCCTGTCCTCCTGAACGTGGTTTACCCGAAAGTAGTTTTCTACTCTGGCAACATATGAACGCCAATGTTCAGGGTGCGCTGTATCGAATTCGGACAGTCGCCCAATCTTAGCCATCGTTCCTCCTTGGTGGCCTCGTCAATGCCTCGTGTTGCTCCGGCTTGTGAAAGGGTTCCAGAACGAATCTTGCCGAGCTCTCCTCCAGCACTTTTGTACTGGCAGGCAGAGTCGCGCAAGTCAGAATGCTGAACTTCCAAGCCCTTCAGCCTTCCGTGGTGAGTCAGCCTAATATTCTTTGCAGCATGATCCCACCTTCATTGCCAATGTTCTGTTCTGTGCGTTGGTAAGGCATTGAGACGAGGCAGTAGTAACAACAGTTGCTTCTTTATTAAAGCTTCAACAGAACCTCAACAGAACCAACACAAAATGGCGTGGATCCCTTTTATACCTTTTTCCAGGGACAGCGTCAGCCAATAAATGCAACATATTCTCCCGCTTTGCACATGCATAATAGGCTGAAGACAGCCTGTCTGGCCCGGGCAGCCACATGGTCTGCCTGGGACTCTCTGTAGCTTCCTGCACCTGCTCTGTCAATCACAGGCCCAGGACATAACAATGACTATACACCAAAGGTGCACGGATCACTGTTACCTTCCCACCGAAGTGATACCTATTAATCTACTTGCATTTGCATGCTTTCGAACTGCTAGGTGGGCCGGAGGTGGGGCAGGGATGGGAGCTCACCCCGTTATTTGGGCACAGATCTCAAACCCGGGATGTCAGCTCTCCAGCTGACAAGCTAAGCATCTTTAACCACTGAACCACTGTGCCCCCGCCCCAGAAAAGACTAACGTGACTGAAAATCCATTTCCAACATTCTCAAAGCAAAGTATATATAACTAATCACGGATGCTAGGAAAGTTGTTTACCTTGAGCAAATAACCATAGCTTTTTTTCCTCAGATACTAATATCTTATGTTAAGGATTTATAAAGATGATCTAACTTCCAAGATATTCATATACACTTGCTTTCTCTGAAGTTTTTCAAATCAGGTGGTGAGGACATTTCAGTGGAAGATCTAAAGAGAGCAGCAAGCAGAAGGTACACAAAGAAGACATGGATGCTAGACTGTCTGATCTGGTTTCCAGGCAGGGTGTTGGTTTATTTGTAGCAAATCATCCATAACCAACCTGAATCAAATTATGTATGAATGTATTTGTGCTCTGAAACTAATGTTCAGATATATGTAGGACTTTCATAAAAGAGTTTACAGAGTTGTTGATTATAAGGAAAGTGCAGAACTGCCTGCAGCTGTTTGTGCTTTGTCAGAATTTCCCAGCTATAACTGCAAATAGACTGAACCCCACCATATAAAGGTGTTCTAATATAATTACAGGTTGTCCTCATTTATCAACCATTTTATTCACAGCAAATATTTGAAGTTACACATTTTTAGATTTATAGCTGGGCCTTGAAGGTGAAGGCATTACAGCATCCCCATAGTTTACATGATCACAATTTGAGCACTTGGCAGCCAGGGTGCATTTATGGTGGTCACAGCTTCCCATGGTCACATAATCACCATGTACAACCTTCACAGGAGGCTTCCAACAAGCAAAGTCAACGGAGAAGCTGGCAGGAAGTTGCAAGTCTTGGTCATGTAACATCACACTTAACAAACTGTGGTGATTTGCTTAAAGAACCAGAGCAGAAATTGTAACTCAACACATTCACATCACAATTCACATTACAACTGCATCACTTAGCAATGAAGTTGCTGGCCTCAAGTACTGCACAGTCAGTAAGTGAGGACCACCAATAATGGAAAGGCAGATCTATTTAAAAGTAATCCTGCATATGGCTGCAGCTTCTTTTGATCATCTCAGGGGTGTAGAGGAGGCTTCATTTGCAACTCAGAATCCCTGCAGCCAGAGGTAACACCGGACTTATATGATTACTTATACTCAAAATCTCTGGGCTAGAAGCTTCATTTTCCTTCAAAAATAATAATAATAATACTACAAAAGTGGATTATTAGAAATCTAGGTATTGCACCAGTCATCAAGCTTGAATATAATCTTTGATTGGAGAATGTTGCCAACTACGACAAGATATTGATGCTTTTACTCTTAAATGAAGTAGTAAATGGAGGTAGATATGCTAATTATTCATCCTTGAGAACGACTCACTAGTATCCCAATAATGCTCTCATTTAAAATCACTGGGGGAAAAGTAGAAGTTGTTTTATTAAGCTTGAGTATGAAACATAGGAGAGAATATTGTACCATTTATTCGTAAGTTAACTTAGCCACATAGCCACTTTGCCATATGACCTAATGAAGTAAGAGAGATAGAAAGATGTAAACTTATTATCTGTAAGTTTAAGGGAGTGAATCAGAGTGAACAGTTCCCAAACCTGAGCACTTTCTCCCAAAGAGTGTGTATCCTCAATTGCATAACAATGAAGTTGTCCAAAACAGACAAGTGTCTCATAAAATGTCAAGTGGTTGAGCCCTCTCTCCTCCTGGATCTAAACACAATAACATAAAGAGATGAAAAATGATCATGTTTGTTCTGAACTTGGGAGACTAAACTAAAAAAAAAAGGGGGGGGGGGAAGCAAAAAGAGGAAAATTGAATCTGCAGCATTGTTTGAGACAATCCTACTAGTTCAACTTGGATAAAACATGAAAAAGGTCAACCAAGTCTGGAATCACCTATTCCAAAGCAAGAATGAAGCTACAATTCCAAATCCTTCAGCAGATCCTTCCTTGAGGTTTCATGTGTCACCAACAGGGTTATTACATTGATTTTGTTATTAACATTTCTGCAGCATTTCAGTTATCTGCAGACTCCGTTTTCATGAGCTGCTGTTGTTTGCTGCAAGAAAACAACCTGGATGCTTCATCTCAAACTAAGTACCATTAATTTATAAAATGGGAATACAGTTATTGCTTGGTTGACTTTTTGAGATTTCTGGGAGATTTCTGTGGGATTATGACTTTAGTGAAACAACAGAAGATTCTGCTTTTCCAGAAGGAGATGGGAGAAAGGGACAGAGTAATGACAGTACGTCTAACTGTACCTTCAAGCAAATGTTAAAAATTAAAGTGACCTAGATAAATTCATGAACCTAAGATAATATCAAAATGATCTTTGCAACATTTTCTGATTATTAAAAAAATGTCCTCCTTTTGAACTTCTCAAATACACATCCATTAAACTCCAAGTTCTATTTTGCATTGTGACTGATATCAATGCTAGTATCATTGTTATCCCAGATATCCCAAAGAAAATAGATATACCGATAAAGAAGAATATTTGTAGCTCAGGGTTAAATGAGGGGTCCTTGGTGCTCTCTGAGTTTCTTGCAGACATTTCATTGCCAAACTAGGTAACATTATCAGTGCACTGATGATGTTACCCAGTTTGGTAATGAAATGTCTGCAAGAAAACCATCAAGCCCGGAGAGCTCCGAGGACCCCTTAGAAATAGATATCATTAGAAGCATCCCCCCGATGCCATTTTCTGCTTTAAACCTGTCTATTTTGTGCTTGCTGTTTGGCCCTGAATCTATCATCTTGGAACAATTCTCATAGATTAGTGACATGTATCCTAGACGCCTCTAAAAGCAAAGTAGAGAGGCAAAATAAAACATAGTTGTGAACAAAAGCAGGAACGTCCAATGCAGCAGCCATTTTGTTATATAAGCTTAGTGTGAGGGCTTCAGAGTAAGATTTTAAGCCTTTACTGTCCCTTGACACAACAATATTTTTACAAATGTATTGTTATTCATTTGTAATATTTTAATCCCAATGCAAGATGGGAAATAATTTATTATATGTGATCAAGTTGTTGTTTTTTCCCTTAGCAATCACATAGATTTTTTCCCATGGTAATCTATCCCTAACTTGATCTTTCAGGTCTTCCAACATTGCACCCATTGCACTGATAATTGAGTACATCCACCTTGGTGCTGTTGTCGTCTTCTCCTCTTCCCTTCTCCCTTTTCTAGAATTAGAATCTTCTCCAAAGAGCTACTGTAGGTCTTTGCATAATGTGTCTGAAATAGGATAATTTCACCCTGTTCCTTTGTGCCTTGACCGAGAGAAGAAATATGTTAGGCAGACTGGTAAACTTATAAAAAGTTAGAGGGTATTCCCAAGAGCTTCCAGTGAGGATCATGCGAACTGGACATCCCCAAAGAAGAGGGACAGTGTAGGGCGGAGATTGGCAAACAGATTTTATTGATTTATGTATTTATTTATATCCCACCTTTATTATTTTTACCAATAATGCAAGGCGGCAAACATATCCAACACACCTTCCTCCTCCTGTTTTCTGCACAACAACAACCCTGTGAGATGAGTTGTTGTGACTGGCCTAGAGTCATCCAACTGGCTTTCAGGCCTAAGTATTACTTAAAGTCATGGTCTCCCAATTTTCCAGCAAAGGAGGCCTTAACTACTAGACCAAACTGGCTCTCTTGGCACAGATCAGGCAATACAAGTCTTTCCAGACAAAGGAGAGATAGTGAGGATGTGCATTTGCTTTCTGGACAGTTGCTCCTCCTGAGTAGAATGCAGGAAATGAGGGTTTTGGACCTGGATCTTGAGTTGAGCGGCTGGGAGTTGAGGGAATTCAATGAAGTTCATAGACTATTATATAGACACAAAGTTTACTCGCCCAATTTCTTAATCAATTTTGGATGTAATTAATTTATAGTTAAATAGAAATTGTGGGCACGCTGGTTGAGGAATGCTGGGAGTTGAAGTCCATAAGTCATAAAAAGGCCAAGTTTGAAGACCCCTGGTCTAAGTGATAGGATAAGACCCCACTTTATTTTTAATCTCACTTTTACTATTTTTATAAATAACTCAAGGCAGTGAACATACCTAATACTCCTTCCTCCTTCTATTTTCACCACAACAATAGCCAAAGTGAGTTGGGTCGAGAGAGAGTGACTGAGTCAAAGTCATCCTCAGCAATTTATAATTCTTTTAAGATTACAAAGGTACAAAGAAAGGAAGGTGTTTCAAGGACTTAGAATTTTTGGCCAAAAGCTTAACAAGAACACGATCCAAGAAAGTTTAAAATGGATAAAGGAGACACTTATTTTAAAAGTTTATTTCTAGTGAAAGTATTTTTAAATAAATTGGGATTAAATTAGACAAATTAACCAGACCTTCATGGCAATGTCTTCTGTTTACTATTGAAGAGTGCAGACAATTAGTGGATTTTACAAAATAAAAGGTAAAGGTAATTTGAGTCAGACTTAATGGGATGGTAGCTATGGAGATGGAGATATGGCCTTTGATGTTGATTGGAACTATGGAGTGCCATTAGAAATTAAATTATTCAAAGCAAAGAAACATTTTTAAAAATGGGAGAGATAGAAGAAATCTGGCCTTTTCTCTCTTTTTTGTTTGAGACACTTTCCTTTTTGAATTAAAATATTACAAAGGCAACCAAAAGAGTGGCGAGAAGAGAGGTTTGCTACACCAACCTACAGAGAAAGTAATTATAGTAGATTTTTCCAGCAAATGTTTGAGGAATTGGGAAATAAATTAGTAGAATCACTTGATTCTAAACTAACTTATTTGATATCAACTTGACATCATTTGAAAAAAGAATGGATAAAAGACTCATAAAGTTTAAAGAAGTTAAGATGATGGAAAGCTCTGTTAAACAATTGTCTGCAGAGGTAAATGTTAATGACAAAATGGAAATTTTAGAGAGTAAGGCAAAAGTTACAGAAACTTGGAAAGAGAACTAGATAAACTAGTTGAACTGACACCCAGAGAGAAGGAATTTTGCTTGCAATTTAGAGTAATCCCAGAGAATTCTGATGAATATATTAAAACAAAAGATTATTAAAGCCTTGACAAATTTTCTGGATTGAGAAGAGAAAGACACTGAGTCAAAAATTGATAAAATACATAAAATAAATCCCAGATTTGTAAGAACAAGAAATGTTACGAGGTATAGTTTAGGGCTAGTTTGTCAGGAAGAAGACAAGATATGAGGTGTTACAACAGTATTTTAATACAAGATTGAAGATTGAGAATACAGGTATGATGTTCTTAAAAAAAAGTCTTGTTAAAATTTTTGTGTAAGAGAGGGGCTTTTTTGACAGAGATGTTAAAGCAGAAAAAGTTAAGCATTCAAATGGGACAAATTGGAAGGTGTGATTTTTACTTCAAAACAGCTGAGGTCTTGACTGGATTCTATTTAAAGAGGGGATTTTTAGAAAAATAAAAATTGGAATTGGAAGAGTTCCAAATGGAGGTATCAGAGGAGATTACACAAAAACTCCAACAGGTGCAATAAGAAATGAAAAGAAATGATGATGATCTTTGTGACACATATTTTTTTTTTCTAAACTTTTGGCTTGATGATGGATGATAAATACTTAATTTGGAATATAAATGGAGCAAATGCTCCTCAAAAGAGAGGGGGGAAATCATTATTTTAAAAAAATTAAAAGAGGATATAATTTGTATACATGTTATGTTAATGTTAACAAAAATACATAAAATATTTAATCTATAAAAATTTGGATGAATTTATTTCTGCAAAGGAATTGTTTTGCATATAAATCTCCAACTAAAACCAGAATTTGAATTGACTAATGGTAGATTTGCTAGTGGAAGTTAATTTAGATGGGGCTGGACTTTGATACTGGAATTTATGCCTCGAATTGCTTTATAAGCAATGTATTGAGTGTTTTGTAGTTTTTTCCTATGAAAATTGGTGGTTGATGAGGAATTGTAATGGAATGATTTCCCCACAAATGGATAAAACCTCTGGGGAAAAAAAAAGGAATTACTCAGCAAATTACCATAATATTTTTTTAACTTGATGGACAATTTAGGGCTGGTTGATATATGAAAACAAAAAAATGGCAATTCAAGAGTTTACTCACATTTCTTAAAGACACAGATCTTTTTCAATAATAAACATGATTTGGATTTCAAAGGATTTGGCCACTGAGATTTCTAAAATAAAGATATTACCAAATACTTTTTTAGATCATAATCCTATGGGTTTGATTTATGAAAAAAAAGCTAATCCTTTTAGATGAAGACTCAAGAAATTTTGCTACCGGTATAAAAAGAAGCAATGAAATATTGTAAAAAGAAGCTAAAAGAATTATTGAAAATAATTCAGCTAAGGGCATTGATTTACAAATGGATTGGGATGCAAGTAATACTTTTATTAGAGGCCTTAGGCAGTGAACTTAAAAGAACAGTCAAAAGGAATCACAACCTATTTTGGATGAAATAAAGAGAAAAGAAGAATTAAAGAATTATCTGGAGAAGATAACTTTTTTTCAGCAAATTAACTTCTACAATGGCAATTCTCTATATTAACAGTAAGAAAAATAGAAATAAAAATGAATTGTGCAAAATTAAAAAAAATGAGTTTGCAAATATACCAGGGAAGTGACTAGTATATAAATGATGAAAAAAATGGTATTGAAATTACATGAGGGAAGTATTATATTAAGGGACAGTGAGGCTATATAAAAATCATTTCATCAGTATTATTCTAGTTTGTATAAAGGAAATGAAATCTCCCTGGAGAAAATAGATGAATATCTAAAGAAACAAAATTTACTAAAGATTATGTAATCTGAAGATAGATTACGAATGGACCTATCATAATAAGGGAAGTTTCTGAAGCTGTAAAAAAGATTAAACTAGGAAAGGTTCCTGGACCTGATGGATTATCAGGATGTCATTATAAATATTTTAAGGTTGAACTTTTACAACCTTTACAAAACATGATTATCTTTACCCTACAGCAGTGGTAGTGAACCTATGGCACGCATGCCAGAGGTGGCACTCAGAGCCCTCTCTGTGGGCACATGCGCCACGCCCCAGAGATGGCAACTGTCCCTCTTCAACCAGCCGCCTGCTAACTCGCCGAGGTCCCACGTGGCCAGATGCATTCCAGCATGGCTGGTTTCTCTCCCTCCCGTCCCATCCCTCCTGGCCTCAGATGCTCTCATTTTCCCGGGCATGACCCACTGCATCACCTCCTCAGCTGTCGGCTGGCCGTCCAGCTCAGAGGCAGCTTCTCTGAACTGCTGGTGGCAGGCTGTGGAGCCCCAGAGTGTGCTGGGGGCTGGCAGGCTGTGGCTGCTGATGGATGCTGTCAGCCCCCATGTGTTCGCTGGCCTCTGTGTGGGGGGGCCGATGGTGTCAGGCAGCAGCCGCCCCGGCCCCTGCCTCGCCTCGCCCTGTGACAATGGCACCCCCGCCCTACCTTGCCTCGCCTTGCCTCACCTCACCCCACAGGATGAGCTTCCTGCCCACTGCCCCACATGCCAGAGACCCTCTGGATCTCCCCCAACCCTGCCCAGCCTCCACAGGTGTCTGTCCCCATGAGCAACATAGAGGTTACCACGCCCACCTTGGCCACACCCATCCAGTCTGTCATGACCACGACAGCCACACCCACCCAGTGGGCCATGCCCACTCAGTGGGCCACGCCCACCTGGCACCCGGCAATAAATAAGTGGGTTTTGGGTTGCAGTTTGGGCACTCGGTCTCTAAAAGGTTCGCCATCACTGCCCTACAGGGAGGAGGGATAGTTGGAAAGAGGTCAATATAACATTAATATCCAAAGAAGGACAAGATATGATTTTAACAAGACATTATAGACCAATTATCATTACTGAACAATAACTACAAGTTGTTCACAGCAATCCTGATAAATCGAAAATGTTTCTGCAAGAATATATTCACAGGGAACATTGTGGGTTTTTACCTCAAAAAAAAAAGTTTAAGGAATAATATCATAAATGTATTGGACATTTTGGAATACTTTGAACAACATAATAAAAACAAATACCACTGATCTTTCTAGAAATAGAAAAGGTCTTTGATAATCTTGTTTAAGATTATGGAAGTTATGAATTTTGGAGAGAACTTTATAAAATGAAGATAAAACCAATCTGCACTTCAGAGAAAGCAAAAATAATTGTTAATAGAGATTTAAGAAAAACAATGTGAGATAAAAAGAAATAAATAGGGATGGCCTCTGTTTCCTCTTGTGGAAGTAAGAGTTTTAAAATAAACTTTTAATTTAAGGGCTCTTGCAAATGAACAGATAATGGTTCTGGAAATTCTTTTAAAGGGAATAGTATGGAAATATTAATGGGCAAATTAAAAATGTTTTGTGCATTATGAGGTTTTAATGTTAATAAACAGAAGATTATTTGGGTATCATTATGACAAATATGAAATGTATATTATTTCAAAATAATTATGTTAAGGTATAGAATGAATTTAAAATATATGTTAAGATGGGATAAAATTGCCCTTGTTGGGGACAACTTCTGAGATAAAAACGAATGTCTCACCTAGACTGATTTTATTTTAGATAATACCTGTTTTGACATGCAATGCACCATTTAAACATAACAAACAAAGAAGAAAACAATAAATGAAGCAATGTAGTCATTCCATATGTTACAGGAATATCGGAAAAGCTCAGGAGGATCTTCAGCCAATACAACTTATGTGCATACTTCAAACCAAACAATACACTAAGGCAGAAGCTTGTCCACCCCAGGGGTAAAACACCCAGATACAAACTGAGCAAAGTGGTATATCCAGTACAGTATATCCAGTACAGTGCAGTGAGCCATGTGCAGATCTGTACACTGGGAAAACAAAACAACCACTTCATAAATGTATGGCACAATATAGGAGAACAAACCCATCAGGACAAGATTCAGCAGTCTATCTGCATTTAAAAGACAAAGGCCACTCTTTGGAAGACAGCAAATATCACATTTTGGACAGAGAGGACAGCTCATTTGAAAGAGGGGCCAAAGAGGTCATCTATATCAAAATTGAACAGCCTTCTCTCAAAAGAGGGGGAGGGATACCCCAATCTATCTCCAGATCTATCTCCAGTCTACAACATAGTCCTCTCAACAGTTCCAAGAAGGCTCCGCACCCATTTGCACTACTCCGGTGACCCTGATGACACAGATAAGTCTCCAGGTGGCATCAACAACTTACTAAAAGAATGCAAATGACCAGCCATCTTCAAGGAATATAAATCTTTCCATTCCCCACCATCCAGTCAGAGCTGAAGAAGCTTCTTGGATGAGAAATGAAACATCTTCAAAGAGAAAAAAGAAAGTCCAATTGCCTCGTGAAAAAGCACCTTAAATAGTTTCAGAAGGATGCATCTGAATTTGTGCAGCGGGGAAAAATCTGTTAAGTTCTTACATTTAATTTCCACTGTTAAATAGAAAGTGTTACAAGATGCAAAGGACACTCTCACCTCAATCCTCCTCATAGGATTGTTACAATGGGGGAAATAGGAGGAAGAAGGAATATTATGTATGTTCACCACCATGACTTATTTATTAAAAAATAATAAAGACAAGAAGGAAGGGAAGGGAAGGGAAAGAGAAAGGGAAGGAAGGAAGGAAGGAAGGAAGGAAGGAAGGAAGGAAGGAGGGAGGGAGGGAGGGAGGGAGGGAGGGAGGGGGGGGGCTGGTTTGCCTGATTTGAAACTGTATTTTGCAGTTTGCTGTTAGGTTTGGGTGCTGTAGAGAAACAGAAGGCTTTTGGAGTTAGAAAGACATGACCTGAGATTTGAGTGGCATAAATATTTGTGATATAACAAGTCAAGGTCAGTGTAGATTTTAAAAAACCCTATTATGTTAGACATGCCATATTGAGAATATGGAAGAGATACGAAGCCATGTTGTGCCTGAAAATGCCCAAGAGGCTCTCAGCACAAGAAGCATATCACAGATGAGAAATAATAAACAAACACAAATGGCTAACTTATTGTGTGATATTAGAATTTTTGTCAAGGGGAACGTAAAATAAAATCAAGAGAAAAACTAGTGGTGGAGAAAATAATTTATGGATTTGAACTTTCTGAGTTTTAAATAGAATTGTATAAAAGTGATGAATATGTAATTACTAAAAAATATAAATTGTTCTTGAAATTTGAAAGGGGAGAAGAACATGTGAAAGATTATATGATAAAGTAGAGTAAAATTTTTGGTTGTAATATAGTGATAAAAAAAGGAAAAATATGTAGCTATACGTACACTGATTCAGAGGTCTTAACATTAATATATACTGAGATCATAGATTTTTCCTTTGGGACTGGTAGACAAATAGTTGGAAAAAAGTCATGGACTTTGTTTTTGTATACGATAACTGCAGCGAGATTATTTTATGTGCAGAGATGGAAAGATTCGGCACTAAACACAATGGAAGAATGATGGTTAAAAATGATGGAACTTGCTGAGATGGCTAAATTGACTTTTTTGATCAGAGAAAAGACAATATCTACATTTATTGCTGACTGGAAGCCCCATTAAAGAGAAACAATGAACTTATGATTTATGGTTTTGATGATTAAACAGAATAGATTATAGAAAGACGAGAGCTATGTTATAACTACAGAGTCAGAGGTAAACTTATAAAAGTATATATAACTACTATAAAAATAATCAGAAACTTTAAAAATAATCAGTATCTTTTTTCTTTCTTTTCTATTTTTTCTTTACTTTTTTCTCTCTTTCACTTCTCTTTGATTTCTTTCCCTTTTTTCTTTTTCTTATTTTACATTAGTTTGTGTTAGTTTTTATGTTGGTTTATGAATTTGCATTGGTGTGTATATATGTGTTTGTATGAAAGTTACAGGGTCATCCCATTTTTGCAAAATTCCAATTCCACCCCTCCACATATTTTTAAAAACAGAACTGCACAGTGGAGAGGGGATTTCTCTTGTATGGGGGTTCTTTGATTAGTCTTTTTATAGAGAATATGTTTTGTGCTTTAGCATTTCTCTGCATTCAAAACCATGATGGAACTCCCTTTGTTCCCTTTCTTTCTAAGTGGGATGTGGAGTTCTCCTTTTCCTCCATCCATCTGAAGAAATATCAACTCCAGTTTGAAAACACCTTCATGAATGACATATGAATCTCCTTGCCTTCCAATGAAATGTTAGTCCTAATCAATTTCTGAATCTTAACCCTTAGCAATTGGGTTTCTGCAGGAGAAGACATTCTGTGGGTCCAGAGCAACTTCTAAAAATGGTCTGGCCCAGCTCCTCTCAGCCCCACTTAATTGACAGAAAAGTATAGTACTAAAGGAGATTAGGACAACAGCAATGGGTGGGATTTCAGATAATGATTGGCTGAAGAATGAAATTACCTCCCTGCTTATTCCTGCACTTGAAACAAAACATATATCAAGAGACCCTAAGTCAAATTAAATCCAGGGATTTACAATTTCACATTGGCTACTAGATTCAGTTTGCAAAAATCCAAGCAGCCACTAGATATAGAATATTCTAGCTTATGGCTACCATCTAGTTTTCTCTAACTTAAATCTGATAGCCGCTCAAAGGCTCTTGGAGTTGGCTAGACTACACTCACAATTAATTAGAAGCACAGACCACCCCCAATTGCTGGGAAACAATACACAGGCCTTGCCCTCCCTTCCCCTGACAGCCCATTCTGAAAATACAGGATGTTGATTCAGAAGGCATTTGTTTGGGTTCAGGAGAATTCTTACGGCTCTCTAACTAGAACATTCTTCAAATATCAAACAAACAGTGTTGAAGCTCCAATGACAATTCTCGGCTGATGATCAGTTTTGCATTTGAAAAACTGTAAAAGAGAATTTCCCAGAATATTTAAACTTTAAAAAGGAAACTCTGGAGCATTGACTAAGAATTCCGAGAGTTTTGAACCCAACATATTAGAAAGCTGCCAAGTTCAGAAATTTTAGAGTGGTTTTTTTTTTTGGGGGGGTAATCTGGGTTCCACAGAATTAAGGGGGAGGGAATTTCTTTGTAAGGGGATAAGGGTGTGTGGGGGGGATGAGACCTTGAACTCAGCCATCCAATCCTGCTCTTCCCCTCAAACTTGCTAAGTCACCAGCTTTCGCAAGCTGGGTTTGTCAGAAGTTCCACCTCTCTTGGTCAGGAGTTCCAGGAACTATTCTTTTTTAACAAACAGGTTCTGCAGCCTGGAAAAAAATGAAAACTTTTGGTCTAGAATTTCTCTTTCAAATCTCTAGATTCTTGTATACTTTCTCAAGTGAAAGGAGATACACATACACAGGTGTCTGTCTTTCTTTCTTTCTTTCTTTCTTTCTTTCTTTCTTTCTTTCTTTCTTTCTTTCTTTCTTTCTTTCTTTCCTGTCTTACACTTAAAATGCAATGGTTCAGGATGGTTTTTCCCTTACCAGAGATAAAAATAGAGATAGGAAAGACATGTTAGGTGTTGTTAAGGGGGGAAAATAGAAGTAATATACAATACAACAACAACGAAAAAATGTTTTACTTCACATGACATTGAAGAAGACTGACTGGCTTAAGTTTGTGCAGTTGGGTAGACTTGCTTCCACTGAGTTTTATGACAGAAGGAATGGCACATCCGGCTCCTCCTGGAAAAAGCCCCTTATCACCAACTTCAGGGGTTTTTTGGACTAGGCAGGGCATCCTGGTAAAGCCCAGCCTCTTCTGAGAAGGTCTTGGAGAAATGCTCATAGTGGCTTGCTAACAATATGGCATGTTAATTACACAGCAGAGATATAGCAAGCTGCTGCCATAACATACAATGCCACAGAAAACAAGCAAATCACAGAGAAGGGAAACTGGCACAGAAAAACTATCACCCAGAGTCTTGATTCCCCCTTCTTAAAAATACAGTAATGCATTTCTGAGCAGACTGAAACTTGCTCCAATCACAGAGTTTAAAAGGAAGGTTTGACCCAGAATGCATGCTGGGCCTTAAGTCAATGCTCAGATTGCTGAAAGCTGAGTTATTAAACTTCTCTTCTGGCTTGGCAAGATCCACAGCAAAGTGTGACATTCCACCACCGCAAGGAAAAGCAAAGTTAAGGCCACATTGAAGAGGTTGAGAATTTAGAAAGTGAATGGCGTCCAAAATAAAATTAGCTTTGCCATTTCAAAAATACTCTGCTTACTAGAGAATTCAACGAATGGATGAATCTCATTGGTCAGCTACAGGTCAATATCAGAGAACCCATCATGCCATTCAACCCCTCCTCAACATTTTCCATGTATGGTAGTGAAATTGCAGCATTGAATATTGTCTGTAACAACCCCAGAAAAAAAAAAGCGGGTTAATCTGCAAAAACATTCACAAGGCTGAAAACTGCTTCACAGCCGCTTAATTTGTTTTGCTGCATCAAAATGGATCTCTGTTTCCAGTTGCAAATCTGCTTTGATAGAGTCTTCTGTCTGAAGCTTCCTCAGATCAAAGGCCACCTTCAAAGATCTGAACAGCCTTAACTTACAGTACAATAATTTTAGGAATCTTGATGGTGTCTGGTTGCTCAACAATAGAAGGTTAAAGTCTTGGATAATTTTTGATTAAGAAAATAAAAAAGAGAGTTTGTGTTTTTAAATATTAAAGGCAATCAAATACATTCAAATATACTTTATTTGGTGCTAGGCCAGAACAGGAGAGGTACAGACAATGAAACAGTTATAGTTAAAACTTAAGCCCATTGATATGTATGGCTCATCTGTGTTTCAAGGAAACACAATGTTTCATTGTTGAATGGCAACATTTTGCAACTCCATAGTTCTGTTTAGAGACTCGGACTGCCAGGAAAAAGTTATGTAAAAGTGCTCAGGGTGACCTGATCAGTGATATGAAGAAATTATAGATTCCTCCCTCTTCCTGTTTCTTTGTAGGACTAGAAGTTAAACTTGCCATCTGGCAACAACTGGCAGTATGTTCTTGCCAAGCTCCACACTGCTGGCAAGATCCAGGAAGTGTATTTCAGAAAGGTATCTTTAATGCTAGTCTTGGAATGAACACAGATCTAGGAAACTTTAAAAGGAATTTCCCACCCTCATTTATAGTGATCTCACTAAGGCAGAATCCTTTTGAATGATTTGAAAAGCTTTTTCCCAGCTCTCTCACTACCTGGGCTGAGTTGCCACTGACAAGATAAGCTGCCAACACCCTTTATCTGTTGATTGATTGTGTCTACTCTGCTTTCCATGCCTTTTTCATCCTGCCCACAACCTCTTCACAGTAAACACAAAAAAAAGAAAGAAAGAAAGAAAAGAAAAAAGAAAAGAAAAGAAAAGATACCCTCAACCTATGGCACCACTAAATAACAGAAAGAAGTTAATACTACTAAGTTGGAAAACTCTGAAAAAAAATAAGACTCACTCCAAGTAGATCTTTCACAAAATCTTTTGTGGTTATTCACAACAGAGATCTACATTCTGAGGCCATTTACTCTTTAAGTGGGGGGGGGCCTTCTCATATCATAGATTCCCTTGGGGCATCTCCCCGGTTGTGAAAATATTTGTAAATTAAATGGACCCTCCATGTGATTCTACTTTTTATGTCACTGTTTATTTTTGGAATATAATTTGTAGCAGCTTTTTTGGAACAGATAGTGTGGGAACCAGTTGAAAAAAAAAACAAGATGTGAAATGGACTTTTATAAAGCTAGTACTGATTCCATAAATAAATACTGGGGCTGGGGTGGGATAATAAAGATTGTCCCCACAATCTTAACACTTCAACACTCATAAACAATTTTAACTACTATCTAAAAATACTGAAATCTTCTTTATTTCCCAACGAACTGGTGTCACTCATGATCGCTCGGCAAATCCTACATTGTCCAAGCATTGATCATATTAGCATTTGGCGGTTTAGTTCTTATCTTCCCCTCTTAAGCAATAGATGTTCCAGAATTGTCCAGAAGCCATTAGGTTTCCATAGACTAGACCAAAATATTAGCAATGATCTCCTGTCAGATTTCCCCCCTCCCCCCCTTTTTTTTTTAGAAAAAACACTGTTTTATTTTGCAGCAATCTTACTTTTTCATTTCTCTTCTGGCATCAATTGTCCCAAACATTTAATTGTCCCTGGACCTAATCTTAGACTGGGAATGTCACTATTCAAAAATACCTGAATACTTCGTGGTCAGCTGGTAGCAACCTGTGAAGCTTCCTTATCTTCCATGTAAGTGTTTTTTTTTGTTTGTTTTTTTAAAAATCAGTTTACTATAAACATGTGCAATAAGAAAAGCATAAAGGAACTCCAGATAGTCCTCAACTTATGACCACAATTGAGCCCAAAATTTACATGGGTGAGGCCTTTGTTAAGTGAATTTTGCCCCATTTTACAACCTTTCTTGCCACAGCTGTTAAGTGAATCGCTGCAATTATTAAATTAGTAACATGGTTGTTAAGTGAAGTCCCTATTGGCTTGGTTTGTCAGAAGGTTGCAAAAGGTGATCAATAACTCCGGGATGTTGCACCCCCCCACCCCATAAATATGAGTCAGTTATCAAGCATCTGAATTTTGATCATGTGATCATGGGGAATGCTGCAACATGTGAAAGATGATCGTACGTCATTTTTTTCAGTGATGTAACTTTGATCACTAAATGAATTTATGTTGGAAAGATCTCACTTAGAGAGAACAAAGTTGCTCTCCATTTTTGCACAGTTCTCTGTGGACAAATTGTCTATTTAGGCGGCAAGAATAGAAGACAAGCTCTGAAGATCATTTCAGTTTGGATAACGTCTAGATATTTATCCGTCCGTATAGGAAACATGCATTCAACCCTAATTTCTTTTTCAAGACTAGGGAGGAAACAGGTCCAGCATGTTTTAATGGATAGAACAAGTGTGCTGTAGGTTGATGTCCTGAATGGGGAAACAAAATTACATTGGTTGAGTCCAAACGTTCTTGCAGCCGAATATTTTCAAATATGATAAAAGTGTCTATTTTCAAGTAGGTGGCAAGATGGCAACATCAGATAATAAGAACCTTACAATGGTTATCCAGGAGATTTCTTAGTAGCTAATTATTGAGCCACCTGCAAGGTGCTATCTAGCTGGGAAAGCCCCAAAGGGCAGAGCAGGAATTTCCTCATGTGTGCTGGATATCAACAGATCTGGCATTTGGAAAATGTCCATGACTAGCAATTAAAGTTACTAGCCTTGGTGTCAAAGGATGAAGCAGATGGGTAAGCATGGTGCTTATCTAATTCACTGCTTCCTTTTCACAGTGGGCTTTTTCCTTCTTAGGCTAGACTACATTAGTGCTCTATTTCATGTGAAGAAACATTTGTTTCTTCGAAACATCAAGGTAGGTACATTTTAGTTGGTTTTATGGAACTCTGAGGCAGTAGGCAATACAAAAATTGCTTGCATGAATAATAAACTGAAATCAGGACTTATACATTATCAACACTAGAGTCAAATAGGGCAAGAGAGTAATAATGCCTGAATTAATGATAGAGATTGTTTTTATATTTTCCAAAGGAAATGTTTCCTGACCTGCTAGTTATCTCATGTAATCATTGCATCTACCAGGTTATACTGTGATCCGTCTAGTCATATCATGTATATCCCTCCGTGAGTAAAATGTTGGGACCATAATATGGACAACACAGTGCCATGGAGTTAGGACTAGAGTGCAATTAAAGTAAACAATTTACTAATACCCAGCCCCCATATGGAGATTCCCATGCACACATGGTAAGCCATGCTTTATTTTTTGTAATGGTCCCACATGCCTTTAAAAAACATACCTTTTACATTGCCTCTAAAAACTCTGCAAGAAAAATAGAGCTTGTGGAATGTGTTTAATTCTTTATGGTCAGGCTTAGAAAGCAAAGCACTTGTCTGTTTCACATCCCATCTAACCCAAATCTTCCACAACCTACATGAAAACATTCAGCACAACTCACATGCATTGCTGGTGCAATATAAATTTGGAGTCTCCACACTTCTGGAGGCCATATGGATAGTACCAAAACCATCACGATAATCCTCATAGCCAAGGGAAAATATGATTTTAATAATATCAATGAGGAAAACACTAAAAAGGTACAAAGTATTAGAGAGAAGAGAACAGCCAAAAAAAAAAAAATGCCTCTAGGGAGATATACAAGAATGTACAAGTGAGAAATGGGTTCTCAGTCTGCTTGCTATATTCAAGTGTATATTTGCTTCAGCCATAATCATCCTATATATTAGTCTAAGGCAGGTGTGTCAAACTCAATTTCATTGCAGTTGTCCTCGGGTGGGTGTGGCCTACTGTGTGGGCATGGATGGAGTCGGTGTGGCCTACTGGGTGAGTGTGGCCAGCTCTAAATCATTTGAGTCAAGGGTGCCTGTGGGGGCCTGGGCAGGAGTGGGACAGATCTGAGGGTCTCTGGCAGAAGGGGGTGGGACCAGGGTAAATGCCAAGGCATGGTCCACTGGAGGAGCCTCACTGTTCCTCTCAGGCCATGTGGGGGGGCTGGATGGTGGCGCGGGCTGCCCGGAGCCCTGGGCAGCAGAGGTCAAACACCAGCCTGGCCCTCAAGCACCTGTGGCACCAAGCCCAGCCCCACTTCCCCAAGGGGGCACCTAGCTATACTTACCTCCTCCTCAAAGCTGCTGCTACTGTGCTTGCTCTCCTTAGCCAAGTTGCTCATGATGGGTACGAGGGCAAAGTCAGAGGGAGGCCCATTCCCTCTCCATGTGAGGAGACCCAGCTTTGTATCCAAAGCTTCCTTAGCAATAGGATGGGAGACCCCCAGGATAGGCCAGGAGGAGGGGACAAAGGGATGGTGAAAGGGCAGCAGGGCAGGACTAAGGCAGGACTTCCCTCAGACTCTCCCTCTCCTGCTTTCCTTCCTTCCTTCCTTCCTTCCTTCCTTCCTTCCTTCCTTCCTTCCTTCCTTCCTTCCTTCCTTCCTAAGTACAGAGCAGTGGGAAAATATTTGAGATGAGGGAGGGAGAAAAACAGGCAAGAAATGCAGCTGGGGAGGTGTCACCCTTCGTGAGGAATGAAGAAATGCACCATTGCCTAAAAGTGGCCAGCACATGGCCCTCACCTACTTCACATATCTGGCTTGGTGGGCTCTGGGGGAGGGGATGCCATGAGCAGTGTGAGAGTCAACATTACCTGCGCAATGCCACCTAGCCCCCAGCCTGTCCAGTTTCGGCAGGCAGCGGGGTGCTCTCCTCACAGTACCGAGAGGTTGAGCCGGGCAGTGCAAAGATCACCAGCTTTGCACCTTGCTGCCTGCTGAAACTGAGCAGGCTGGGGCTAGGCAGCATTGCACTTCTCATCAGATTCGTGCCACCTGGCTCAGCCTCTCAGCGCTGTGAGGAGAGCACCCCGCTTCCTGCTAAAACCCCTCCCCTGAAGCCCATCAAGCCGGATATGTGAAGTAGGCGAGGGCCATTTGCTGGCCACTTTCAGGTGATGGTGCATTTCTTCATTCCTCACAAAGGATGACACCTCCCCAGCATGTACCCAGGGGGTGGGGCTGACGTGGCAGGGGCTGGTTCCTCGTTGTTTCCGGACGGCTTTGTGGAGCTAAGATTGAATGCGTTTCAGCATAGATGGCCAAGAAAGCGGGGGTGTTCCCTCACTGTTTCCAGAATGGCTTCAGGGGCCACATGAAACCACTTTGCGGGCTGCATCCGGCCCCTGGGCCTTGTGTTTGACATGTTGGGTCTAAGGGCACTTCAGATGTGGTTATAATAGTCCTAATCAGCAGAGCCAATGATATGGAATGTTGGAATTTCAATTTAGCAACTAGTTGAGATCCATCATAGTGATCCATTTACAAATAGTCCTTATTTAGTGACCATTCACAATTACACTGGTGATGAAAAAGTAACTTTATGGCCAGTCCTCACATTTATAACCTTCATAGGTCCGTAAAGCATAGACCTGAAAACTACAGGAAAAAGTTAAGCATATGTGCAGTTTCACTTAATGACCAAGTCGCCAGTTCCAATTGTAGTTGCTAGAGGAGGATTGTCTGTGCATATCATTGAATTATATTTTCCCTACAAGTAACATTAGTTCTGATTCCTACATATGACGATCGGAATTTGATAGCCAAGGGAATTAGTATTTCAGAAACGAAGCACTAAAGTTTCTATCAAATTATAAACCTATTTCTTGCAAATAACTCCGCGATGCAATACACCCTCGAAGCAAAATAGAGATTTATTAATTTCCATCCCAAGTTTCTCTGCTCTTTAGTTGATAGTAAATGGTTTGCCGTTCTCTGAACTAGCTTCTTGATGGAAAAGCCTTGAATTCCAAGCACAGGAAAACATGGAAGGTCAATAAATAATGAAAATACTACTAACTTGTAGAATGGTCACTGTCAGTCACAATTCTCAGAATAACCAATGGTAAGAAAAGAGAAATTTTAATGGATTTCTACAGTGTAGACTTTCAGGTTAGCTGAGAATTGTGCCATGTGGCTTCCTTTTCCTTTTTTGAAGTCCTACTCTTAGTCAGGAAGAAACAAAATGTAAGGACTTGCTTCATTAGAATGATTAGAAAATGATTGGCATTTCCTATGTGTAGGATACTACTGGGGCATTCTCAGCAATTGACCTCTCTCACTTTATAAATTATTTGGTATTTCTGCCATGTTACAGAAAAAAGCTGATGCTCATATTTTCTTTCCTTCCTGTGTTATGGGTTTTAACCACAGGAATCACTGCTGAATGACACACGACACTCCTTTTCCTGTGCATTTTCCATTCTGCAGTCTACGGTGCCCGTTGTGTGAACAGGGCTGAGATTCTCTCCCAGGGATGTCGCACATCATCCAGGAATATTTACCATAGAAATTTGGCCAAATCCAGTTTGACACTCTCTCTTAGGTAAACATTAAATGCACCTAATGTGGGCATCAATAGTACCATGACCAGTTTCCTATAATGAAGATTTATTCCTCTTCAAGTCATTTTTTTTAAAAACATATGGCAGGGGAAAATAATCTATAAGAAAAATGATAAGGATTAGGAACTTCCGTTTTGCTTCCCCAGCAACTATCCCATCTTCACACAAGGCACTTTAAGCCTTATATGCATCACATATTCATCATAAGAAAGAAATCGAATCCATTCTTATACTATCCAACCATTTTCCTTCAGCTCCTAACTCACATGGCTTAGACGAGGCCACGAAAAACTGTTTCACAGATCATTTGGATCAGGGAGCAACTTGCAACATTGAGTCTTGCTACTCTGTCTGGTTTTCAAATAACGGGAACATAACACAAATAGAAAAACACACATTCACAAACCGAGGGAAAGCTGCTTATTTCCCAAGATGGTATTGAAATTCCTCACCACGTTGCTTGTGCTCTTATCAGACCATAGAACTATTGCCTAGATTGTTTTTCTTCCCTGCCAAAGGAAACCCCAAATAACATACATACGAGCACCCCAAGACCAGGCTCCTTGTGTTGGAACACCACTTTATAATCACATGACCAACAAAAAGACAGGCTAAAGTTGCGATGTGTTTTGTCAATGAGGCACCATAAATGTATGTAGCCCCATGTGTCATCTTCAAAGCTTACTAACCACCCCATGTTTGATCACAGATGCTGCCAACACACCCACATACGACAACTGGGTACAATGTGCTTTGGTGGAAAAGATGGCATTCATTTCCCCCAATCATTTCGTCTTTCAAAGAAGCTCACTTTAAATATCCTAATCAACGTTTATCTTTAAACATATTCGCCAAGTGCTAGGAATGCACTTTCCGGTGCCTGCAAGACAGTGCCAGATGTACTAAAAACAGAGAATTATGATCTATTATAATTGGCTGGGGTTTGAACCAAGAATAAGCAAACGTACCCTCAGAAGAAGCAACTTACTGATGATGCACTCAACAAGTTCAAAGCCTACAAAAGAAGGCAATTAGGCAACACATGACGCAAGTGGCTCAAATGAAGACAGCTGCCATATTACTGAAGACTGAATGAAAATAACGAATTTCTCTTATAGATGGTAGCCATGTGTACCACATGCATTTGGACATCATTAAACAAAACTGTCCCAAAGCATGGACCTCAGGGCCTTCTGCTTTTGCTGCCATTATTCTTTCCTGCTCCCTTGGTGTTTACCCCCCAAGGCAATGAAAGCCAAGGAGCACCCACGTGGGAGACCTCACGTCAGAATTTGAAAAAAATACGTCATCAATCCACGACAGCCACCAAGCCCGGCCCCGCCCAGGTGGAGTTTATGGAATCCAGAGGTCCCAAAGAAGCTGCGCCAGGCCTAGCATTAAAAAGTCTGTTCTAGGAAGCAGCCCAAGGAAACATGAAGTTGGCTCCTGGTCTAGAATTTCATGAGAATTCTAACCCAGTATTGCCACGCTTGATACGAGAAAAAGTTAAAGGGAGGATTATCGTGCAATCATAAAATAGGAGGAAACCCTGTTAACTTCACCCACGAAGCCCCTTTCCCGGCTGACCCTCCTCCAACATCCTTCAGAGATTGAGATGAAGGCTTCTGAAGGAAACAGCTCCTCTACTGGCACCACCGACTCGGTGTAAGCCATCACTACAGAACAGGGGAGGACAGGAAAGATTCCCGGAGGGTGCCATCCACTCCAACACCCTCAGCTCCTCCATCCATCCTCGGCGTTTTGACGTGTCATTTGCAGTAACACCCCTGTGCAGCCTGCACCAGAGCGAGCTCCAGGAGGAGAGAAGGCTGGGCAGGGCAGGGCACGGGCAGGCAGGCAGGCAGGCAGGCAGGCAGGCAGGGAAGAGCGGCGCTAAGGCAACCGCGGCATTTTGAGGAGAGTTCAACTGAGGACAACCGACATACTTGAAGGAGGGGGAGGGAAAGCGAGCGGCTGCCGCGGGAAAAGAGCTCAGCCCGGCTCCCCTTCCTAGTACTAATCCCCGCCTTTAGCAAACAGGTCCGACTCGCGGGCGATCCCCGCCCGCCGGCGCCCATCCACCCCACTCCACCCCACCCCCCCGCGGGCGAGAGTGCCGCGGCTCACCTGTGTGCACTCGGTAGTGGGCTTTGAGGTGGGAGGACTTGCCGTACACTTTGCCACAGCCGCTGTAGGGGCACTTGTGTCTCTTTTCCGCGGCCAGCTTCCCTTTGGCCGGCCCTCCGCCGTGCAGGAGCGCCAAGGCGCCGGGCCCGCGGGCAGCCTCCTGGCCCTCGGCCGGGCTGTGGGAAGGGCTCGACCCCGATTCGGTGGTCACGTCGCTGTCGGAGCCGATGTCCTCGTCGGGGCTCTCCACGCTGTCGCTGCAGATGGAAGGGGCGGGGAGGGGTCTGTATTTGTTCAAGTCCAGCAAGCTCTTGGCGATGGTCACCAACGTGCAATAATCCTTCCAGGAGTCGCGGGGGTCGTTCATTTCCTTGGTCACGACGGCGGCGGCGGCTTCCTCCTCGGGCATCTTCAGGACCTCGGCTTCGCGGGTCACGTCCGGTTGTGCCACGGAGCGGTTGGAAATGGAGACCAAGCACTGGGCAGCCACGAAGTCCATGTAAGCCACCGCTGACATCTTGCAGGCGACCGTCGGTCCCCGAGGTAATAATAATTTAAGAGGGGGAGGGGGAGGGGCAGGGCGAGGGCCCCGGGGCAAAACTTCCTCCGCGCTGGCTGCCTGTGGCCGCCGCCGCCGCCGCCGCCGCCCTCTCGCCCTCCGAGGGCCGGGTGGGTAGGTGTGTCGAGCGCCGGGCGGCTGGTCGCCTTCCTTCAGGCTGCGGATCGCGGGTGGAGGTGGGGCGGGGTGGGGTGCCGTTGCAGCCAGGAGGGATCCACTGCCGGGGCTCGGCGTTTACATAACCACGACCGTCTGGGATTCCCAGCCAGGAGAAGCACCGCTAAGCCTACCTCTTGACCTCGGTCGCCGTCGTTTCCCGCGCCCCCTCTCCGCAGAACTCCGGATCGGTGAGGCGTCGCGCGTGGGTCGTGCACTCCCGGACCCGCTTCAGAGGCTAGACTGTGATAAGGCTCCCTTCTTCGGAAAACAGGGTCACGAGCGGTGGTTTCAAGTAATCCAAGTAGCACCAGCAGGGAGTTTTCCCTGTTCCTCTCCTCCTCCTCCTCCTTCTCCTCCTCCTCCTCCTCCCCCTCCTCCCCACCCCGCGAGGGGACGGAAAGCAGAAGAAAATCGGAAGGAGCTCGGGAAGAGCTCAGCAGTCCTCGCACCCGAGCCGCCGCCGCCGCCGCCGCGTTTGCTTCTCCGCCCCCGCTTCGCGAGGCTTTCCAGCGCATTCACACACTCCTCAGAAGGCGCGGTGCTGAAACAGCAGCCCAAGCGTGAGGACTCTACGCAGCAGCAGCAGCAGCAGCAGCGACTGAGGCTGGGTCTGCCCACTGACTGACTCACTCCCCCCTCGCCTACGGCTCTTCAATGTTCCAGCACAGCCCTGCTCAGGACCGATTTCGCAGAAGCCCATCACGCAAAAGGTTCTTCCAGCGAGCCCCCCCCCCCTCCGCCCCTGTACCCCCAATTGGTCAGCCGGGAGAGTGATTCAACTCTGTTTACCTTCTCCTCCTTCCACTCAGAAGGTCCCTTTTTGCATGAGGGGTGTGTCTACAGACGGGGACCTCGGCCAATCCGAAGGTTTCCTCCCGATGCCTCGTGCTACTCTCGACGCCTTGTAAGCCCCCACTTAAAAGGGCAACGAAGGGAAAGGCGGGAGAGTTTATCCCGGCGACACAGAGGCTGGGAAGCGCGGAGGAGAGCGCTTGCCGCCTCCGAATGGCTCGTCAGGCGGGGCTTCGGCCGTCCGGGGTGCGGGGACCCATCAGCCTCAACTCCAGCTCGCATCTTTTCCCTCTGGGACAAATTGCCGCGCGTTCAACTAGCCAGGACTATAAGGGCTTTCCGGCAGAAATCGGGTTAACTGCCTCACCGAAAGCCCTTATAGTCCCAGCAACCAGCTAACCAATCAAAAGTGCTTTGGCTGATGTCACTAACATTGGCTCCGCCAATGAAAAATACATTCCAAGCAGTCCTCACTTGTAAACTTAGGTCTGGGCATTAGTTGGGAAGAAGTGTTTTGAAAGTAAAATATAAACTTTTGTATAACTTTAGGAAGGGAGGGGAGAGGGATTGTGTAATTGCACTACTATCCCTATATTTAGTTCACACATCCCTTTGACAAGTATAGATTCTGAATAATCAAGTCACTGATTCAAAACAAAAAGAATCTAAGAATGGCAACATCCTTCTATGTTGTGGAATGATCAGTGTGGGAATAAATACAGGCTGTCCTTATGACCACAACTGACCCCAAAATTTCCGTTACTAAGCAATACATTTTTTAAGTGAATTTTGCTCCATTTTACAACATTAACGTTCTTCCCACTGTTTTAAGCTAATCACTGCAGCTATCAAATTAGTATCATGCTTGTTAAGTGGATTTGGCCTCACCATTGATTTTGCTTGTCAGATGGCCACAAAAGGGATCGCCCTGGGACACTGCAATCATTATAAATATATACCAGTTGCCAAGCATCCTAATTTTGATCACATGACCATATGGGGCTGTTGCAACAGTCAAATAATAAATGATCATAATTCACTTTTTTCAGGGTCATTGTAACTTTGAAGGGTCATATGCCTTGCCTTGAGAAAGCTGCCCCACCAAAATAATAATGCAAAAGGTAGGGCAAAAATTTAGAAGCTGGGAAGAAAACAGCTAGCCAAAAAGAGAAATGTTACAATTGTTTCTCTTGTTAGTATGAATAAGTGAACAGTTCAGGCCATTGATGAAGTTTCTTGTTATTTTTAAATCACTCAATCACTTCTCATTCTTTGCTACCCATCATAGATCTCTGGGATTATCTTTCAGTAAATGCTTCCTCAATTATCATCAACTCAGTGATAATATTTAATTATCTTGTTTCAGTTGCCTTTGATACTTACAAGCTACAGAGTCTTCTTTGGCCCTTCTATTATATGTCTAAAATGTTTAAACTTCAACTTCATTACTAGTGCTTTGAGGAGCAAATTGTGAGAACTAGATTACTGTATTAGTTAAAGTACCAGGCACTTGGAGATTATAAATGTTAGTCATAGCCCTAGGAAAGAGGCAATGGTGAACCACTTCTGAAAATCTTGCCAGGAAAACTACAGGGACTAGTTGCCAGGAGTCAAAAACGGACTCAAAGGCACACACACAGAGACACCCTATTGAATTATTTGTTCTTTTTATAGCCCAAGGTATTCTCCACAATTTCTCCAGCACAGCAATTCAGAAGCATACATTCTTCTTTTTGATAGCCCACCAGTCACAGCCATATGTTGCAACTGAAAAAACCATGGCCTTGACAATACATACCATGTTTGGCAGTTTGATGTATCTGCGATTCAGTATTTTGTATTGACTTGTCAAAGTCATTCTCTCTTGTATCAGATGTTTCTTTATCTCATGTCTATAGTCGTCATCCTGGTGAATTTTTGAGAGTAGAAAGGAACAGTCTACAACAACTTCATTTTCTTTCCTGCCTGTTTGCGCTGGGATGTATTGCTTGTTGACATATTCTTAGGTTGTTTTTTTTTATTGAGCAGGCTGTTTTTGCACCCTCTTCTTTCTTCTCAAACAACAGATTCCACAAGTCTTGCTTGCGCCCAGTCATTAAAATGCTATCATCAACATATTTGAGATTATTGACATTTTTCTGGCAGTGTAATGCCAACTTTTCTTTATTCTACTCCAGCATTTCTCCTAATATATTCTGCATATAAGTTAAATAAGTAAGTTGTCAACATCCAGTCTTGACACAGACTTTCTTCTGAATTATTCAGTATTTAATTGTTGCTTCCTAGTTATTCTTCAAATTCTTCAGTATGCAAATAAGGTGGCCAAGAATGTGTCCCTGTTTGTAAGGGTTATCTACTATTTGTTGTGGCCTACACAACCAAAAGCTTTTGTATGATCAACAAAATAACAATTGACATCTTCCAATAGAAGAGAATATATATAGCTTGGGGTTGAACTGTAGAGTCTTTGGTGCTCTGTGAGCTTGGTTGTTTGATTGCAGAAGCTTCACAACTGAGTAGTAACATCATAATCAGTGCCAGTGAGTTTGGGATTATCTACAGCAGCTTTCTCTGCCAGTGTAATTTGCCCTGCTATGTTAATACCAGACAAGCAAAAAACAATATTAATCAAGGAAATACCCCCTCCCCAACATTGGTGGGGCCAAACTTCACAATTGACTTATTTTTGGAGCTTCCTTTCTTTTTCCATTTTCCACTACTAATTAGCAAAGTTAATTTGAGTGCCTTTTCTATATCCAGTTCCTTCATCTGGAGGTTTGATGTCTGGATTACTAAATCTTGACCACTATCTTATCAAATTGTGAGATTAATTCAATTGTTGGTAGTTTGAACAATCTTTAGCACCGACTTTTTGGTATATTTAAACGAGTATATTTGGTATATTTAAACAAGTAATGCAATAATGTACTCTAATGGAAGGTATTATATTATTATATATGGTAGATATTTGAAAAAGTCACTGGAGAAAGTCATGGTGCATCCCGTCTTGTTGACACTTCCTATAGCATATAACAACATATAAGTCTATAATAACACCCATCATTCCCAATTAGCACAGCCAACTATCTGACAGAGCCATAAGACAGACATGTAATCTCTGGAGTGCCAGAGACAGATGTTTCTAAATTCCTCCTATTTTCTAGTACAGACGGTGCAAAAAGCCAAGTTGACTGAGAGGTAATGGATGTTTGGTTTCATGGCAATGGCATGAAGACCCCTGGAAGGGTCTTCCAAATGCCTAGAGAGGTCTGTTTAACCTTCCCTGAGAGTTCTTCCACTCTCAGAAATAATCTTTTCTGTTGAAAAAGAGAGACAAAGCCTTTCACTGTCAAGTGGGTATGTTGTCTCAGCTGCTGCTCCTGTCATATGAAAGGACCGTGTGGTTTTTACTAATTTGTTTTATGCGTTATTTATGTTTGTCTCTCTGTTAAATCTTGAGTGTTTTTAACCACCTTGGAAAGAATAAGAAATTAAATAATAAATAAATAAAGGAAAGGAAAGGAAAAGGAAAAGGAAAGGTACTTTGGTTCATAATAAACTAAGAAAAAGATCTCCACTTTGAACTATCCAAGTTTTTTCAGCTTAAATCTGAAGCAACTTGCCTGGCTAACCCAGCCAAAGGTATCTTAAACTAGGTTTAAGCTGGATTATTTCTGTTCTGCAGTTGCATTGTACAGAAGGGAAAAGAAATAAAATTATATCACGATTCATTGCTGATTACAGTTTGTCCCCAAGTGAACAAATGAGTGAAAAGCAGTGCACTTGTATCTCTGTGTTTTGCCTATTAGGGACAATGCATCTTGGCCTTCCTTGGCCATTAGTTGCTTGAATTCAGTCCAGCCATGAAAACAAATATAAGCTGGCAGTGGGCAATTCATTTTGTACTTTAGACTTCATTACAGTATATTTTTATGAGATAACAATTTCCCTTGAATTAGAATAGTGATCTCATGCTATAAAAGCTTGGGATGTTTTTTTTTTAAAGTAAAGATAGCTTCAGATATATAAATACTTTAGACACATGTGATTCTAATTTACAACATATTTAATGATTCCCGCAAGGTTATGTTAAATATGCTAACCTAGGAACCAGAATAACATACTTTTAAGAGCTGTAAAGGAGTTCAGAAAGCCTATTTTATTCACTGTTGACGTTTCCTAGACTACAGTACTGGCCTAATCATTCCTTGCCTGTCCCATTCTTTAATTCTTTAGCTATTATTTCTATTTTTTAATGTTTATCAAATGTACAGGTAATCCTCGACTTACAACAGTTCATTTAGTGGCCATTCAAAGTTACAATGGCACTGAAAAAAGTGACTTATGACCCTCGCAGCATTCCCCATGGTCACATGATCAAAATTCAGATGCTTGGCAACTGACTCATATTTATGGCAGTTGCAATATCCAGGGGTTATGTGATCACATTTTGCAGCCATCTGACATGCATAGTCAATGGGGAAGCTAGATTCACTAAACAACTTAAACAACTGTCGTGATTCACTTAACAACTGTGGCAAGAAAGGTCATAAAATGAGGCAGAATTCACTTAACTATCTCGCTTAGCAACATAAATTTTGGGCTCAATTGCAGTTGTAAGTTGAGAACTACCTGTAAAGATCTCTGTCTGAATACAAGATTGGCAATTGTGTTTCTTCTAGTAATTATTTGGGATTTTGTGTGAGTCATGAAACCATGATATATAAATATTTGTTCAACTAGCCACAATTGAACCATTCTGGACATTCACAGAATGGTTATAGGGTAGCATGAGTGACAAAAAGATGAGGATCCGTATTGCAAATCAGCATTTTATATAACATTTCAGAAGCATACAGTTTATATGTTAACTTTGGCAAACACCAACAGTATCTGAGATTTCATATATCCATTTGTATAACAGTTAAAAACTGTGTTCCTCAATATGCATTATTCATTGTATTCTTCTATGTTTCTCAATAACCATTGTTTCTCTTTCTTTATAGATGAGAGTTAATAATTAATTGAAACTTTCCCACATTAATTCCATTGGGATGTTCCATATTCAAAGTTTTGTCTTGTGCTTTACCTTCCTATAGACACATCTTATATTGCACCTTCCCATGTGTTTATATCTTGGAATTACATGAATAGGCAGCATACTTATAAATGTGAACAAACAAATAACTATAACCTTGTATAATTTATTAGAAAGTTTTAAAACTTTATTTTAAGTCCAAATCCTAAAGTTGTCACAAGCTAGTGTGCAAACAGTAAAAGATGAATAATAATAAGTGCAGTACTCCTATCTATCGTCCATCTATCATCCTTCCGAAATCTGATGGTCTATCTTGATATCCCCTCAATAACTTCAAACACTTCTGTATCCTTAATAGAAATCTATGGAAGTTCCATGCTTGTCTTCAAGCTCCCTGACACACGTGTGTGCATACACACACATGTGTGTGCGTGCGCACACACACACACCAAAAGAGAAGTATTGTGGTTTAATTTAGTAGGATAAAGAACCAAGGGTCCTAGTAAGGAGGCAAAAAGGAAACATCCATATGATAAATATAATTATCTATATAAAAATATTTTAATTATTGAGTTTATTGTTACATCTGGACCATACTGCAGTATAACATATTATCTTTCCAGTTTTAGAGCATGAAGATCTTTCAGAAATACTGTAGAATTGAAGCTGTTATTGATTAATATGCACATATTTATTTTATAAGAAATCTCACTTACTTCCCCTTATATGGGCATATTATAATGATCTACACACCTATCTGGAAGTGAGGTCCACTGAATTCTCTCAGAATTTCTGAATAGATAAAACTATTCTGGAAGATTATGGCCTCATAACCACTTATCTGTAAGTTCAGATATGACATGCACTGATATTTTTTTTCTTTCAGAGCATTTTTAGACTCTATTAAGACTTACAAATCTTATAAGCAGTTTCATGATCTGCTTATATAGATAATTTATACATTTGCATATGCTATAAATATGTTTCTCATATTGTTAATGAAGTTGGCATGCAAAATGCTTAGCAGTGGTTTTCTTGATCATTTTTAAAGCAACTTTTTAAAGCTGATGAAACTGGCCTGTCATTTTAAGGTAAGATGTTATTAGGAAAGTGAATGAAATAATATTTAGATAGTTGATCAGTTTTGTGGCCTATCTCTTAACCAGGACCATTTCCTGACTCTCGATTTACGGCATTATCCAACCATTGCTGTGCCTATACAACAAAAAATAAAGACAGCTTTGGAATACCTGAGCGATATTATGGGACACTACAAAAAGGGAAGAGATAGCTCAATGAAGTAAGAAACAACCACAGAAGGGTCCCTGTTACAGCTGCTCCAAATTTCCTTTTCCTTTTATCTATGTAGTCTGGTCATTTTCCCTCCAGATGTAAGCTGATATTTGACTAGGCAAAACTATGGCAAAACTAAAAAGTTTAGAGTTTGGGAAAGGCTGAGATAATGCCTGATTTACATGCCTGATGATCTATTTTATTACAAGATAAAACTAGGATACTAACAAGTTTTAGCTATGTATTTAATTGTTAATGGTCTATTTCTTTCTGTTTAATAATACATGTACCCAGAATGTCCAAAGCTGGTCTCCCAAGGCACTCCTGAGATAGACTGTTTGTTTAAAAAGACTAATCTGATCTATTTACAGGAACAAAAGCTACCTATGGAAAGGCAGAACAAACCATTCTCTACTCTGTTTGCCTAGTTACTGCTTCCTCCATGAAGGAAAGCCTCCAGCGCAAAGGTTATGAGGGTAAAAGATGGGTAAGGTCTGTTGCCTAACTATCAGAAGAACATTCCAAAACAATTGGGTGGGTGGGGAAGAACAGAATACCCCCTCCAGGAGAAGATAAAGAGGGAATTGATATTAATGTTAATGGTGAGGCAAAGCAGATAAGAAAGCTACATTTTCAGGATTTAGTAGGCTTCCTGTAAATGCATTTGTTTTTTTTTTTTTTTTTTAAAGATACCCTACCCTCCAAAATTTGCAAAACAACAGAACAGTTGAAGTTGTTCTCTGCCTTGCAGGGAGATCAATTCTCTTTTGGAAGGGAAGCAAGGAAGGCAGTTTTGTGCTGCTTGCATGCTAGGAAAGTGACTGGGTTTATAATCTTCCCAGGTAACACCCAGCATTCCTGATGTGTCCCCCAACATAACTTTGTTTACATAAGTTTTTTGACTATTCAATGCAGAGCGAATGTTGGTGGGGCCACACCAACAGACTGCACTGCAGGCTGCAGATGTACGTGCATCCAAGCCACATGCTGTTCAGGCAAAAGTACAGACATCGCCCTTTTAAAGCTGTTCTGCAGGCGGCAGAAGGGAGGAGGAGAAGGAGAAGGAGTGGAGTTCATCTGAGGACACAGTCCCAGTTCTCAGAAATCCCTTCGCTGCTGGAACATCGAGCTCCCTTTACTGCAGTTGAACAAACTGCCCTAGATTGGGGGCTGGTGAGCCCGCCCCCAGCTTGTGCATGAAGCTCAGGGCGTCCATACCCACGTGAGCTGCACTGAAATTAGCACCTCCACCTCCGAGACAGACAGAAACGGATAGAAGAGGGAGCTGGATGGGGAGGAAAGGGGAGAGCAGCCCAGTGGCAGCTAAGGTAGCTGCGTGACATCTGGCCTAAGGCCCCGGTACTTTCATCCAGTGGAAATGCTGGGTTGCGTTCTCCCCTTTTCGGCTTCAGGGCCGAAGGTGGGTCTTTCATACGTCCTGGCGCGCGCGTTTGTACTTTTCAGTGGCAAATACGTGCGAACAGCCTGCGAAATTGGCGCGAGGTAAATCGGCTGCCCGCCACCTTGCACCGCGCCCTTCCCGCTCTCGCTGCGAGGGCAGCTTCTATGAAATGCAAATGTTTGGGAAGCGGCTGGTGCAACAAGGTATTTTGAGGTAGCCGACTCCACCCTTTTACACGCACGCACACCCTTGCGATGGTGGTGGTGGAAGACATTCGGTCACTCCGAGCGCGCGGGCTCAATAAAATAAGGGAGCGAATCTAAAGCCATGTCTATTTATAAATAGAAGGGTTAGACCCCGGAGGAATTAACCCCAGGGGTTCTTCTGGCTTTTTTTTTTTTTTTTAAAAAAAAAAACCCTCCCCCTGCATCGCCCTCCATTGTGGCACGCGTGTACTCAAACGACACATTTGCAATTATCTGTATACTGTGGAGCTTCCCTCCCCCCTAGCTCTGATTCAGATGGGTGCATTTCCTGAAGAGGGTGTGTTGTGTAGTGTAGTGTGTGTGTGTGTGTTAATAATGTGTTCCATCTCCTCCCCCGCCCCCTCTCCTTTTCTTGCCTTCCCTCCTCCCCTTCTCGCTCAAATATTGTATGTAAAAGCCTCTCCGTCCTTTCTCTGTCCGGCCACGTCCCGGGTGGTTGCCTCTGTTAGTCTCCCCTTTTCCTTTCTGGAGGTGATCTAAAGCGCGCCACATCAACCCTGCTCGTGCAGGCACCCTCCCACGCCCACTGGCCCCTTTCCAAAGGGGACCTTCAGGATCCGAGTCCGGGCGTGCTCGGGGACCCTTGTTCTAGCAAAGTGCTGTGGGGGCTCGTCGGGCGGGGTGACTTTGGTGACCAGAGATTGTTGAGCAGCGCCCAGAATGAAAAATGTCTGTAGAGAAACGCGGGTTCTGGCAAGAAACAGGTTGTTCTGGCAAACGATAATCTTCGCCTCAGCCTTTGAGGGCCACGCCCCCTCCTCGCATTATTTTAGATCTCCCCCTGCGCGGCGTGACATCAACGATCTCGACCCCCACCCCATTGCTCCTACTTGTCCCTTCCATTCCTCCCCCGGCGTTTCGCTTCCATTCCGGCCGCCCACCACTTCCCTTGCCGCCTGTCACACCCCTCCTTTCCGCCCCTCCACTCCCGCCTCGCAGCCGCGGCGGTGGCGGCGGCAGTCGCCTCCTTCCTCTCCTTAGCTCGCCGCCTCTCTCCGTCTCCTCCCCGTTTCACCTCAAATAACCCTCCGTTCTCTCCTCGCCGTCCTCCCTCCCTCCGCCTCGCAGCCTCCCGCATGCCTCCATGTTGTACACATGGAAAGAGCGCGCTCGCCGGCTCGGCTTTGCCCGCAGCCTGCCGCACCCCTCAAGCCCACGGCCCCCGCGCGGGGGGCTGTCAGGAGAGGGAGCGCCCAAGGCTTACGGAGGCTAGGACGCCATCCTCCGCCGCCGCCTCCCCCGCATTTCCCAGTTTCTCCCCGGCCGCCGCCCCTCCGAAGCAATCGTGTGCCTGGCACTGGCGGGGGCACCACATTCAATCCCCGCCTCAAGGGCAGCGCGGGCGAGGGGGCAGCCTCCCTCTGCCCTCCCCCCCAACCGGATGCAAAAGCGCCTTCCGAAAGCAGAGCGAGCCAGGGGGGGGGAAGAGGCGAGGGGCGCCGCAGCTGTTGCTTCCCCCTCCCCCGGAAGCCGCGGCTGGCATTGCTGGCGCTTCAGTGTTTACTTTCGCTCTTCCCTCGCTGGGCAGCCCCGAGCGCCAAACGTGCGCAGCCGGCAGTCATGAGATTTCCCTGGAAAGGGTGTCGCCGCGGTTGTGGACTATTTACGTGGGAAGGGTTACGCCAGAGCTGGGTGAAATCCAGCGCGCGCGGCGGGGAGGGGAGGGAAGGAGAGCGAGCGAGCGAGCGAGCGAGGGAGGCTTCGTGGTGGTTTCAGATTACACGGCCCGCTTTTGTGGGAATTTCTTCAGTCGCACGCAGGGCTCCCGCCGCTTTTGCTCGGCTCCGCGCTGGCTCGCGCGCGCCAGCCAGCGGGGGCGCCCGACGAACACAGTCCCTTCCCCTCGAGTTCCCCGGCTGGGGACCCTCCTCCCTCCTCCCAGAAGGGAAGGGCCGTGGGCATCGCGTGGCGGCTGCCGGACGCCCCTTCTCGGGAAGGAGGAATGTCTCTTCGTTCCAGCACATCAAAGCTGCATAGAACATGAGGAATCTACCTCAGCCACGTAGCGAACATTCCGCAGAACAGGCTGTGCAGCAGCACCCGCGTCCCTTATCTTTTGACATTTCCCCAAAAGATGCAGCCGAGCGCGCTGCTCCTACCGGCCTCCCCGCTGGAGCACCGACGGAGGCTGCTCTTCTGGGGGGGGGGGGGGGCGATAGTGAGCCGTGAGCCAAGATCGCCTTCCAGCCAGAATCCCTACCTCGGGGATCTTGTTTGTTTACCCACTCAAGGACTGAAGGGAATTCGAGCTGAAGTGAAGCTATGATTTGGTTGCTGTTATTTGGGCTTGGTGCATTTTTTATGTTTTTTTTTTTTTTTTTTTTACAAAGGGCCTGCTTAACATGCAGCGGTCCCTCTTCAGTTTGTTTCCTTTTAGTTTTCACCAGCCACAGGCTGAGAGATCAGAAACATGGGATTACTTCGGATCTAAAGTAACTTTTTTAAAGGAGGATGTTGTAAACAAAGTACTCTAAATACTTTCTTGATTCTAATCTAGTCAGTTTGAAATGGTAACTTAAAAAGGGGAAGGCTTGCTAGATTTTCATAATTTGTTCAGATTTCCCAGTATCGGGTTTGCATTACTTCACCTCTCCATTGCTTCTTAAGGACTATCTTAGTTTGTTTGATTAATTGATTGATAGTCTGTACTTCCTCTAGGAGTTCAAGATGATGTGCAGAGTTCTCCCATTTCAGTTTCCACCATAATCAGAATCCCCAGAGACAGATTTGTGCTAAATTAGCCAGAAACTGAATTTCTAGAGCTTAGGGTGGTCTTGAGATGGGCTCAATATATTCCAGCCCCTTAACCATAACACCACAATGACTTTACAGGTAATCCATACGGAATGACTATCTCATTTAGTGAGAGTTACAATGGTGCTAAAAAAAGACCCCTTAGCATCAGTCCTTGTATTTACATCCTTTGCAGCATCTCTGCCATTATTTTCACTTGCTTGCGTACCCTGTACCAAGATGTCCTCAAAGAGAAACAGTCCAAGTTCAGCAAAAGGAAGTAGCAAGAAGCAAACAAAAAGGGAAGTAAAATCATAAAAACAATTGAGGTCACGTGATTTTCAGTTAGTGACCACTTTGCTTAATGACTTGCTGGTCTCAGTTGTGGTCACTACACAAGGACTGCCTCTACTTGCTTGACAAAGAAATATATTTGGGACATGCTGGTTCTGAGCCCGGTACCTGATGCCACCAGATGAACAATACTGTATTATATAATGGTGAGATATCCTTGCTTAGTTTGGATGCAGAAAATCTCAGCTCTGTTTTGGAGCTCCTTGAGGTTTTTTTGGCAAGTTACTTAAAGTAACTCTATCCATACGTAGGCCAATGACAGAGCATTTTCTAAAGTCATGCAGTGTTCATTGGTCGAATATATTAGTGCAACAGTCCCATCCTTTCTGGCATCAAGGACCTTTTTCAGAAGAAAAATGGTCTTCTATAGACGGGCTAAATGGTTGTGGTTTCATGTGCAATCTAGATTTCACGCATCCAGGCCCGGAGGTTGGGGACCCTTGTATTAGAGCAGGGGTGTCAAACTCAATTTCACTGAGGGCCGCATCAGCATTGCGATTGCCCTGGGGGGGGGCAGGTGGGTGTGGCCAGAGTGGGCGCAGCCTAATGGGTGGGTGTGGATGG
This sequence comes from Crotalus tigris, assembly GCF_016545835.1. NCBI lineage: Eukaryota > Metazoa > Chordata > Lepidosauria > Squamata > Viperidae > Crotalus > Crotalus tigris. The sequence continues at coordinate 185,268 of NW_024097020.1, forward strand.
AGTGGGTGTGGCCTACTGGGTGGGTGTGGCCAGTTCTATATCATTCGCATCAAGGGTGCCTATGGAGGCCTGGGCAGGAGTGGGACAGATCTGAGAGTCTCTGGCAGAAGGGGGTGGGACCGGGGCAAGTGCTAAGGCATGGTCAACTGGGGCAAGTGCCAAGATGGCGACCACAAAATTGTACATTGGCTCCCGGCTGGCCTGGGCCAGGGCCAAGGCAGTGGGGGCCTTTCCCTCGCTGTTTCCAGGATGGCTTCATGGACCATATGAAACCACTTCGTGGGCCGCATCCGGCGCCCGGGCCTTGTGTTTGACATGTCTGTATTAGAGGATCTGAGAACAGGCTCTATATAAAGTTAGAGATGGGGAATGCTGAACAATGTCACAAGTTCCACTGTAGTGGTTGAAGTGATAACTAGAGATTGCCAGTGTATGACCCAATGATATCCTTTTGAAGAAAAAGAAGATCCACATATGCCAAAAATAAATAGTATCCATCAGAGGATAATCTAGAATAGAATTCACCAAACCAGTGTTGGGTTTGGAATTCCCAGAATTACCAGCTGAAAGTACCTGAGAATTATGGGAAATCTGGTCCTAGTGTGTATGGAGGGCACCAGGAGCATACTGTATTACCCTACTTAATTTTAGAAGATATTTTGCAAGTGGGGTTGCGGACACACATTCATTACTCATGTCTTATGCTATGTTTTCTTTAGATGCCCTCCAGGTGCCTGGGCAATTCACCAGCTACTATGAGGATTCTGAGAATTCTGGGACACAAATTTAGAGGGGTACTGGGCTGGGTCGGGGGGGAGGGAAGAATGATAAAAGTAATTTCATTGCATTCAGAAGCATCCACAATGACTTGGGTTGGGGGGAGACTCTGGCCAATTGGGATGATGGGTACAAGTGCATGATTAAATCCCCCCCCCTTTGAACATATAATACATCAACATATACATGTAGAAAGGGGTGGGGCTTTGACCCCATGTAAGCTCAAGCAGCTTGGACATCCACCTCATTGTGAATATCTCTTAAGTGCATTCGTGCAAACATGCAGCCTAAATTCCTCATACTGAAAAGGAAAGCAGAACTTCTGATTAGTGATGCCAAATAAAAATGACACTTTCTTCACTAAACAGTTCAATAACAAATAGGACTGAAATGTTAAGGGTGAAAATGTTCCTTAACTGACATTTTACCCATAAACATCGATTCCTCATTCCTTCATCCACAATTGAAGATAAATATATTGTTACACATCTTGCAAAAAGAATTTCTCTATCTGGACAAAATGGGAAACTATGGTTAATTAGAGAGGTTGTGTTTTTTTTTTTTTACTTTAATCATGCAAAGAAAAAAAAATGAAGGAACTACAGGCAGTCCTCGGCTTACAACCAAACTGAACCTAAAATTTCCATTTCTGAGCAAGTGAGACAGCTGTTAAATGATTTTTGCCCCATTTTATGGCCTTTTTGCCACAGCTGTTAGGCGAATCCCTGCAATTGTTAAGAGAATCGTGTGTTAGTTAGGCAAATCTGGCTTCCCCCACTGACTTTGCTTGTCAGGAGCTGACTAGGAAGGTTCAGATGTTGATCACATGACCCCGAGACAGTGCAACTGTCACAGATGCATGCCAGTTGCCAAGTGCTCAAATTTTGATCATGTGACCATGGGGATGGCTGCAGCGGTTGCCAGTGTGAAAAGTCACTTTTGGCAGTGTCATTGTAACTTCGAACAGTCACTAAATGAATGGTTGTAAGTTGAGGAAAACCTGTGTATGCTATTCATACCTGTGTTGCAGAGAACCATCTGGAAGATACGCTTCTCATAAAATGAGGTAAAGTATTGACACATCTGGATTTTATATTTGACAGTTTTGTAGCATCTTTCTCTCCTAGAGCATTGTTATTAATTAGCTACACTTTCTGGAGAACTGGCACAAAATCCAATGAGACGTGCAATCTGTTGTGGCCTCTTAAGCAATCAACAGCAAAATGGCAAGGCGTCATTTGCCCTCCTGTGTTTACTTGGAATTTAGAACCTCACTTATAGTGGAACAGTCTTAATTAATTCAACATTGCACATCCTTTTTAAAAATACTAAGAAATAACAGTCAAAACCCTATGTCGGCATTTTTGTTGCAAATATCATGGAAACAAGACAGAAAATACAGTAAATTAAATTAAAATACAGTAAATTGAATTAAAAAGTTCTCAGTATTTGAGAAAAACCATCATGAATTTGACAGGTAACTGCAGATAAATGGGTTCTTCTAGAATTCTTCCTTGTGTGGCTATTATTAGTGGCTTGTAAATTTTGAATTAGCCATTTTTATTAATAATGGCAATACCTCCTATGTTCCTCTGTCCTGAATAGTCCACAGTAAAAATACAAAGCCTGTACAAAAACAAAAGTCTTGATGGAATAGACCACCTCATCTTTGCTTCTACTAGTGGCCAACCTCGTTGTTCAGACTCTTTTTTTTTTTTTTGCATGTATGGGATATGGTTTATCATAGATTTTTCTTTCTCTGACAGGACTGTTCTGGTTCTCCTATGAAACAATTTAAAACATCTGCAGCAATTTGGTTTTCTGATTTCTGATTCCACCCTGCAATAATCTGGATGGCCACTAGACAGCAGCATCTATATAAATGTTTCATAGTACTGTTGGACACGGCTTCTTGCTGTGATAGAAAAAGTGACCTCATGTATTAAATCAATAGACCTGTGGTGAAATATTAAGGGGAAAAATATTGGACATCAATTGCTGTTCTTACATTGTCACATGGTGGAGCTGCATGGACAGGAGGACAGGATGTCCCCATGTGCACTTTAAGCACCCACTGTGGGAACAGTGTGATTTGTGCAAACACAATTTCTTCCCATCTCTGGGATGAGAAGAAAGTATAGCAAAACAACTGGGTGGATGAGGTTAGCCCTAGGAAGATCATAAATAGAACCTTGAAGGCAAGCTCCTCTCACATGTCCTTTATAGCAGAGGTCTCCAATCTTGCCAACTTTAAGACTTGTGGATTTAAATTTCCAGAATTCCTCAGCCAACTTGTCTGGGGCTGAGGAATTCTGGGAGTTGAAGTCCACAAGTCTTAAAGTTGCCAAGGTTGGGGACCTCTGCTTTATAGGGCGTTCAGAAATGATGTGGTTTCCAGTTTTATAGTTAACATTTGATCTGATGTGCCTTATCGTTGAAGAAAACGTGGACCAACATTTCAAAATAAAAGTTGTGCCAAGTATAAACAATATGTTTTGAGATAATAACTTTGGAGTTATGGAAAGCTGTATTTTAGGACAGTTATTGTCCTGGGCCTTCTTCAAAGTAGCAAAGCCTGACTATTTAGGGATGTGTTTCTGGTGAGAAAGCCACAGGGCATTCAGCTTAATTTTGGAACCTGCATTTCAATTTTGCATCATGAGCTTTGTTTTGTAAATATGTTGGATTAGATCCAAAGATGCTAGATGCACACTACTCATAGTCTTCCTTTGAAAGTTTATGTGAAATCATCACCCAACAAAAGAAATCAGGATTCAGGTTTGTTGCAGAATAAAATACTTAGCTTCATTCACATTTATTTAGGTGTTACCGCTGCAAGATCATTGCACATTAGTGATATGCCATCCATATCAGGGCAAATATTGGGAGTGGGTAAGTGCTGCCCCAGGGGAAAAAATGTATTAGTTTGAAGAGTGCCAAGTTTTTTTTATTAGAAATAATTTTAAAATAAAGAAAACATGAGTAAGACTCTTAATCATTGCACTTGTGGATTCTGGATGGACTTTGTTGCTTTGGGTTTTAGGTAGTCTTTGGTTATGATTGCCTTGCTTAGTGACTGTTCAAACCTATGTTGGCACTGCAAAAGTAGCTTTATGATTGATTGTCTCAAATTTACAACATTGCAGCATCCCTCAACAAGCTTCACAGCCAACCTCTGAAAACTGAAGTCAGTGGTAAAGTTGATAATAAGCCATAGTCACAGTTGCATGTTGTAGCACTTAATGGACCCTGGAATGATTTGCTTAATAACTGCAGTGGAACTGACATCATAAATCCAGTAAGGTCACAGGACACTTAGTGACTGACTTTTAGCAATGGAGTTGCCAGTCACAATTGCAGTTGTTAAGTAAGGACTACTTGTACTTTCTACATAGCTGCTTTTCACAGAAAGTTCATACATACAATGTTATTTTAAAGGTTAGGTAGGTAGGAATGTGTGTGTGTGTGTGTGTACATTCACACATGCAGTATAAACATATATCTAGATACACACACACACACACACACACACACACACACACGTTAAAAAACCATGGCAAAATGCAAACTTGCTTAATGGTCAGCTAGGTTTCATTGCAAGGATTGGTCCTTCACAGATGTCATTGATGTATATGGAATAGCCAAGAATGATGAAGTCGCACAATTCTCACATAAAAAAGCTTATTACAGCATAATATGAGCCAGCCAGCCATAAGATGAATGAGATGCACTGTGTATACATAGCCAAAAAAGCTCTGAAGTATCAGATCTGTTTGGATACAGATTACAATTAGAACCATAGGGGAAGCTACTAATGTACCCAGTGGATTCTGTTTCACAGCCTAATAATTCCTGAACTCTCCAGGCTACTTCCTATTTTAACTTGGGAAATCTTCAGAAACAATGCAAAGAATCATAGCTGTGAATGGGAAAGGAGAATGCCTATCCATCCCCACAAAAATGCTTGCTAAAGATTTTGAGTTACGATGGCTATGCATTACATGAATCCTGGATGGATATAACTCTAATTTTGAAAGCACTGTAAACCAGAGGTCTCCAACCTTTTGGGCACCAGGGACCGGTTCCATGGAGAAAGGTTTTTCCATGGACCAGAGAGTGCGTGGTTTTGTGTGCTGCCTGCATCCCATGGATGGGGCTTTGCTTGTTTGTGCAGACCGCGTGCTGGCATGCCGTGGGCCGGTACTGGTCCATGGACTGGGGGTTGGGGACCCCTGCTGTAAACAACATAACCATTTTTGGACCAGAGTTGTGATATTGAAAGAGATTTAAGTCAGGTGCATGTGGCTCACAGCTAAAATATAATACAGGTAGTCCTTGACTTACAACAGTTCTCTTAGTGACCATTCAAAGTTACAACAGCACTGAAAAAAGTAACGTATGACCGTTTTTCACACTTATGACCATTGCAGCATTTCCCACAGTCACGTAATCAAAATTCAGATGCTTGGCAACTGGTTCATATTTATAACGATTGCAGTGTCCCGGGGTCATATGTGATCACCTTTTGTGACTTTCTGACAAGCAAAATCAATGGGGAAGCCAGATTCACTTAACAACTGTGTCACTAACTTAACAATTGCAGTGATTCACTTAACAACTGTGGCAAGAAAGATTGTAAAATGGGGGCAAACAAATGTTTCACTTTAGCAACATACATTTTGGACTCAATTGTGGTTGTAACTCAAGGACTACCTGTATGTCAATATGTTTAGTGGAGAAGGAATGGCCACCCTTATAGATCTTGCCTGAAGCTAGGCACTTCTTCGTGGGCCCCAAAGGACCGATTAATCCCCGGCATCAGTCTTTCAAGTGGTTTTGATTTGGCAATTGCCATTTTGACAGCTACTCTGTCTTATAGAAGTCTGAGCTTACCAATTGCTGAAGAAGAGTAGGACCTTCAAGGAAAGTATTGTGCAAGTTGTAGAAAGTGGGGGTTAGCGACTGCTGGCATAGAGCTGGCTTTAAATTGTGAGCTGCAGGGATTCTGGATCACTCTGGAGGAGTCTGCTTCCTCGTGTGCCATCAAACTGCTGTTGAATCTTAATAACCACACAGATTTTCTCCAGGTCAATCTGCCCCTAACCTGGTCTTTGAGGCCTTCGAACAATGCCTCCATTGCTACTACAACTGAGTCTCTCCATCTTATTGCTGGTTGTCCTTTTTTCTTTCCATCCACCTCTCCTAGCATTAGAGCCTTCCCCAGAGAGCAAGAACTTTGCATAATGTGTCTGAAGTAAGATAATTTAAGTCTGGTGATTTGTGCCTCAAGTGAGAATTCTGGGTTGATTTCCTTGATGTTACATTTGTTTGTTTTCTTGGCTGTGCATGGTATTCTCAGAGGTCTTCTCCAACACAAAAGGTTGTTTTTTTTTAAACTTTTGCCCAAAGAAAAATTTAATATTGTTCAATTTCCCCCCAAATTTATGTTGGTACTATAATGGTTCACCCTTAAGGAATTTCTGTACAGCTGAAGATGAGAATGCAAGCTGTCAAGTACCAGTTCCTAGGACAGCTAAAGTTTAAGGTAAGACAAGAGGTTTACTATTTCCAGCTGAATAAGAGGTTCAGAGCTGCTCCCTGCACTGCAGCTACACTGGAAATGAAATTGAAGGGCTATGCAATTAATCTAGAAATAGCTCAAACACCATGACTATAATTCAAATATTTTTCCATTGAATTGCAAAAATAAATAAATAAATAAATAAAATTTGGGAGATGGATCCTTGTATTTTTATACATGCATTTACCCAATTCATGTTACTTTAACACTGAGCCGCTTGCAACGAGTATGGTGAAACAACTACAATAAAATATCAACCAAATTTCCAAACCTACAAATTGGTCTCCAGTATCCCAGAAACAAGTAGGAACAATGAACCTTCTAGTAAAGCTGGTAACATGCTTGTGGCTGGGAAATAGTTATTTATGAGATCGTGACCTTAAGTCTTACTTGGCCCTAATATTTCTTTTCTGTACCTGTCATGCCAGAGTATTAGAATTCTCTAATTCATCACAGAGCTTTTACCTAGGACAGTGATGGCGAACCTTTTAGAGACCGAGTGCCCCAAAACTGGCCCTGCCCCTGCTCCACCCCTGCCCTGTCCTATTCCATCCCCATCCCTCACCCTGCCGGCCCGCAGGGCCACTCACCACCTCCAGAGCCCGCCGCAGATCGCCCAGGCAGCCCATCAGCGCTATGGCGCTCACGCCCTCTGCCCGTGCCCTGCAGCATCAACTGTGCACGATGGGGTGTGAGGGCAGAGTCTTGTCTATGCTGCCTGGCTGCCATGTCCTTGGCTGTGCTGCTCCGTGTGGGTCACGCTCAGGGGCGACTCTCCTTCAGGAAGGCTGTTGGAGAGAAGGGGGTCGCCGGGGGGGAGGCAAGGCTAGGCAATGACATGTGTGCCCACAGAGAGGGCTCCGAGTGTCGCCTCTGGCACCCGTGCCATAGGTTCGCCACCACTGACCTAGGAGGTCTCTTGTTCTGAGCCTTTTGCCAAGACAGTCCAAGTCCTGTTGGTTCTTAACAGCAAGGGAAGAATAATAACCATAACGTGTTTTACTGGCATGAAGTAGGAATATGGGAATACTTCTTCAATTCTGTCATGGTTGAAAAACAGTTTCTGGATTGAGGGGTGGGAAAGTTGGTTAAAGGAAATAATAATTTTAGAAACGTTTGACTGTGTTAACTACTGCAAAAAAAAAAAAAATTAAAAAATTTCCAAACTCCTTTTGTTTGTGTGCAACATTCAAAACAATAACTCTGCTAAACCCCTTAGGATAAAAATAAACTCAAAATGAATCTTTCCAGAGCATTTTGACTGTGAAATGTGCAGCCTATGGTCAAATGATGACATGGTAGGTTTGGATTGTGATTTCATCCATTTAATGTGGTCTGTTGGGATTTATAACTTTAAGGGAGGGAGATACAGCAAAAACCATTTTACATACCAGGAATTCCATTTCCCATTATTAGTCCATTTTCCAACACTGTACAGTGTCATGTGGTATTATTTTATTTTTGGGTTCCAGAAACAATAACATTTCCTGCTTTGAAAAAACAACAAAAATATTACTTGCTCAAATTCAATTCATACATGGAAAACTCCATCTAGTTCCTGCAGCAAATATACTCAAAATCATTGTCCTTGTTCTTTAGATTATCTAGGATAATCCGTCACCTTCAAAAGACTGTTCCTATGTCAACAGCTACAAATAATGCTTAGAAAGTTGGAAGATTCAGGGTTTGAGTAATCTTATTTTTTGCATTTGGGATTCAATGTTACTATCTTTCTTCATGGTGTACATCTATGTATAGGATCAGGAAAGATGGCAACTGCTCCTCTGCCAAAGTAAGCAATATTTTAACATTAGCTCACGAATTTCCCCTTTTTAAAATTAAAAATCACTTTCATACTCAGAATATAGCTGGGCAGAATTAGGCATTTCTGCTGAGGCTGATGCAGCTGCATCAACTGCTGTGCAATGTTTTTCGTGAGGATGCTTTTGTGCATGAGCACACGTTGAATTGCACAATGGGAGGAACCCCTGAAGGCCTCTTCACTAAAAATATTTACGCTATAGTTACAGACACTTGCTGGAATGTGAGTAGTAAGCAAGCCATTAAGAGGGCATGGTTTATCACCAGAATTTGATATAGGTGATATTTGATCCTATAACACCTCTCCCTCTCTCTTCCCTGTCCCCGTTATCTCTCTCTCTCTCTCTTTATATTACTGTTTCTGTTATATCTCTCTCTCATTTTCTCTATTCATCTATTATCTTACTGTCTCCATTATCTACTTGTCTATCTGTTTGTCTGATCTATCTATCTATCTATCTATCTATCTATCTATCTATCTATCTATCTATCTATCTATCTTACTGTCTCTTTCAATCATCTATTTCTCTCTCTGTATCTACACACACACACACACACACACACACACACAAACATACACACATAAAATCTATCTCCTTCTCCTCTTCCTCTGTTGTTAAACCAGCTTCAAGCATTTACATATTTGAGAATATTCACATTTTTCACTGCATGCAGTTGCATCTTTAATCATTTCCTATTTATTTCCTTCAGACTGTTTTGAAACTTCATTTTCCCCCCTTTCTTCCTCAACACTATATGCCAGTGATGGCAAACCTTTTAGAGACCGAGTGCCCAAAAATTGCCTCGCCCCTGCCTTGCCCCCGCATCTCCTGCCCGCAGGGCCACCCACCACCTCCACGGCCCGCCACAGCAGATCGCCCAGGCGGCCCAGCAGCATCATGGCGGCCATGCTCTCTGTCTATGCCCCGCAGCATCATCTGTACGCGATGGGGCGCAAGGGCAGAGTCTTGTCCCCACTGCTCGGCTGCCATGTCCTTGGCTGCACTGCTCTGCGCAGGCTGTGCCCGGAGCGACTTTCCTCCGGGGGGCTGCTGGTGAGGAGGGGGCCATGGGGAGTGGCAGAGCTGGGGCAACAGCATGCGTGCCCACAGAGAGGGTTCTGAGTCCCACCTCTGGCACCTGTGCCATAGGTTCGCCACCACCGCTATATGCTCTCATTTTTGTGACTAATCTCAAAGCTTTTAGTTTCCAATGGAGCAATATTGATGCCTAGGTTTTAAATAATGGCATATAACAATATTTAGAATATGTTACCTTTGGTAACCAGAATAAATTGTTCCAGCATTGCTGGAATTAAGAGTGTGGAAAACAGAGGAAATACAGATTGATTTCCCCCTACAACATAACTTGCCAGCCTTTGGAAGCTTGCAGTCTAGGCTGTGTCTGTTAATTCTGAAATCTTGTCGAGCTCCTGACAAATTCCTTTTGCTTCACACTCACAAAAGAAATCTATATAAAGCCAGGGTAAATATTGACCGGTTTAAGTGTATATGTGGAAAAAAAATAGACAATCCAGGGTGGTCTTAGAATGAATATTATCTTTGTATATTCATTGTGGGGAAATAGCCCAGTTCGGTTAAGCAGTTATAACTACTATTGATTAAGTATCTCTTATCAAAATAAATGCGATTTAATGCTTGAGGTTGGATGGTTTATGTTATATGTTTGCATGTTACAACTCTTGACTTTCAGGAAAGCTATTCAGACATGGCTTTTGAAGAGAATCCTGGGAGTAGAAATTATTTAAGCAGAAAGCTTCCCCCTCCTGCTCTTTGTGGATTATGTTTTATCCAAACACCAAGACATTTTGTTACACTATTTTCCTTTGTCTTTTAATTTTGTAATTGAAAGGAGACTGACCTGCTCAGAGTCCTTTTGGATTGGAGTGATACAGAAAGCACAAGGAGAGAAGGAAAGAAGGAAAATAGCAAGCTTTCTTGTGTTGCCCACAAGAAAATGAATATATAGGTATTCCTCGACTTAACAACAGTTTGTTTAGTGACCGAAGTTACAATGGCTTCACACTTATGACTGTTGCAGCATCCCTGTAGTCCTGTGATCAAAATTCAGACACTTGGCAACTGGTGTGTACTTATGACTGCTGCTGTGTCCCATGGTCATGTGATCACTTTTGGTGACCTGGCAAGCAAAATCAATGGGGAAGCCAGATTGACTTAACAACCATGTTATTAACTTAATAACTGCAGTGACTCACTTAACAACTGTGGCAAGAAAAATGGGGCAAAATTCACTGAACAACCATTTTGCTTAGCAATGGAAATTTTGGATTCAATTGTGGTGGTAAGTTGAGGACCTCCTGCAGTGGAAATGGTTTCTTGAAAAGTCAGTTGTTGAGTCTCCATTTTCCAATGAGAAACCGAGGGAATGAGAGAGTGGTGTTAAGAGATTATATTGTGTTGAATTTAACATACTAGCACCAAAATATGTCAAAACAATAAAATTCAAGAGAATTGGTCATTGTCAGGCCAAAAAAAAAGTACCTTTGCTGGGTACTTCTCTTACATTAAAAATGAAGTTTAACTCTACCCCCTTGGTTCATCATAAATGGCTCAGGAGCAGCTTCTTGTTTCTGAAAGTTTTGATTAAGAGATTGTGGAGCACTGGCAGGTTTCTGTGGGGATTAGCTTAACTCCCCTCACTGGCATTTTTTATGCATTTTTAACATTTCTTGGGAACGGTAGCATTCGTGTGTGTGTGTGTGTGTGTGTGTGTGTGTGTGTGTGTGTGAAGCAAATGCCAGTATTGTCATTTGGCACACAAATACCTTAGTTGGGTAATGAAATGTCTGCAAGAAAACAACCAAGCTTAGAGAGCACCAGGGACCCCATAGATGTAATACGATGGCAACTTGAGGGTTGGATTGTATGGAAGTTGGGAATTATTATGTTCTAGAAAAGGATAAGGATGGTTGCAATTGTATTACTCACCAGCTGGTTATTACCCACTTCTTAGACTATAATTTTAGTCTGGGAAAGATCTGTGTTAACAACTTTCATTGAAATTCCATTCCAATGATTTAAGCAAGTCTTGTTTCTGTCCATAGTATTCTCCTGACCATAGTATGGAGAGGAGAGCTAGATGGCTGCCTTAAAATACATTCCCTCAGTCTTGTATCAAGAAAAGCATAAACTTTGTTGCTCTCCTAGCTGAGCCCTCTCTTGCCTCAGTGGGACATGTGTAATGGTTTGAACATGGGGAGACGTTAAGGAGAGAAATTGGTGGATTCCTTTTGCTTTATTTCCCTTCCCACAAAGCATCGCCTGCCAATGGAAAAAACAACCACCAGTGGTTCTCCTGTGGGTCAAGGTTACTTTGAATATCTTGTTTAGCCATCTGGCAAGTTTCCTCCAACAGGTTAGAGAAATGGAGGAGCTCTGGATCTATGATTTGTCCATTGGGCTCTTTTACAACAAAGAGTGAATGCAGGAACCAATCTGGGTCAGTCACCGGGACCAGAGGTTTAGTCTTCCGAGCTTTTGGACTCGAACTGGAGCCCATCCTCAGGGAACTTCTCACTAACAGAATGTGTGCTTTGGGCTATTCTATGGGCGCTACTTCTGTGGTGCCTGGTTGTATGTGTTGATTGGGATGTTAATGGTGGCGTTGGTTGTTGTTTCCTTGTACTGCTGAGCCCTTGGCTCCTAAGTACTTGATAAGCTGATGGTAAATCAGTGTTGACAGAAAAGGCGCCCATTTCCCAGGTTTCAATAATTTCCCTGGCTATTTTTGTCCCTGTTCAGCCAATAATCTTAGAAGCTGCAAGACTGAACATACAGTATGTCCCTGTTCATTGCAATGTGAGGCTACCAGTGGGTTTGGATCTCCTTGTCTGAATTCTTATAATGTGGTTAGCTTAACTTGTATTCTTGTAATCTGGTGGTTAGCTTCCTCCCCGTCTGTCTTACATAGTCACAGGGGCAATCCTTGAAGGGAATCCAGTAGAATACATTAGAAGTAGATTACATTAGAAGTATCTCCTATCTCTAGGTGAACTTTGCAATGCATGATTTGTCTTTGTATGGTAGCCTCTGGGCGGTGTGTGATGCCCACTTACAGATCTCGGAAGCTGCGTTCTACTGCTTCCAAAATGTTTTTGATGTATGGTAGAGTGTCCCATACAGTTGGTCTTGAATGAAGGAATCTGAATGTTCTTTTGAAAGAAAATTTCCCTGTTATAAACAGGAAGAGGTATCTGGCTAGGCAGTGTAGAGAATACAGGGTGAAACAGGAGGGAACAATTGGCAATGAACAGGTTTTATTGTTGACAAAATCTGCAAAGGAGCAACAGCACTAGCATTGAAGAGCCATAGTCAGTGGTGGCCAAATGTAACCTGTGGAATTGGCAAATGGTACTTGTTATGTCCCGAGCCTTGCAAACGGCTCGGGCGTTTGCAGGCAGTCCCGGGCAGGTGCAAAGCTGCCCGGGACCAGACAGGCTGTCGCCAGCGCCGTGCGCATGCGCGGGTGCTGGCGCGGGAAAAGTATCACATTTACCCGGGAAGCGTCTATATAAGAAGCTGGGAGGTTTTGGGAGCTGCTGAAGCCATCTACTTGTAAGCTGAACGCTGAATAAAGGAAACTGAGAACTTCAACTGCTTCTCGTGTCTGCTTCCCGCCAAGGACTCAACACTGGCGACGAGGATGGGATTGCCTTACACCGCCTGGAAAGGAAGAAGTGTAAGCTTACCCAAGTGAGTCCTGAGCGGCGGAACGGCGTCGACTCGGCAGCTACCCGCCAATCCAGTGCGCATTCAGGGGTAGGCTGGCTGATAGACCCGTCTCCTGAAGATGGCGAAAATCGGAAGGCTTTCGGAATTCGACGTCTCACATCCAGAGCGGTGGGAGTCATACGTAGCCAGGGTGGAGAACTACTTCAAGGCAAACCAAGTGAGGGAAGAGAGCTTGAAGGCTGCCACAAGACGCCTTCGACATCGAGAAAACCTTGCAGCACCTGTTCCAGTAGAGTCTGTCAGCTACGCAGATCTGAAGAAGTTACTGAAGGAGCACTTCCACCCTAAGATGTCCGTCATCGCATGGCGCCACACCTTCGAGCAGAGGGATCAACGGCCCGGTGAGTCGGCCAAAGAATTCATCACTGCATTACGGAAGGCCGCCAAACACTGCGAGTTCAAAGACCTCGAAGAACGACTGAGGGACCGATTCGTGTGTGGGTTAAGGCATCGAGATCTACAACAAAGACTTTTTGCTAAAGAAGAATTGTCCTACCAAGATGCCTTAAGGGAAGTCACCGCAGAAGAAGCAGCAGGCGGTGCTGTCAAGAACATGCGGCCGATCAGAAACAGTCCAGAGGTTGCATCCGTGCACCAGGAAGACGCCCAAAGAAACTCCGAGGAGGATCCGGACGAGGAAGTCGACCGTCTCCACCCCACGACGGAAGAAAAACAGAAGGGAAGCTCTTCAGCTCCGCTCAAGTGCATCGGCTGTGGAGGTCGCCACAGGAGAACCGACTGCAAGTTCCGCTCCGCTACCTGCCGGGCATGCGGCAAACAAGGACACATTGCAGCTGTGTGTCTGGGCCAACGAAAGGTACAACCTCAGGAAGAACTGCGCCTGAAAGGTACCAGATTCCCCAGCCAGAATAGGGTAGGTTTTGCGCTTCGCGAAGAAGCATCCTTAGGACAGGCACACACAAGCCCATTAAGAAAAAGCTGTCACTCAAGGTGAAGCTACAAGGGGTTCCATTATCTATGGAACTAGACACAGGGTCTGCCTTTTCAATTATCTCCTTGCATACATTTAGGAAGATTTGTTCCGGTAGTGGAACTCAGGCCAAGTTAAGGCCTTCTGACATTGTGTTAACAGATTTTCAAAATTCAAGAGTGTGTGTTAAGGGGGAGGCCACCCTTAACGTGCAATACAAGAGTTTTGAAGGTCCACTAGACTTATTAGTAGTAGGGGGTGAACGAACGAGTCTCATAGGACTCGATTGGTTTGAGGCCCTGGGGATACACGTCACAGGACTCAACAGCTTACAAACACTCGACCTACAGGAAGTCTGCAAAGAATTTGCAGATGTTTTCAGCCCCCAGCTGGGCACATTCAAAGGACCCCCTGTGTCCTTAAAGCTAGACCCCACTGTCACTCCCATTAGAATTAAAGCAAGAAGGGTCCCTTTTGCTTTAAAGAGTAAAATTGACACTGAGTTAGACAAACTGATTCAACAGGGAATCCTAGAACCTGTTGATTCCAGTCCTTGGGAGACCCCCATTGTCACGCCTCTAAAGGCAAATGGGGACATTCGCATTTGTGCTGACTACAAATGCACTCTGAATAAGGCATTGCAGCAACATGCCTATCCTGTTCCTGTGGTCAGTCATATTCTGGCCTCCCTCAAGGGGGGGCGCGTTTTTGCAAAGCTTGACCTAGCTCAAGCGTATCAACAGCTGCCTGTTGATGATGATGCTGCTATAGCTCAGACTATTGTGACCCACAGGGGAGCCTTTAAGGTAAAAAGGCTGCAGTTTGGAGTGAATGTCGCTCCTGGGATTTTCCAAAGCGTAATGGAAAACACACTACGGGGTATACCAGGGGTTTGCCCCTACTTTGATGATGTCTTAATTGCAGGAGACTCCACACACATTCTAGCTGAAAGGCTAAGGGCTGTTCTGTTAAGATTCAGGAAGTCAGGCCTCAAGCTCAAAAAAGACAAATGCAAGATTGGGGTGCCTTCTACTGAATTTCTGGGGTTCAAAATTGATGCTGCTGGGATTCACCCTGCTGAATCCAAACTAACAGCTATTTTAGAAGCACCTAGGCCAAAGTCCAAGGCCGAACTTCAGGCCTTCCTGGGCCTCCTGAATTTCTACAATTCTTTTCTTCCTCATAAAGCTAGTGTAGCTGAGCCTCTTCACAGGCTACTAGACAAACAAGCAGTGTGGCAGTGGTCACAAACACATGAGGCTTGCTTTAACGAAGTCAAGGCCTTGCTCACTTCTAACAGTGTACTTGCACATTTCAACGAATCTCTTCCTGTGTGCATCGCATGTGATGCGTCCCCTTACGGGGTAGGAGCTGTCCTGAGCCACCTCAGGTCTGATGGAACTCAGGTTCCTGTTGCATATTACTCCAGAACATTGTCTTCTGCTGAGCGCAACTACGCTCAGATAGACAGGGAGGCTCTGGCTGTTGTTGCTGGAATTAAAAAATTCCACGATTTTCTATATGGCAGGCATTTCACGGTCTTTACTGACCATAAGCCTCTGCTGGGACTGTTTACCACACGTAAGCAGACTCCCCAAATCATTTCCCCTAGAATGCTTAGGTGGTCTATTTTTCTGTCTGCATATGATTTTTCTTTACTCCACAAGCCTGGGAAAGAAATGGGCCATGCTGATGGCCTCAGTAGATTGCCTCTGCCAGTAGTAGAAGCTGACCCTGCGCCAGCTGTCAACATTCTATCAATCCAAGCCTTGCCCGAGCTCCCTCTTTGTGCCAGGGATGTTGCCGCTGAAACAGGTACAGATCACACACTTTCACGTGTCCGTTCCTGGGTTTTGTCCGGTTGGCCTGAGCACTGCCCTAGTCCTGAGTTTCAGAGTTTCTGGTCCAAAAGAAACGAGTTGTCCCTTTCTCAGGGTTGTCTGCTTTGGGGAAACAGAGTTGTCATTCCCACCTCAATGAGGACTAGGGTCTTAGAATCCCTCCACGAGGGTCATCCTGGCATTGTTCGTATGAAGGCTCTTGCACGCAGCCACTTGTGGTGGCCTGCTTTAGATAAAGGATATTGAGGCTAAGGTGCACGCATGCCACCTGTGCCAACGATCTCGCCCAGAGATGCCCCAAGCTCCTGTGCATAGATGGGAGGAAACACAGTCCCCATGGTCTAGGGTGCACATTGACTACGCTGGGCCCTTTCAGGGCCAGTTCTTCTTGGTCCTTGTTGACAGCCATTCAAAATGGCTTGAGGTTGTGCCTGTCTCATCCACCACCACTGCAAAGACTATTCAGGTACTGAGGGGGATTTTTGCTGCACACGGGCTGCCAGATGTCATTGTGTCCGACAACGGCCCTCAATTCACTTCCTCCGAATTCCAAGCTTTCTTACAGGCTAACATGATTCGTCATGCCACGTCTGCACCCTTCCACCCGTCCACCAACGGTATGGCTGAACGTATGGTGCGCATCACAAAGGACGCCTTGAAAAGACTCACCTACGGGGACTGGCATCACAGGTTGGCTGACTTTCTCCTTTCTTATCGCACCACACCGTCCACTTCTACAGGGAGAAGCCCAGCTGAACTTCGCTGGGGGCGTCAACTTACTACTAAACTTGACCGGTTGCATCCGGACAGACTGCCTTCATCTACCTCACATCCTAGGGCACCTAGACAACTACTTGTGGGTGCCCCGGTTTGGACTCGCAATTACGGGCCTGGTCATACCTGGGTCCCCGCTTCTATTTCCAGGGTCACAGGTCCTCTCTCCTACGAGGTTGCCCTGGACAACGGTCGTGTCCTGCGTCGGCACATCGACCAACTCCGCCCTAGGCGGGACTTTTCAGATGAGACTCCTGGGTCTTTTCCAGGGGGGGAGGGGGACCCTTTGGAGCAAAGGGAAGGGCACGAACTGCTGCCCATCTCCACTGATGGAGCCACAAACGGCCCATCCCAGAGTTCCGCGAGAGCTCCGAACAAGAATTCTATGAGCCTACCTAACTACCAGGCATCCACGCCTACTCCAGCCAGGGAGTCACCCCGGGGGCATACTCACTTTCCACACACATCACACAGCACTCCAGTCACGGAGGATACCCGGGGGCACCCCAACAAATCATTCCCCGCAAGAGAGCTGGCACACAATTCCCAAGGTTGGCCTGACCTTACCCCAAATCCTACAGGGGGTCAAACATACACAGAGATAGTCGAGGAACCAAGTCCCGACTACAACACCTCTAGCACAAATCAGGGAACACCTGAGTTTTGGGAAAGTACAGAAACCCACACAAGCCCGAACACAGAACGGGGTTCAGGGAATGGACAGTCTCCTGACAGGTCTTGGACTGACCTAGGAGGTTCTACAGAGACGCCCAGCAGTGGCTATCACTTCAAGAGGCCCGAGGGTCTGCAGCTAGGCAGGTCAACCAGGTCACAAAGTGACAGAAGCCCTGGCCTGACGAGCCCGGTGGGCAAGCAAGCAGGCCAGGCATCGGGGCACAGTCCTTGGAAGGCACCAAGGCAAAATAAGGAGAACAGGCTCACATCTCCCTCCAGTCAGGGAACTCATGCTAGTAACCCAGAGCTGAGAAGGTCACAGAGAGCAAAGAAGTCTCCTAAATACTTAGAGGATTACATAACATTGCTGGCTAAACAAAAGCCAGGTAACGATAGGAGCACTGAGAAGCAGAACACTGCATAAAATAAATGATTATATGTTGGTAGTAGTTTTAGCCCGGGGGAAAGGGGTGTTATGTCCCGAGCCTTGCAAACGGCTCGGGCGTTTGCAGGCAGTCCCGGGCAGGTGCAAAGCTGCCCGGGACCAGACAGGCTGTCGCCAGCGCCGTGCGCATGCGCGGGTGCTGGCGCGGGAAAAGTATCACATTTACCCGGGAAGCGTCTATATAAGAAGCTGGGAGGTTTTGGGAGCTGCTGAAGCCATCTACTTGTAAGCTGAACGCTGAATAAAGGAAACTGAGAACTTCAACTGCTTCTCGTGTCTGCTTCCCGCCAAGGACTCAACAGTACTGTCCGTCCCCCCAAAGTAATCAAAACAGAAAAAGGTATGGCTGCATGAAGCCCCTTATCGCCAGAAAAAAATAATGTAATGTATTCATCTGTGACAGTATCAACTACAGAGCTGGCAGGACCCATTTTAAACAAACCTTCTGTACAACACAAGATTACTGCTTTCTTAAATGGAAATTAAAAAAAAACAGTTTCAAAAGAGCACTAACCTATGTGGCTTGATGAGTGGTTTGGAGGTCAGGTGGCTTTGATGAAGCTGCATGCCCAGGTTCTCCTGCAGCCAAAATAACATAGCCACAAAAGTCATTGTCTAGTGCTGCGGTGTCCATCCTTGGCAATGTTAAGACCTATGGACTTCAACTCCCAGAATTTCCCAGCCAGCCATGCTTTGTGGATTGGACAGAACCAGTAAATTACTATATGTTTCTGCCTCTAAGTTATATCAGATGCTGTTATTTCAACAATTTGTTTATTGTTCACTGCTTTTTTTTTTCTGATGTTGGAAATCACAAATTCTCCATTATGTAAAAATGTGAATACTTATATCCATGTTGAAAACTGGAGTTGGAGACCATTGCCGTGTGGAGGGCATCCAGGGGTGAGTAGCTTCATTTTATAAATTGCAGTGCTTTTAAAAAGAATTTCATTAGTCTGGGGCTGAATATAAAAGGGCAGATTTGACCATGAAAAGAGGTGCAGTTTGTAAAATTGTAATTCCCCATCCTGGCTGGGAAATTTTGGAAGCTGAAGTCCATAGATCCTAAAGTTCCTTAAGCTGACATCGTTATGAAATGTATTTTAAATGATGTATAATTTAAAGAAATGTAGCTTTTATGTTTAATGTAACACATTCTGATTGTCTGCTTTCTATAAGAACAGATCATTCTTTCTTCATTTTCTATCACTGTATATTTGTGATGGCTAAATACCTTTTCTTCCAGTAGTTTTGCAGTTGCTGGCCCTGGCTGCTCAGCCAACAGTCCTGAGTCCTGTAGCCCATTTTTTCACCAGATGTCCAGGAACTCCAACTCCTAGTGTGGTCCTCGTTGACTGTGGTGATGACCAAGCTGGTATGGATTTGTGTAATTTATGTCTCAATGCATTTTTATAGGAGAAACATGTTTATCTGATTCCTCTGATGAGATTTCTCCAATATGATTGAACCTCTAATCATCTTCCTCAGAGCCCCACAATCATGTTAAGGTAGTGTCTCACTTGGTGGTGGTGGTGGTGGTAGTGGTGTGTGTGTGTGTGTGTGTGTGTGTGCGCGCGCGTGTGTATAAACTATATATAAATATATACACACACACTTACACAATCATCTCCAGCAATTGGAAGCATTTCCCCTCCCCCATTCAGTCTCTCTCTATAATCTTAATAGCTTTCACAGCAACATGTATCCATTTTATCTCATTCTTAACAGTCCAATTTTGGGGGAAATGGCTTGTCTTCCCCCCCCCCAGCACTGTTGATCTATTTTTGGTATGTTTGCTCTCCCTTTTCAATAATTCTCATTCTTGTTGAGGGAAGAGAGGTGGGAAGGTTTAAGTATTTTTCTTACTTAGGTGTGTTTTATCACTTTTTTAAAATTACAAAATGTCTTTCTCCTAAGTGACAGAGCAGTAACAGCAGTAGCTGACAAATGTTGGCAAAAATACTCATTTAAGGCAGTACAAGCTGATTTCCCTTTACCATGATGAGGTTTCATGCTGCGGAGGCAACACAGTTATTATTGTCGAGGCAAAGCGGCAACACGAATATCTTTCACTAGGCGGTTCACAATGCCTCCAAGTCTTGAGAATAGCTCCAGTGAAATACTGGATATTGAAAATATGGAGGCCTTTGTGGAGAGGCAAAGCAGAAGAACGTGGCCTCTTCATTGTACTAATACCAGGGGTCTTCAAACCTGGCCCTTTTATGACTTGTAGACTTCAACTCCCAGAATTCCTTAGCCTGGCTGAGGAATTCTGAAAGTTGAAGTTCACAAGTCATAAAAGGGCCAGGTTTGAAAACCCCTGTACTAATAGGAGTTAGGACACTCCATTTCTCAGAAAACATCTTCAGGGAAGTCCTTTGCTTGGGCCTTTATTGGTTAGAAAAATCACACGACCCTCGTGTAATTGTCCACACATAGATGAAGTAATGAAAGCAGAAGAACGTGGCCTCTTCATTGTACTAATACCAGGGGTCTTCAAACCTGGCCCTTTTATGACTTGTAGACTTCAACTCCCAGAATTCCTTAGCCTGGCTGAGGAATTCTGAAAGTTGAAGTTCACAAGTCATTAAAGGGCCAGGTTTGAAAACCCCTGTACTAATAGGAGTTAGGACACTCCATTTCTCAGAAAACATCTTCAGGGAAGTCCTTTGCTTGGGCCTTTATTGGTTAGAAAAATCACACGACCCTCATGTAATTGTCCACACATAGATGAAGTAATGAAAGCCCGTGACCTTTTGTCTTTGACACATATTCTTAAAATCGTTTTTATTTTGGAATGAAGAATTTGTACTTCGTGACCAGCTGCCATTCTTCCCGTTGGATAGAAGAAAAGCCAAAGGTACAGCTACATGGAGGAATCCATTCCTGCCAAGAGAAGTTCTACTATTCTGCAGTTTCAGAAGAGATTCCAGGAGTTCCCTACTGTTGATGGTTCTGGATCACTGGATGACGAGCAGCTGCCACAAACTTTAGAGTTGGAGGAAAAGGATTACCTAGGCTCTGCAAGGATCTCTGCCTCTTCCTTGAAGAGGGGGAAGTGAGGGGTGGTGGTGATAGAAGACTTCCTTCTGTGGAACTGAAGCAGCAATCTATTAGGAGTTGCCTTAGGTGAAATCTAAATTGAATTTCTCAATTAATCAATTAAATGTCCTGCTTGGGAGCACTCCAGGGGCATCTGGTTGGGCGCTGTTTGAAAAACAAAATAATGGCTTAAAGTGGATCTTGGCCTGATCCACTAAAATCATTCTTATTTTATATTTGGTCAAGTTTGCATTGCATTTAACATACCTGTATCAATCTAGAGAATTTGCTAAACCTTTCAGTCTTTCTTGCTGGGTTGGGTGTCTGACCTGGGATCACCCACAGAGTAGCTTTTAGGAGGTGCTTGTCCAACCAGATGAAATTGGCTGGAAATGAATACAGTTTAAGAAATTGTTGTCCAGATTTCAATCCATTCTTCAGCTTTGTCAGCAATGCTGGACAGCTGTTCTGTCTGGACAGTGGTCACCATGGGTCCCAACTGAGGATCTCCTTGCTTTTTAAATTTGCCCTATCTACTCTGGGAGAGCAAGTGCCAGACACTTTCTTTCCAGGAGTGGGTCTGTGAGGAGGTAGAATTACATTGATGATTCCCCCCACCCCGCTCCCCTGAATCTCCAGACTCCTACTTCCGCAATACAGTGGACTGGTAGAAAAAAGAACAAACAATTTTATGTGTGTGTGTTTGTTAGAGTTGAGTGCTTCCCTTTTCCTATAGAAGTGAAACTAGTTTTACTATCCTTCCTGTTATTTGGTCTAGAAGGGGAAATTTGCAGGCAGGACCATATTTTCACTGCTTCATAAATAAACCTGTAAAAAAAATAAGCATTTCTCCAGGCCATTGGTGACAGTGAAGGAAGAAACATCAAGCGTTTAATTAGTCCCTCTGACTGACTGTTGTTTGCCATATCCATTGGTAAACCACTCACTCATGTGGACAGCAACTGGTGAACTGGTGCTTCAGTGTGCCCCTTATTTGAGTTATAGAAAGAATCGGTCTCTACATCTCTCTCACAATGCACAGAAGAGTTCTGGTTTTATGTGGGCATGTTCTCCATGGACACAGATGTCCCAAATATACCGTATATTCCAGCGTATAAGGCAACCCGGCGTATAAGATGACCCCCATCTTCGGCGCCGAGTCACATGCCTAGAAAGTCCTCTTATACGCCGGAAACTACCATTATTTCCGGCGTATAAGACGACTCAGCATATAAGACAACCCCTGTCTTCGGCGCCAATTTTAAAGCTAGCGAAAGTCGTCTTATATGCCGGAAAGAACGGTAGTTATGGAAAAAAACAACCCATGACCATTGGAATTTAAGAGAGGGGTCATTCTAGCTGCTCCATTTAATGACCGATAATAGTAGAGAATTGTCTGATTTGAACTGTAGCCCAACATACTTGCTTTTTCTACATTAGGGGAATTCACATGCATTACTATTCCCACACTATCGACTGTTATTCCAGGCAGATGGCGATTTTTCTGTTTTTCTTAGTCTTCTGTCTTTCTGTAGCAGAACATCTGAGTCCCCATAGGATGGGAAACTCACACCTCTCTTCCCAGAAGCCTTCTGGATCTTCATGGGGGGGTAGGTGTCTATCTCTATTCTATCTATCTATCTATCTATCTATCTATCTATCTATCTATCTATCTATCTATCATCAATCATTTATCATCATCTATCATCTCTCTCTTATCTATCTAGTAATATCTATATCATCTATATCTATGTATCATCATCATCATATCATCATCATAATCTATATATATCTTCTATGTACCTATCTCACAAAAATGAATGCCATACAATAAAATCATAAAAATAATTTCAGAAACACTCTACAATTAAAACATTAATATTATTATATAAAAACCCGGAATGGCTAGGGAAAGCATGCGATGTTGCATATATTATAGCCATTTCATTAAGTCCTCATTTCTAGGAGATTCTCAAGTCTGCTTACATTATCAGGATTTAAGGGATTTCTAAAAGGACATCATGAATGGGGCATCTTCAAGGATCATCTTGCTTGAAGGGGATGATATTCCATGGGGCAGGGCCCATGGTAGGAAAGGCCCATCTTCTGGGTTCCACTAAACATAGCTCCTTACAGATGGAGTGCATACCCCTTCTGCTAGACAAGATGGATGGGCAGAAATATTTGGGAAGTCCTTCAAATGACCCATCCCCATGCTATGAAGGGCTTTAAGAGTCAAAACCAACATCTTGAATTGGATCCAAAAGCAAATGGGCAAGTAAAGCAGCTCACAGAGTAAAAGTGTAAATGCCGTTCTAGGGATATACGTAACTACTCATGCCATTGCATTTTGCACCAGCTGAAGTTTCCGCCTACTCCTCAAGGGCAGCCTCATGTAGAGACATCACATCATCCATCAGATGATCATGCATGAGTGACTATGACTCCCGATTCAGGAATGGGTGCAACTGGCTCACAACACAAAGGTATGCAAAGGGTCTCTTATCCAAAGCTACACCCTTGCTCCAGATTTGGCCCAACTCTGCTTGATCTTTCAGCATGAAAAAAGGCATTATGGTAAATCCTTTTGTGGGGCAAAGCTTGAAGATGCCCCAAATCTCAAGGCCTGACACCATCAGCCCCCGCATACAGAGGCCAGCAAGCACATGGGGGGCGACAGTGTCTGTCAGCAGCCACAGCATGCCGGCCCCTCGACCAGCACACTCAGGCTCCGCAGCCCACCGCCAGCAGTTCAGGGAAGCCGCCTCTGATCTGGATGGCTGACTGACAGCTGAGGAGGCAATGCAGTGGGTCGTGCTTGGGAAAAGGAGCATGCGAGGCCAGGAGGGATGGAATGGGGGGGGAGGGAAACCAGCTGTGCTGGGATGCATCCGGCCACGTGGGACCTCAGCGAGTTAGCGGGTGGTTGGTTGAAGAGGGACGGTTGCCATCTCTGGGGCATGGCACGTGTGCCCAAAGGGCTCTGAGTGCCGCCTCTGGCACGCGTGCCATAGGTTCGCCACCACTGTTCTAGACACTAGGATAGGACATCCACAGCACTGCTTAATTTGCCAGGGGCAGAGAAGTGTAATTGGATATCATCTTCATATTGACAATACCTCACCCCATGCTGATGGATGACGCTCACCCAGTGGATTCATGTAGAAGTTAAATAGGAGTGGAGGGAGCATTGAGAGCTGTAGCACCAAAGGTGGGACTTCTGCCCCCATCCCCATTCACCACCAACTGGAATCGATTTCAGAGAAAGAAAAACAAAGAAAGCTCCGCTCCTTTTTGTTTATCATATGGAATTTCATCACTTGGATATGCCCACCATTTTGCATCATTCACTACCCCTGAAAATGCCCCCTGCATAAACCTGACTTAGAGGTAATTGGTTTTGTGTTGCCTTGAGATTTGGGGCATCTTCAAGCTTTGCCCCACAGAAGGATTTACCATAATGCCTTTTTTCATGCTGAAAGATCAAGCAGAGTTGGGCTGAATCTGGAGCAAGAGTGTAGAATACACAATCATGCAACCCTTGGCGTGAATAATTCCAAGGCCACCAGTTTTAATTTTAAGATGCATGGGAAGGAGGTTAATGCTGTTGCTCACCTTTGACAAAGCCAACTATGCATGAGCAATTCATCCCCGATCGCGCCATATGATGCAAGTTAAAACGTTGACGCTCATAGGTTTAAGTGCATACGCTCATCTCAATTATGAAAGATAGCAGGGTCTTGCCATTTTTAATCCAAAACAGTAGCTGTGTAAAACAAGGCATTAAACTGCTGCCTGATGCAAGTCAGTGGGGAAAGCATAGCTAGGAGATTTTTTGAAAAATGGGAATCGGTGACAGACAAACATAACAAAGCACCTTTGCAGAACTTGCACATGTTGTGATTGGAGAGGCATTGTTGCCCTGGGCTTTCTTAACTATAATTAGATTAAAGACAACTGGAGGGGAAAACCCTTTAAGTGGAGAATAACAAATGAGTTCTCAGGGCAGAAAGTCCGGTCATTCACCGCCCTTGATCTGTGCACACCCATGTGGGTATTTTCCTTTTTTTTTTTTTTTCCCTTTTCCTCTGATGTCGATGGAGCAACCTTTTGACTCAACCAGATTGAGAGTTTCTCTATTGTGGAGCTGTTGCGGCTGCTGCCACGGAGCTGAAGCTGACGTTGTTGATCTTGTTTTACAGCAGCTTTGCCTGTTGTTCAGGGAACAGAATGTTCTCTTCAAGTGAACCGAGGTTGAACTTCCCAGCCCACTTGGTCTCCGAAATCACAAGGGGAAAGAGAAAGATGGATTTTTTTTTTTATAAAAAGGGATCGGTTTTAATTGAATCTTTTAATATTCCATCCCTTTCCCATCGACATTGCAACAAGAACACACATTTGAAATCTCATGCTTTAAGGGGAATATAACCTACTTGCTGATCAAAAGTAGCTCTCCTGACTTCCTTTCCCATGATCAGATTGCCACTTCTTTTCCTCTGCCATAATCTCTTCCCATCCTTCTCAAAACTGGGACTGCTAGGGAAACTCCCATTCATGAATCATGCGTGGGAAGAGAGGAGACGCTAACCTCTCAGAGGCATCTTGATCTGCCAAAACAGCAAAAAGAATTCCAAAATATTACAAAGCCACTTACAATCCTTTGCCGGGCTGGTCCATTCCTTGAAGGTGAAGGAACAGCCTTGGTGGTGCAGCTCCCATCTCAAAAAGCAGTTGAATGAGATCAGGCCTACAGCGAGGCATTGTAATTCTTTCCCTCCCGTGTTCTTCTCCTTCATTAAAATGGTTTGAACTGACTACAGGTAGTCCTTGACTTACAACCAAAATTGAGCTGAAAATTTCTGGCTGTGGAATTCTGGGAGTTGAAGTCCACATACCTTAAAATTGTCAAGGTTGAGAAACACTGTGCTAAAGTGAGACATCTGTTAAATGAATTTTGCCCCGTTTTATGACCTTTCTTGTCACAGTTGTTAAGTAAATCACCGCAGTTGTTCAGCTAGTAACATGGTTGTTAAGCGAGTCTGACTTCCCCATTGACTTTGCTCGTCAGAAAGTCTCCAAAGGTGATCACATGACCCCCACATGACACTGCAACCGTCATGAATAGGAATCAGTTGCCAACTGTCTGAATTTTTGATCATGTGACCATGGGGATGCTATAATGGTCGTAAGTGCGAAAAATGGTCATAAGTCACTTTTTTCAGTGCCACTGTAACTTTGAAAGGTCACTAAATGAACTGTTGTAAGTCAAGGACTACCTGCGTATGATTTAGCTCATGGAAAAGGTATCAAGTTCAATGCCATCTGAAGGATGAAATTTGACTGGGAAGGCAGAATGAAGAAACATATTCCTGATCTTAATTGCCCCTCCCCCATGGATACCAATACCTCTTGTTTTTTTTCCCTAAAGAATCCTAGAAAATGTTATTCTACGGATTATATATACTGTGTTCTTATACCTCTCCAGAGGATCACTTTTTTGCTATTTCAGGGTTCAGCAACTGCATTAAATTTAAGGTGCCATACTCACTGCATGAATTATTTGTGGATATATAAGGCATATGGAGATTATATCTTTAGTATTTCCCTTTAGCATTCATTCATCATTTGAATTAAAACACATAGACTGTGATTCTCAAATACTCAGTTCTGCCACACACTTGGATATCAAGCCTTTCAGCCATTTATTTCCATGGTTACCAAATTTGTGCATTAGTGTAGAGTCACTTTTCCCAACTTGGTGACCTTCAAGTATGTGAAAATGTAGACGAACGTGATTCAACCAGAGCACTCATGTAAAAGAACTTGGCTTCCCAGTCCTATGTCTAATATTTCTGATTGTACTTCTTAGTAATGTGTTGATATCATGTATTTTTTATTACTGGTTTTTCTTTATCATTACACTGAAGTTATAGTTACTTGCATGGAAAATCCTGATCTCTGTAAAGCTCAATCTAACCATTCATTATTGGTTAATATTCAGGTCAACGTTTCTCAACCTTAGCAACTTTAAGATGTGTAGAATTCAACTCCCAGAATTCCCTATCCAGCAAGCTAAGAGTGGACTACTTTAGTTTAAAAAGGAATAGCAAAGCATGTTTTATACTTGCAAAAACAGATGATGATTATCCATCAAAGTCTTATGATTTCTAGAATGTTTACTTTTATGTGACACCCACATTTTTTCTCATGTCTTTTTTTTGCCATATGTCTGTTCTTTCTGTTATTTGTTGACTTCTGTATTGTGTCATATATTGGCAACTATTGACACATGAATTCAACAAGTGGGTCTTTGTATTCGTAGATTATTTGAGCATCACGGGGCACAAAAATGTATGAAGTTGGATATATACATTGCTCACAGCTAACACTGCGAAGACTGACCTAGAATTCTAGAATGTCTAGGTAAGATCTTCTTAAGACATATATAAGCTGCCGGATAAGCATTTGTCATGCCTGGGGGATCATCATTAACTTACCAAGAATATTTGTATTATTAGTACCACTTTATTCTGGTTGCATTTTTCCCCCATACACTTAGATTTTCAAGTATCCGTCAGGGTCAGCATTTTTGTGGATTTCATTTCTCACTGACCTTTACATGTGTTTATCTTTGAGAGCAACCAATCATGCATATTAGGAAGTAATATCTTATAATATAAATTCTAAATAAAATGTATTATCTAGATACAAACAAAGATAATCTCCCCAAATTAACACTGCTGCATCTTGAGAATCCTTTTTAGAATAACAGGTTTGATCAGTTCAGCCAGTTTAGCCAGCTAGTCCTGTCAATGTTGCATTTTTTTCCCCAATGACTTAGAATGCCTGACATGGAACTATGGTTGTGTAAAGAGATGATCAGACAAGGACTTCACTATGAAATTGTTCTATGTCATTCATGGATTTTTAGCAGGAAAAAGTGGGAGGGCATCATCCCAGTCATATTATGTTCCCTTATTAGTGGTGCTCCTGGGATGAATGAGTGAAGTGTATCAGGACTGAACACCAAGAGCAAGTACTCCAAATAGGATCACCCAACATATGAAGATCATCTCAGCTACCCAGTCAAAGCAAGCAATTATCTATATTGGGCAGTAGCAATGTAGGAAGATGCTGAATGCTGAAATGCGGACAATATTTTAGTAACAACAAAGGCTTTTCATATGGCATGGAAAAATCCATAGAGAAGATAAAGTGGTTTTTAATGTAGTGCCAGATGATGGCCCTCAGGTCAGATGGTACTCAACATGCTACTGAGAAAGAATTGAGGATCTCTCATGCTACTAATGGTGTCTATGATGCAGCCAATTTAAAGCCTTCAGGACATTTGCTTTGCTGATGTTACCATGCAGGAAAAGAGAATCCAAAGCTGTAAAAACAAAATTATAGTGGAATCATGGAATGTAAGAAACATGCATATAGGAAAGCACAACACAATGAGAGATTACAATGAGAAATCTGCTACACATTGCCATCATATTACAAATTGAAAAGGACTGGGACTGGACACTTTGTTAGAAGATCAGTTGGTTTCAGTGGGATTCAGCCGGTTCACACCGGTTCAGTAGCACCGGTAGCTAAATTTTGAGTTTGGAGAACCGGCTGAACCCATGCTGCTTTTGGAAGTCTGTTCTAGGCCTTGGAGGCCTGGAGGAGGTCTCCCAGGCCTAGAAAAGCCCACAGGAAGTGCATGGATGTCACTTCTGGAAGTCCATTCTAGGCCTCGAAGGCCCAGGCCTGCATCCACACAGAGAATCTGATGTTCAGGTATTTGAATCCCACCACTGGATGGTTTACTATTCAGAACACACACACACACACACACACACACACACACACACACACACAGAGAGAGAGAGAGAGAGAGAGAGAGAGAGAGAGAGAGAGAGAGAAAGAAAGAAAATGCTGCTTCCTTTGTCTGAAAACACTAGTAAAGAGAGTTCTTAGTACAGTGCAGTCAGTAATGGAGCATTGCAAATTAATTTCTGCAGACAACTCTTTAAAATAACATTTATTTGAGTTTATGTTCCAATAATTGATACTAAACAAGAGGAAGGTGACAAATTTAATGGTCAAGTTTAATTTGAAATCAACAGAATGTGAAGCAAGAGATGTTGCCTGTGATTGGAAATTGCTAAGCCAAAGCTGAAAATATTAAGAAGGAAAATGTGGTTGCATTACATAGCCTACCACAGAGTAATGAAACAGAAGAATTAATTATCAGTTTCTGCCAATACAATTATTTCTTCAGTACTAACATATTCTTCAAACAACCAAAACAATACAGGTAGTCCTCAACGTATGACCACATTTGAGCCCAAACTTTCTGTGGCTAGGTAAGACATTTGCTAAGTGAATTTTGTCCCATTTTACCATTTTTCTTGCCACGGTTGACAAGTGAATCATTGTTAAGTTAGTAACACGGTTGTTAAGTGAATCTGGCTTCCCCATGCTTGTCAGAAGGTTACAAAAGGGGATCACATGACTCCAGGACATTGCAACACCAATAAACATGAGTCAGTTACCAAGGATCTGAATTCTGATCACATGAGCATAGGGAATGCTGCAAAGGTTGTAAGTGTAAAAAATGGTCATAAGTCACTTTTTAAAAATGCCGTTGTAACTTTGTACGGTCACTAAGTGAACTGTTGTAAGTCAAAGACTACCTGTACACATACAGTACACATGGCTATCAGCAGGGGAAGCACAAAAAAAATAATCAAATTGATTATACTATTGATACAAGGAGGTGAGACAGTTCAGCTATAATGGCAAAGACATCACCAAGGGCT
This sequence comes from Crotalus tigris, assembly GCF_016545835.1. Taxonomy (NCBI): domain Eukaryota; kingdom Metazoa; phylum Chordata; class Lepidosauria; order Squamata; family Viperidae; genus Crotalus; species Crotalus tigris. The sequence goes on from NW_024097020.1 coordinate 214,740, forward strand.
GCTCGTGGGATATGTCATGAACTGCTCACTTAACCAAGCTTAAAGTGGAAAAACAAACCGAAACATTTTCCACACAGTATGAGCTTGGACATATATTAATAATTTTCAAGAAATTGAAAAAAAAATTAAAAAGAAATGGAAAGAAATCAGGAATTGCTATGAAGTCCTGAATACAGGTAGTGCTTGACTTACAATTATTACAACAGCTCTGAAAAAAGGGATTTAAGACCATTTCACATAGCGCCATTGCAGCATCCCCATGGTCAAGGGATCGAAATACGGATGCTTGGCAACTGGCATGTATTTATGACGGTTGCAGTGCCCCGGGGGTCATGTGATCCCCATTTGCAACCTTCTGACAAGCAAAGTCCATGAGGAAGCCAGATTTATTTAGCAACTGTGTTACTAACTGAACAGCTGCAATGATTCACTTAACAATTGTGGCAAGAAAAGTCATAAAACGGTACAAAACTCACTTAACAACTATCTTGCTTACCAACAGAAATTTTGGGCTCAGTTGTGGTAATAAGTCAAGGACTTCCTGCGTGCCCTGAAGTTCAACAGGCTTCTACCTTCCTGGTCTTCTGTAAAGCACTGAAGACCTGGCACCCGCCCCCTCAAGTGTGCGATAAAATGAAGTGACTGCATGTCAGGAGCTTAACTTGGCACCGTTTTTGTTTAATGTGCTTGCTTTTAATAATAGCTTTAATATGACTTTTAAGTTATTTTAATTTTTGATTGGGAGCCTCCCAATGTTTGTTGTAAGATGGGCAGCTATATAAAAGTTTGAAATAAACTAAAATCCTGACTCTCATTCATAGGGAACTAGAGGAATTGTGGAATTAAAGCAAAGAAGCTTGTTAAGATGCATGTGAAAACAAACTGACAAAGAGAAGAGATGTCAAAGCCAAGAAAGACAAAGATTGAAGAAAGGAACTTTACAAAGAATTTCAGGTATCTGAGGGAAGACAAAAGGGCCAATGTTACAACATCTGTACTACATCTTTTCCCTTTAAGAGGGAAAAAAGAAATCGAAAAACAAGGAAAATCTTCCAAAAGATCTGCAAACAAAAAGAGATTCCAAACTCAAATTAGTACGCCAAAAGATACCAATTACATAGTAACAGATTTTTAAAAATCAAATAAAGATAAAAGGAATATAATTAAACATTGTACAGGAAGAATGTCGTTTCTTTATATGAACCTCTAATACAGGAGTTGTCAACTATGGCCTCTTTATGATCTGTGGACTTCAACTCCCAGAATTCCCAAGTCAGCCATGTTCTGGGGGTTGAAGTCCACAGGTCATAAAGGGGCCATAATTGCCCACACTTGCTCTAATACTAACAGATAGGTCTGAACTTCATCAAATTGTGAGATTACAGGAATTGGTGGAACATCTACACAAACATGGCAAGCATCAGAATAAGAATTGTTAAAGCTTCTAACTAAATAATGCCAACAAATCTGGAGAATGACACAGTGACCAACATTTTGGAAGAGGTCCGTCTATATACCAATACCAAACAAAGGAGATTTAACAGATTGTGCAAAGTATTATAAAATATCCTTCGTTTCACATCCCAAAGGTGCTTTTTTCACAAGGCAACTGGACTTCCTAGTTTTTCTGGAAGATGTTTTGCTTCTCATCCAAGCAGCTTCTTCAGTTCTGACTGGTGGTGAGGAATGGCAGGATTTATACTCCTTGCAGGCACTTGGTCATTTGCATTCTTTTAGTGAGTCGTTGCAGCCCCTGGAGGCTTATCTGTGACATCAGGGTTACCTGAGTAGTACAAATGGGTGTGGAGCCTTCTTAGAACTGTTGAAAGGACTTTGTTGTAGACTGGAGATAGATAATGTCGGATCCCTCCCCCCTATGTTGAGAGAAGGCTGTTCAATTTTGACATAGATCAGTGGTGGCGAACCTATGGCACGGGTCCCAGAGGCGGCACTCAGAGCCCTCTCTGTGGGCACACGTGCCGTCACCCCAGTCCTAGGCCTTCAGCTGGATTTTATAAAACCTTTTCGCTTTAGGCCTCCGCCGCCATATGCAAAAAAAAAAAAGGTTCAATCAGTCAATTTCAACTTCTTGCAGAAAAAAAAAAGAACTTGCAAAGTTGGAATTGATTGATTGAACTTTTTAGTCCTACCCAGTCTGCCATTACCATTGCAGCCACGCCCACCCAATGGGCCACACCCACCCGGCACTCAACAATGCAAAGTGGGTTTTGGGTTGCAGTTTGGGCACTCAGTCTCTAAAAGGTTCGCCATTACTGACATAGATGGTCTCTTTGACCCCTCTTTCAAACTAATGGTCATCTCTGTGCAAAATGTGGACTTTGTAGTCTTCGAAAGAGTGGCCTTCATTTCACAAGTTAGTAAAATAATGCTTAGAATAATCCAATACAGATTATTATATTTTCCTAAAGGGGAAGGGGAATGCCAGATGTTCAAACTGCTTTTATAAAAGGCCAAGGATTATGAAACATTTTTTTGCTGATGCACGCTGATAATTTAGAAAGCCAAAGAATACCAAAAATAGGTCAATATGTGTTTCATTGGCTATAAAAAGGTCAGGTTTATGTGCCAGGTTTATTAAACTGTAGAATGTCCTTAGGAAAATACGAATGCCAGAGCATCTTATCGCCCTCATGCAAAGTCTATACAGAGACTATACAGAGACAGAGATTTGGGTCACTGACTAATGAAAAGAAAATAAACAGCATAAAACTACTCCCTAATAATGAGAACTATGCAATAGTGGCAAATATCTGTAGCTAGGGTGCCGGATGAAGGTGGAGATTCGTTCTCCGAGTTTGTGGGGTTGGTTTCCAAATGTTTCATTACCAGGCTAACATCTTTACATCTTCAGAAGAGTTACGGGATGTCAGTGTCGGTGTTCTTCTGCTTATAAGGACTTCATGTGGTCAGTAGATACTGTAAAGGGTAAGGTTACATGAGATGAGGGTCATGTCAGATGATGGGCTTGTGATGGGTCAGGAGTGGATTGTGTATATTGTGATGGGTCTTGTGATGCGAACTATTAGCAACCATTTGTGGGAGAAACTTACACATAATGTAGCAATGTTTTGCTACTTTTAGAGAAATAAATTTACTTAACAAATAGTGCATATAAAAGCTATCAGAATGACCCAGATATTTAAAATGAAGAGGGGTAATCAACTGGTGGCAAATGTCCCTGGAGAAGACTTTTCACAAGGGGAATTGTTTAACTGGGTTCACATATAGTACAAGATTGAGCCCCAGTGTGAGTTGTTGATTTGTAAACCTGGCTTGGTAGATTGGCTGTACATCTAGCCAGCTGGAGCTTTTGTGACAGACCACCACTACCCAGATCATGGTTTAGCCTCCAGGCAGCCTGGCCAGCAGTAAGAATTCTGGGAAAGATAGTTTTAACAATCTATGGATTGCCAGAACTTGACACTGGGTCTCTTTGGATTCATTCATTGGACAATCATTTATCTAGAGTGGTATAAGTTCTCCTGCTTGAGCAGGGCGTTGGATTAGAAGACCCCCAATGTCCCTCCCAACCTTGTCATTTTATGTTCTAGGAGAACTGGCAATACAGAAGAATGTAGGCTATGCTTTCTGTGGTTATTGGGTTTCATATGAGCGTTTTCCTACACTTTCGTTCCAGGACAGCTGTGGGAAAAATATTAAACTGAGCTAAAGATAAAGCTGCCCTAAATTTGGGAACTGTGTTATGATACAAATATGAAACAGGTTTAGACACAAATATTTGCTTATTTTCAAGATTATAAAGTCTCGTCTTAGTTATGTGGAATATGTATCAAGGGACTCTGGATTGGAAAAAGATTACTGTCGTTTTAAACTAGACAAATAAACAACTATAATCTGTGTTATGTTGATGATACCCTGCTCAATGGCTGAGAATGCACATGCTAATAAGGAAAGTCAAGGAGCATAGTGAAAAACAGGATTATGATTAAAAATAAAGATCAGTCTAATGAGTATACTGTAGGTTCAGTAACAGTCTTAGAACTAACAATGAAGACACTGAGATGGTGGATATTTTAGGGTTCAGACAACAACAGTAAAAGACCAGCAGTCAAGAAATGCACCATGTATTAGCACTTAGTAGGGTAGCAATGAAGGCCTTGAAAAAGTTGTCATGATGTCTCTATATCTAAAGACTATCAAATAATGTAGACAATTATTGTCCTTGTGACACTCTATGAATACAAAAATTGTACTTTGAAGACATGGAATATAAAGAGTACTGGCACATTTGAACAATAGTAGTGGAAAATACTTTTTCAGAATACAAAAGATAGACTGAAAAACCAACAAATACATCATAGAATAAATCAATCCAGAGTTTTTAGTCCAAGGACAAATGATCAAGTTCAATCTATCATAATTTGAATACATTACATGAAGATTCCAATTCTTTAAGAAGTCCACAGTGCTGAGAAAAACAGAATGAAAGAGAAGGAAATGACAACTACCAACAAGATAGACAGACTCAATTACAACAGCAATGAATTGAGAAACTTAAAAGGCCAGATTGACAACAAAACATATTGGGGAAAATCTATCTATGCGGTCACTAAGGGTTAGGACTTAATCAAGTGAGAGGTAGTCCAGAGGTCATTATGATGTTTCATTCTGATCTCGTATTTTTCACCACACCCACAGGGTTTTTTTTTGTTAATTTTAATCAGAAAAATATCTACTAAGGAAGAAAAAATGTGGAATAACTGATACTTAGCTACATGAAAGACTTAAGACTCCAACTGAAGTCTTGAATTATTCTTGTTATACTCAATCACTTTTGGGAATCCTGTAGCAAAGCATTGCTGCAAACTGTTAAACAATAAAAACCACTTTGCAATAATAAGAATAAATACTAACTTTTCTATGTATGTATGAGAGAGACAGAGTGTATGCCTAACCTACTACTGCCCTACTCAATACTGTCCCGTCCCCCACATGATTGCACACTAATCCTTAATCTGCTAGACATTAGAATCTCTAGTTATTTTCCTGGAAATCTGTTCACAAGAGTTTAAGAACTTTCTGATAGGCATGTGTTCAGAGGTCTATTTCAGATAAAAAGCCAAAAAGGTGTTTCAGATCATGTGATCATGTGAAGTGTTAATACCACTTTACAATGCCTTGGTAAGGCCACACTTAGAATACTGTGTCCAGTTTTGGTCACCACGATGTAAAAAAGATGTTCAGATTCTAGAAAGAGTACAGAGAAGAGGAACAAAGATGATCAGGGGACTGGAGGCTAAAACTTATAAGGAACGGTTGCTGGAATTGGGTATGTCCAGTTTAATAAAGAGAAGGACGAGGGGGGACATGATAACCGTGTTTCAGTATCTCAGGGTTGCCACAAAGAAGAGGGAGTCAAGCTATTCTCCAAAGCACCTGAAGGCAGGACAAGAAGCAACAGTTGGGAACTAATCTAAAGAGAGCCGAGGTGGTGCAGCAGTTAGAATGCAGTACTGCAGGCCACTGCAGGCCACTTTAGCTGTGTTCAGCAGGTCAGTGGTTCAAATCTCACCGGCTCAAGGTTGACTCAGCCTTCCATCCTTCCGAGGTAGGTAAAATGAGGACCCAAATTGTTGGGGGCAATGTAAATATATATATACATTGCTTACTGGTGTACACCGCTTAGAGAATGCTTGCACTTAAAGCGGTATATAAGTCTCATAAATAAATAAACAATAATAAATAAATAAATAATCAAGGAGAGAAGCAACCTAGAACTAAGGAGAAATTTCCTGACAGTTAGAACAATGAATCAGTGGAACAACTTGCCTTCAGAAGTTGGGAATGCTCCAACACTGGAAGTTTTTAAGAAGAGATTGGACAACCATTTGTCTGAAATGATATAGGGTTTCCTGCCCTAGCAGAGGATTGGACTAGAAGACCTCCAATATCCCTTCCAACTCTGTTATTCTATTCTATTCTATTCTATTCTATTCTATTCTATTCTATTCTATTCTATTCTATTCTAGAGTAAGAATAGGTGAGTACATTGGCAGCATCCCCTTAAAGTAGCTGCATGGCAAGTAAGCAATCCCAGGAAGATATGGGTTAAGAGTTAAAAGCCTCCCACACTGTGTTCTTCTTTGCTCTGAATAAACTTTCTGAATTTGGATCCAAAGTGTCACATATCCCTTTTTCCAGAACCAGGTGCTGTGCATAAAAATGTGGGTACCCAATTTTTAAAATGATCCAAATCTTGTGAGATCATCAGATCTAATAAAATTCAATTACTTTGTGAGATGGTTTTGTTCCTGTTTGAAATCCTATCGGATTACAACCTGATCACCTTAAAACAAGCAAGACTGGAAAAAATCTCATGATGTTTCAGCCATTTTGAAAGTTCTGCAGGTGCCATGTTGCCTGAGATCACTGCATTGCCAACATAAAATATCTGTACACATAAATATCTAAATAATTTACATCTAGAGCTCACCTGTACATCTTTATGGATTACACATCTGAAAAAAATATCCATACTATTTACTCATAATGGGCCCATATGATTATCACAAGCATTTGATAATTTACTCTTTATTACATAAAATGTATTTTCATTCTACTGGATGGCTGATCTATATCTTCCTTGAAAGTAGCAATGGAGAAACTTTAAGCAAACCTAAGAAAGGACAGGATAGAAATTGTGTAACTTCTTATTATGTATTGCATTAGTATTTTCAGTTACTCCAAGGATTTGAGGCCATATATTAATCTCTCAGCTGCTCTCTGGGGAATGTCAGGGTGACACTCAATGGCCAGTTTACGACCCTTCCTGGCAAGCAGGACTTTGATCCCTAGTTTCTCTGCTCAAGTCTAATACTATAGCAACCGTATCTGCTCCTGGAACACAGGGCCAGGAATTGAGAATATATAAATTAAAATGAAATTTAATTTTATGCATGAATGATTCAGGAAACAAATAATTTGACAAAAGTTGTGATGGACATAAAATCCAGTGAGTTGGCACAAGACTAAATTAGTTGTACAAGCAGCAATCCTATACCTATTTACTGGGGGTATAGTCATTGAAATGAATAGGATGCCCTTCTAAGTAAGTCTTGTGGGATTGCACAGGCCATTCCTTTAAATCAGGGGTCTTCAAACCTGGCCCTTTTATGACTTGTGGACTCCAACTCCCAGAATTCCTCAGCCAGCGTGGCTGAGGAATTCTGGGAGTTGAAGTCCATAAGTCATAAAAGGGCCAGGTTTGAAGACCCTGGCCTTAAATTAAAGACTGAATTGGCTTCAGTGTTTTAAGTAGGTCTAAATGATAGTTGGTGGCCATTGTATATATACCCCTATCTATGGGGCAAATGCTCTGCAATTCAAGAGAACTTATAGAAATCTTAACAAGGCCTGCCTCCTTGTAATTGGTTTGGCCGTATATTTTTGCAGAAATATGTAGCATTAACTCAGGGCACTTGTATATGCTTCTTTTATTTATTTATTTGGGGGGGGGCAATTCTGGTTACCACGTTAATTTAATTTACTTCAGTTATGACCAATCAGCTCCTTCATAGTCGCTGATATTGGGTTTAGGTTGCAAAATTACAGGTGACCACTAGGGGGCTGCAAAAGAGAGTTTTGGTACCTCTTGGTTGCCACCTAGTGGCTAACCACAATTTTGCAAGCCAGATCTGGCAGCTGCGTTTCTGGGTTTCACTTGTAGTCCATAGTTATCCATTTGACTATATTTTTTTTAAAATGTTCATGAACCATGGCTTCCTTTTAACACATATGGGTGTATGTGTATTAATATATTAGTGTGATTTCAGTGAAATACAATACTTCTAAAGCAAAATTCTTCTCTAATTCTTTTCAAGATGCTGAGAAATCCATGGGCACAATGTTCACTTGAGATCATATTTTTACCTGCACCCTTGGTCAATATAACCTTATTTTTTTATTTTTTTGCCCACCAAAGTCACTAACCCAGGAAATGCAAATGCATAGGATACAAAATTCTGAAATCACTTTTGTGCATTGCGTGCTTTCTGATCAAGTTTGTTGCTTGGATTAAAAGTGTTCTGAACCATATTTTGAAAGGAAGCCGAGCAGATTTTTAGCATCAGTATAGTCAAAAATCGGCTTAATAACCTGCCAAGAGATTCTATGCACTTTCAAGGGGTGACTGGATTAAGGAACATCTAGAGATGCTTTATACTGAACTGAAGAACTTAGCTGTTTTTATTGGTTTTGTTTCCCTATTTTTTTTTTTTAACCTATAATGCAATTTCCCACTGATGTCACCTAGGAATGGTGCTGGAAATAGTGCAGTCCCATTTCACCATTGAGGACACTCTTGTCACTTTCCCATCAATTTAAGCCATGGGGGGCAGGTGGGGGGAGGGGAGGGATGCTTTGCTGGATCCTGTCCTTCATTACAAGGTAAGTTTTATCAAAAATGTCCTTACACTTTTGATGGTTGCTGTGGTGATAAGAAGCCAATATTTCTATAATTATTAATAGCTCATATTCTTGTTAAGGTGATTCAGTGTAAAAGTTAACTGGGTTGCAGATTTCCAGAGCAAAAGATTTAAACTTTTTTGGTTGACAGATTAACCCTTTACCTCCTGTTCTTTACTACGACTTTCTCTTGAGCAGGGTTTTCCAGTTGATTATGTCCAAGACAGGGATGCCCACAGTGGCATGATGGGGGTTGTGGCAACAAAGTCAAAATGGTAGCCACAACCATGTGATTGAAGGCCTGGTCTTTGTTTAGGAGTGCTTGCAGCCACCATCTTGACCAGGGGTGAGCAACTACGGCAACTTGATGACCTGTGGACTTCATCTCCCAGAATTCCTGAGCTAGCATGGGCTCAATTGTGGTCATAATTTGAGGACTACCTGTAGGCCTCAAATCTCCAACAAACAGTAAGATATTAATAACATTTGTGAGTAATTACAACACACAGCTGAAGCCACTCAGTTGTATTATTAATAAGGCTCAGCCTGGAAAATGATACTTTACTGTTTCACCAACCAACTGGTAGGCTCATGCACGCATAGAGACAGTTTTGCACAGGCAACAACCAAGACAATTATGCCAATTATGGCTAATATCCACATCTATACCATCAGCACTACCAAAGGTCACAGCAGAATTAGAAGTTCTCTCACACGCCCTTCCTCCATATAACAGAGGCCAGGAATGTCCTTTTGGATTCTATATAGGACATATGAGAGAAAGTTTGCCCAAAATAACTACTGTAGTGGACACAAGCTTGAGATTAGGACTCAAAGCAAGGTCAAACGATCCTTTTAGGACACTCCTTAGCAGACCTCAAAGTGACTCAGGATCTAGGGCACCAAAGCAAGAAACAAATCCACATATATCAAAAGATTTCAGGTAATCTCAGAAGATCTCAACAAACACACTGGGTTTTCAATGCATTACAACTGTTAATTTATAAGATAAAGGACTCGTAATCAGTCTCACATGTAACCTGCATCTGGATAACAAAACTATCTTTCTTCTTTTTTCTTCCCTTCTTGTCCTCCCATCCCACCCCAGATTAAATCCTACATCAGTCTAGCCACTCTGTGCATCTGATAAGATGAGCTTCCCTTGATTGTCGCAATCAAAGGCCTTTCTCTAATCAATGAAGTGCTATATTGTCTTCTTTGAGGTATTCTCATTTATCCAAAGTGTATTAGGAATAATGTCCTGTATTCTTTGGCCTTTTCTAAAGCCAGCTTGAACATCTGGCATTTTTTACATAGAAGGCTCTAATAGACTACAGGAATAGAGGAAGTCATGACAATAAGTCCAAGGATGCTAAATTTCTTTCCATTAGATATCATCGGAGTGGGACATTTACAATAAAATTATTGCTCATCACACAGTCAGCCAAATGTTCAGACTGGATTTGGCATTTTAGTCTACCTATCGTGTCCTTTCCAAGGATCTGGGCTAGGCAGATCTGTATGTTTGATGATGTTATAGATTTCATTGCAGGATGTAAGCTGTTCCAAGTAAAGCTGCTTTTTGCAATTGACTGATGGTGAATTTGTCAATGCTAATGGTGTTCAAATGGTGCTCCAGTTGTTTTGGGATTGCTCCCAGGACGCCTAGTACTCTTGGTACTACCTTTGCTTGCTTCTGCCAAGTCTTTCTATTTCTGGGTGCAGGCCTTTGTATTTTGTGATCTTCTCCAATTCTTTATTTTCTATTCTGCTGTCAAATAGAAAAAGTAAACATCTTTTCTATTCTGCTGTTTCCAGGTACTGCCACACCCACTATCCAGACTTTTTTTTGTATTATTAATTGTTAAGTCTGGAGTGCTATGTGGCAGGTGCCTGTCTGAATTCTAAAGTCCCAGAGCAATTTAACTTCTTCATTTTCTATGACTTTCTCGATTTTATGATCCCACCAGTTCTTGCTTGCAGGCAAATGATATTTCTTGCAGATTTTCCAATGCACCATTGTTGCTACTTTGTCATGTCATCGCTAGTAGTCAGTCTGTGTGATCTTCCTGCAGTAGCTAACCAGGTGCATAGATGGCATTTGATCTCTTGCTGTCTTTTTAATTCTGGTTTTGTATGAATTTGTTCTTAAGGCTTGGTCTTGTGCAGCCAGAATTAACCCTGCCATATCTTTTTTCAACTTCCCTGCTTGTAGCCATTGCCAGGTCTTGTTATTATGTTTTTATGTTATGTTTTTCTTGCTATTTTTTTAATGTATTGGCTATATAATGATTTGTCTTCCCATGCCTCCATTCAGGTCTTCATTTGGTCTTTCTTGTAGGTCAGTTGTTGTTATCCTCCTTCTCCTTCTCCTCCTCCCTCCCTCCCTCCCTCCCTTCTTTTTCTGACAGCTAAGCACGGTTAGTTTCTATCATCTACTCGTTACAGGTTCTACGTATTTGGGCACAGGAACAGGTGTTTTGTTCACAGAAGGAATGCAGATATCGCTGTGATTTAGAAATACAATTCATGCATATTTGACCTCTGTTTTCTGAGCCTTGTTTATCAATAAGTTCACATGCCATGGCTGGTAAACAAACATGCATTTATTCAACTCCATGTTTATTTTAAGCTGATTTTTACTTTTTCATTTCATCAAAAAAGCTCACAGCCTAGATTAACTATGTTTCCAGATGGAAATTAAGAAGCATTTTTTCCTGGACGATATTTTATACAATATAAAATCTCTCTTTCCTCCTTTCTTTCTTTTTGCCCAACTTATACATCTTTCCTGGTTACAATTCAGTTTTTGTCCATGAGTTAGGAACTGCTGTCTGTCTCTGTGGAGGGTAGGGCTGCAGTCCAAGAAAGCTGAAGGCAGGTGGGTCATCCATGATGGCAGGTAATGCTTGTATCTATGAAGGATTTAGTAATGGCTATAAAACAGCTTTTTGACTGGGGAACAGATAAGCCCTGCTACATAAAAGGTTCATGATTGCTGACTGAATTGGTACTAATTCAGTGGCTCCTTTTCTGAAATTTCAACTGGCAATTTATTGGCAGACATGGACTACCTGTTTATGTGTGTGTTTGTGTGTGTTTTCCTGATCTCTGCTGGTGGATCTTGGGAAACCAAAATGGCTATTTTTTATTTATAAACATCACTAAGCCCATCAGCAGCCTAGCATGCTTTTTCTTCCATTTTCAGGCCAACAATCAGGTGGAAATTGTACTAAGGGCATTCAGTGATTTGCCCTTGAGGTTTAGAGTGTGTTTGGGGGAGGCCTACCATTTGCATGGATGTGGCTCCCCCTCCCCCAATTTCAGTGATGGGAGAGCTGGTAATTGAAATCCCAGGAATGTAGAAGCAGCTTTTTTTTTTTTGCTCACTAAAGTGGATCATTGGTCCATTTTGTAGCCCAGCCCAATTTATATATTGTATTGTCATAATGTACTTTATTTATTTTTAGCTTTGTAAAATATAAGCCAGGGTATTGTCTTGTGAATCACAGTTTATGTTTTTGGATGTTTTGGGAGGTGGGGGTGTAGAGGCTCAGACTGAGATATGGCTAGGATGGTTCTATTTTATGTGGACAAATGAGACCCAGGAGATGACGAATGAGCATTTGATTGTAGCCAAGCAGTTTCATGTCTAGGTCTTACTTGAATGGTGATGGCTTGTTCAGAAACTTTCTTTGCTGTGGAAAAATGGGAGACAAACAGCAATATACCACTACCATCAAGGAATTAGAAGTAGAAGTAGTAGTAGTACTTTTCCTCTGAGGAATTGGATATCTCAGAAACATGAACAAGTTAGCTTTTTAAATGGGCTGGGCTTGGGAGCCCATGCTGATTCTCCAAGGGTTACAGATTGGTTCCAGCCTGCCTGGACCAAAAGGCTGGGTCTCCAGAGAGCAGCAGCAGTAAGTTGGGCTGAGACCGACTTGATAAACTGTAAGTGATAAATTGTGGCAGTCTAGGCGGGAGAGACATGTTTAGTCCAAGGCATTAATAACAGAAAGAATTTAGTATTTAGTATTAGAGACCTGCTATAGTAGTTGAAAAGAAGCTTCTGGGAAACAGCAAGCTCTTTGGCAGAAAGGTATATGGAAGAATGAATGAGTATGCAAAAATTCCATAATTGGATACTCGGACTATTTCTTCCAACGTTTACTTTTTATTCAAAGGTGCTGTCGATTCTGTTTTCAAGCATCTGCATGGAGAAATAACCATCTAAATGTAAAAGGCAGCTCGTTGATATCAGCTGAGTATTTCATCCCCTCTGTGTAGAATACATTCAGGGAAATTAAAAGATGCCTCCCCCCCCACCATCACCCTTTGAGTGTTGAAAAGAACTACTCAATCTCATTTTAAGTAAATGTGGGTGTGTGTATGTATGCATATGTCAGATAACCTATGTGGAAGGAAGCCAGGTCAACAGATGGCCGGCTGCTGAATTTCACAGAGGAAACACTGACACCCTGTGGCCATAGTTCAATAACAACACAGGCACAGAAAAAAGATTTAAGAGGAATCCAAGCAAAGTGAGTCTATAGTAAATTGTATTTCCGCTTGCAGACAGATCTAAGGAGGCAATCTATGAAGCAAAGAGGGGGATCTGAATCCCCAAGACTTGTGCTTCAGGATTCAGTCTCAGGGACTTCTAAATGGTCCCTTCCCCCTTTTTTTTAACATGGGGAAAACTTTTGAAACACATGATTGAGCTGAAATAATATTCTGTTTTTAATTTTTTAATTCAGTGTAAATGAAATCAAACATAGCTTTTATCTTGGCACCTAATTAATTAATCCACATATGAGCATAGTCCCCAGTGTTGCCTCTGCCCTAAAAAAACAAAACACTCAACATCCTTGCTAGGATGACTTCTAATAAGCAGAATTTTCCAACATTAAAATATGTAGAGGCAGAGTAGGAAACCTGATGTCCCCTTTGGATGGTTTGGATGATTCCTTCCATGTTACCCACTATTCATATCTGCTGGCTCACAGAAAATTGTGATCTAACTATCTGGAAGTTTGACAGAGTTATCTAACCTGGGCCAGAATTCTTAACTGTCATTGAGAATTGGGCAGCAAACATGTTTATGTTGCCCAAAGTTTCCTTGGACAGCAAGACGATGGCATATTAATTAATTAATTAATTAATTAATTAATTGTGTTAGAACCATTACAAATTACTCTTTGTAGTGTTTCTAACTTTTGTGTTTTCCTAAATTGCACAAAGTTTATCAAGCAATGCCAGCTTCCTTTGGTTTGTCAGTTGATTGTCTATATTGGCCCTTGATAATACCTAGCTCAATCATGATGCACGTAGTGTTTCATTAAGATTATAGAGACTTTGGAAAGCTTCTGATGTCCCAAAATGTCATATATTAAAGAATTTACTAAGATTGGTGGATTGGAATGCACTGTTCTGAAATACATTCAAGCATACATTACTTTGATTTGAGACCAGCACCCTCATCTGAAGCAAGCAACTTTGGGTTGCCCAGTTTTGCTGATATGACTGTTTTCATTTTGAAAAGATAACATCAATCTTCAGTTAATAACATTACCTATATTTACTGTGGGCAGATAGGCTACTGTTTTCAATAAGTATAATGGATTTTTTTTACATGAAAATCAAGAAAATGTATACTCGATCTTTATAATTGTGTGGTGTCAACATGGAACCCAGTGCTTTTGTTCTACAAACAAGAAAAAAAGGAATAAACTATTACACTGAACACATTACATTGGGATTTATTGTTATTTAGACTCAGAAACTTGAACAAAAATTCTTTTCACTATATTGCTCATATTTCTTCTGACAATGAACTAATACAGCTAACAATAGCACTGTGTATTGTTGATGAGAGGCTGACCACTGTTTCAACGTGTATAGTATCGTATAAACTGGATAATTGGCCATTCAGCCTAGGCCTCTAAAGATGTGTATTGCTTCTTTTCTTATTGTTGTGCTGTATTGTTGGTTTGAACTCTGGAAGCAGGTCTATTTTTTTTTAAAAAAACCAACTTTTTAGATTGACCACTTTCTTAACAGATATCACTTTCATGGTTAACTCATGGTAACTTTTAATTTTTAACTATATGCATTTCAAGTATTATGCAGAAGGGCTGATAGTTGACACTACTGATTTTTTCCCCACATTAATTCCCATTTATATATCTCAACTAAGTAAATCACTTGTGGCATGCCTTCCTGCTCTTAAATTACATTTCTAGCTCCCACTAAATAGAGCAAAGCAATGTGTAAAGATGTCAGTCTGTCCCTGTTGCTTGTATTTTATTTAACTGACTCAAAATTGGCCTATTTTTTAAAAAATCTCTCTAGCATGGGGATTTTATACAGTAATTGCGCCCTTGTTACATAGCAATAGTTGATAACCTCTCTGTATCTCTTTGCTGCCATTTGTTGGTAATCTAGTTTTTTGCAGTTAGATCTGGCAGCCTTTTCTGTGATTTTTAAACCATTCAGTCTTAGATATTCTTTTTCTAAGTAAAGATGGTAAAATATTCCTTAAGTTTTCCATGTGTTTATTTTATTTTGTTAGATTTGTGAGCTGACTGTTGTCCAAAGAATAATCTTCTTTGTCTGCGATTGAACACACACTGTGAAGTTGAATTATATACAGTGAGGAAACCACAGCCTTCATATTCATATTATTCATATTATAGGTAATAATTTCACAAGATTAAAGGCAAACGAAGTCCGATATCACACTCTCACTTAGCAATTTTAATTTTTTTAAGCATCCTGTTAGGACAGGTATTAACTTTATATCAAGGCTCAAAACTGCTTTGTGAATAAAATTGAAGCAATCATTTTTGGAATGCTGAAAAGATGTAAATGTAGACCATGTATATTTGTGGAAAGGGCTAGTCATAGCAATTACCTAAGTGCAGGATTAAGGGAGAAGAAATGACCATAAACAGAAGTACCAAGAAACTACAGAAATATTTTCAACTACATCCATTTTTATTGCAAAACATTTGTTACAAGAATTTCAAAAGTTCTACTGTAGCAACTGTCAAGTTCTTCTTTTTATAATATATCTAATATACAGCCTAAAAGTGCATTGTGAATCCAGTAGAACTTTAAAAGGACAATTCTTCTAGATATTTATTTTCCTTTTAAATATTTTTTTTTCTAGGAAATGATTTGAAATTACATTTTAATTGTTTTTATTTATATGAGTGTAATAGAACTGAAAATAAAAATCCTGCTAATACATCAACTTTAACTTTTAGGGTCAATTGTAAAAACCCTTTCAGTTAGCAGAAAAACGTGCTTCATTTTAGATAGTTGTAGAGGTCAAAGACATATATCCCTTTATTACCTCATAATAATTTTCTCTCACACACACACTCTTTTACTCTATTATTGTTTACATTTAAAATAAAATAAAATAAAATGTATTCATTTTGCAACTAGTTCCCATCTCTCGTACAAATATGTAGGTTGTAATCTAGGCATGTTTACTTGGCAGTGAGTATCACTGAGCGCCATAGTATAGATGTACTATTTACTCTCATCTGTACAGTGAGTACAGATAGTGCTCGACTTACAACAGTTCATTTAGTGACCATTTGAGGTTCCAACAGCACTGAAAAAAATGACATGACTGTTTTTCACACCTACAAACCTTGCAGTATACTCAGGGTCATGTGATCAAAATTCAGTCATACCTATGATGGTTGCGGTGTCCCTGAGTCATGTGATCACTTTTTGTAACCTTCTGACAAGCAAAGTCAATAGGGAAGCCAGATTCACTTAACAACCGGGTTACTAACTTAACAACTGCAGTGATTCACTGAACAACTGTGGCAGGAAAGATTGTAAAATGGGGCAAAACTCACTTAAATGACTCACTTAGCAACAGAAACTTTTAGCTCATTTTTGGTCGTAAGTCAAAGACTACCCGTAGAAATATGTGGGAGATCTACTGGTAAAAGAATAAGAATTTTTTCCAATCTGATACCCAGGGTAATAATAGATTAATTTAATAGATTAATTTAATTAACAATTTAACAGAAAACTAATAGCTCTTGGATATCTAGGTCCAGGATAGTCAAATGTAACAGATAAGTGTTTCTCAATCTTAGTAAGTTTAAGATGTGTGGAACTGAACTCCCAGAATTCCCCAGTCAACACTCTGGGGAATTCTGGGAGTCCAACACCAACATCTTAAAGTTGCTGTGGTTGAGAAATACTATAATAGATTATCTCATTTGTTACCTGTGCTAATTTGCAGTGGAGTCTATGCCTATTCTCTGAGAAATCCTGAGTGGAATTTTCAACCATGTAAGTACAGTATTGATTGAAATCTCAAATTGCCTAGTTATTAGCCATAATTTAAAAGGGAGGTCAAAGCCAGAAGGAATTTGTAGATCTACTGAGATCCATCTACATGACTATCCATGGACCTGTAGATCAGGGCATTAAAGACAATGACCTTCTTCAGGTTCACCTCTTAAAGATAACTTCTCTACTTAGAGAAATGATGGGCAGCTTCTCTAAGTGGGCATCCTTCTTTATGGTTTGGACTGGAAGCAATTAAAGTAAGGAACAAGGATCTAAGGATCCTTGTTAGAAAGAAGGCTAAGGGTCTAACAAGCTCCTGCAAGTTCCCTACAGGTTGAAATATCTGTAAGTGTGCAATTTATGGAAGCAACAGTCTTCTCTTTTTTTCTATGCAGAGGGTTGGAAGTGTCCCCTTTTTTTGTGAAAGCATGGCAGTCTGCATCTTTGTTTTCATAATATCATGAAAAGTAACTCTCACGTGGGACAGAGATTGATTTTCAGAATGCTAATAAGATAAAACAATGTCACATACCAGGACTCAAACACATTACGTATTTTAGAAACAAATCATTTGGTATAGTAATTCCTAAGGCAGAGGTCTGTGACGGGATAAGTTAATACTCGCCTACACAACATATTGTCTTGTGCATGCCCCACCTGAAATGTAGGATGTGGATTGTTAGGGAAAAAAATATTATAAATAGGTATGAACTTGAGTTTGAAACTTTGCATTATTTCTTGGAGTAGCCTAATAGGCTGTAATGTTTTGGAGCTTTCTGTCCTTTCAATTAAAATTAAAATCTAGTTCAGAGTAGAGTAGATTAAGTAACCATAGGAAAATATGTAACTCTTTCTAGAATGGGAATGTCTGTGCAAATACTCTGTTCTTTACATTTGTTTTTAAATATCAGGTGAACTGCAGATGTGCGCCTTCTTATTCTCATACAGTTCCTAATATCTTCACTGTTAAAATCCCAGAACACATCTAAAATGTTCTTATTTTCATATTTGAAATTTAACACTTGACAATATGCAACAAAACTATTTTTAACAATTTGGGTTAATTCCTAATAAAAGTTTTATCCATTTTTCCTTCTGTCCCACTACTAAACTACTAATATTTAAAGAGAAGTTCTGGATTTTATTTTCAGTCCAACTTCTGCAAAATGTTTCCGTCCCCTGACATTTAATGAGGCCTCCTTAAAGCAGCTGATTTGAAGATTCCCTTGACATTATTTTAAACATTTCATTGGCAAAACTCTCTATGCAAACCCCTTTTCCTGCAATCTTATTCAAAGTTGTTTTTCTCTATGGAGCATATATTTTAGGACTGGCCAGTAAAGCTCTGAGCAATACAGTTCTCATTTGGCAACATAAGTGCTGTCTTACAAAGTGGCACCTATTTCATTTCTACACTTATCAAGATTGCATAATCAAAAATATTCATTTGCCTCTTGTCCTGCAGCCATCGTGTGTCCTACGCCACCTTAAACCCTGAGAAAGAACCTATTTTATATGCAAACATTTATCTTCCTCAAAACTTAAAAGTTATATATGAAAGATTCATATGAGTGATTTTGCATTATGGATTTATGGGTTTTATTTTATTACTGGTAATTGTTACAATTTCAATAATTTACTGCTTGTTGCTACTTGATAACAGGCATATGCTAAAACAAACAATGAAGTACCTTGTCTCCAAAATATATAATTATTTTAATCATAAATGCTGTAGGTTTAAGACCCTACTGTTCTATAAGTCATTTTATATAATACTAAAGTGCTATTAAAATCAGTTTCATTAAAATGAATATATTGGGAGAGAATGTAAAAGTCCAAAATTGTTATTTCATCCTAACTTGATTCATTGTTACAGGCAGGCAATATTGAAATGTTGAACCCCATAACAGTCCAAAATAATTAGTGAAACAATGCATGCATTTTCATAGGCACAAAATAAGACTGTAATTTAAGGAAGAAGAAATTATTTCAATCATTATCACATTAGTATTGTGAAAAAATTATGTGCTATAATTCACTAGCTAGGACAGGTGATATATCCAACTATAGAACAGCATCACTTGAACTGGAAATAACAGAATGGATTACTACGGTATAAGAAAGTATTTCAAAAATACTGTACACTGCTTCCTCAATTGCACAGCATATGTAAACAAACAGCTAACTCAACAGAGTTTTAAATATTACTTTGAAGAGGTTATTCTTTTTACCTTTTGCATAACTTTCTAGGTTTATTCTTTCACATTATCATAACACACCTATCATAGCTATTGGTGGCTCATTAAGGATATATGCCAGCTCAAAGACTAGCCTTCTCTAGCCTTTTGACACTTTTCAGATGTTTTGGGATTCTAACTGCCAAGAATCCCAGTCAGAAGTCCCAACACATTTGCAAGATCCAGGCTAGGAAAAACTATGCCAGAATTGATAGTGGAGTTCTGCCAATAAATAAATAAATAAAAATGGAAATCTAACAGCAATGACAACAGACTCTGATTCCTTGCCCAATAACTGTTAATTCATTGGAAAGGTAGGTAGCCAACCATATTGTTCAGTGGACTTTATTTCCTGTTGTTGAACATTGTACTGCATGTGCTATATAAAGATATGACTTTATACTGCAGTGATAAACAGCCTTTGACTTGAGGACCTCATAATCTGGTAATTTATTTATTTTTTTGTGTACACGATTGTTACAAACCGACAGCAGAGTTTCAGGTAGGAAACACATGAAAACTCTTGTGCAAGGCCTAAATTAAGTACAACACAATGAAAAACATTTTTAAAAGAAAATGAAGGGAAATCCCAAAATGCCACTTCCTAAATCCAGATCTGGCCCTGTATATGTTGTGGCTTTGAAAGCCACCTGTCTAATGTTAAGAATGGCATTTGACTTGCTAAAGGTTGTCTTCCCTGATTACAGTGTTAAATCCAAAAGTTTATCTAATACAATTACATTACAATAACCCATTATGTAAAAAACAACACTGGACTGTTTTGTAGTATCTCTTGTTCAATTTGTAAATGTAGCCCTCTTGTTATTCTGAATGCTTTCATTAGCATTTATTCAGATATTATTATGATGGTATAAAAATAAATACACTAAGTTGAATTGAATTCATCTTGAAATTTTGTTTTTTCTATTCAATGGCTATGCAGATTAGTAATTTTATATTTTATACATAACATTTCAGATTATAAATTAAAACATTGTGTGGTTTCTTGCTTCTACTTTAGGGGCTAATACAGCATTCTATACAGGATTCTAAAAACAGATATTCAGAGCACACATTCTGAAACACAGGAAGTATTCAAGTGAGTATCAAAAGAACCATCAGGGTTTTAGAGAAAATGGGATCATTCACATCCCGTTTCACTATTCAATGTAGTGTATTTATCTTGATATAAGTACAATCTTTTTTAAAAATGAAAATAAGGGTATATCTGTTTTCATGCTCTATTTTTAGCAGGAAAATCCTCATTTGCTTACTTATTCTTGAGTTAGCAGCATCAACTATGCAGAAATGATCATCTTATTGTTCGATTATTGCTGTTTGATAGCTTATGAAAATATTTCCAATTTTGCCTGTCAAAAGTGCAACTTCTAGCTTAATAATGCTGTATTCTAAGCTCCGTACAACATCTCAATTTATGAATATCTTAACAGAAAACATATTCTCAACTATTAATTGATCCTGTTTATACTTTTTCAATAAAGAAGACAGGAGATCAAATGACATAATATCCACGATCAGTCCTGGTGATTAAAGTGGAATGCTAAAGCGTGCTTTATAAATTATACAATGTTGTCATGTGTATAAGCTGTAAGTTCAATGGGACATGATTTTAAAACAGGTATAATTTCTAAGAATTATTCTTTGTAATTCCAATGATTTTGTGGATTCCTACCTTCTTGTTCCTGTGTGCAAGGAATATTTTAATAGTAACTTTTAAAAAATGTTGTTCTAAACAATGTTTCTTTTTCTGTGACTTTAACAGCAGATCACATGTGGTAATTTATGAAAAATGCACATTCAAATACACTTTTCTTAACAAAAGCCACAATATAGGCCTTTGCATTTGTTTACAGTTTGCAGTTATTTCAAAATAGGTTCCATTCCCAGGAAGCATGTAGAAGTGAATCTTAAGATTGTGCTTTTGCAGAAACGGCTATTTTTTGCATTAAAAAGTATAAATGCTGGCATTCCTGCCAGAATTTGGCTTTTCTCACACTAGGAATAGGGATATCAGGAGTCCTATTTGTCAATTTGTTCTGAAGCTAGGGCCCAAATATTATTACCTAGGTATGCTTAATGTAAATCAGAATATTGTCATTGAAGACAAACAGGAAAATTCAAAGGATGATTTGAATTGTTTTTATGAATTCATTTAGGAGTTCTTTTACACAATCAGCTCAAATGAAATTGAATAATTCAGTAGTTTAAAAGAATAACAGTGATCTAGTCTGGGCTTATGTCTGAAGAAGAAATGAGCAAAAATGGCAATACATTTTGACTTATTTAAAATAGGCCTATTTCATCTGAAGTCATTGAAATATTGTTTGAATGAATTATCTTTATATACCCTACTCAAAACTATATTAGATTATTTCCTATCTCACAAAATCTGGAATGATTGTGATAGTATGAAAAAAAGGCATTAGTAGTGGATTAAAAAAAACAACCCTGCTTAGATACCATTTTGTGCATGGAAAATCTGGCTTCGGTAGAGACATCTGAAATCGCTTATGAGACAAGAGACATGTTTGAAAAAGAATGGCTAATGACTAAAACATCTACTTCCACACCATATTTCTTTGTTGTAAAAAAGTTTTTTTTAACACACACACACACACATACACACACACACACACACACACATCAAAGCTCTAATAAAAGTGTGCATTGTGCAGTTATTTACAACACTGAATTAAAGTTGGGTCTTAGAAGCAGTTTAGGAAATAAACCTAATAATCAGTGTATTCTGCTTGCCATGTATCCAGATATGTTGGATATATCCAGGCATATATCTTGATCTTTGATAAATTATTTTCATGGAAAAGCACATATTAAAAACATCTTGGCAAACTATAGAATAATAGCTGAGATAATAAGGAAGATAAAGAGTAGCATGCAGGTCAACTGAGTGGGGCAATTTGCATTACATTTTATAACTGAAATCAATGCACAGCTGTGTTCAAAAAGATCTATGGCTGTGTCTTGTTCCCAGCTACTATTAGATGAATTGGGACCTTGGAAACTTTCAGAGTTCTCTGTTTATTCTGGTGCCTTCCAAAGTTCTAGAGAACATCCACAATCCTGGATCCTTGCCAAGCTTTGTGGGGTTAATAGGAGCCTTAACTCAAAACAATGGAGAGTATTCTTGCTCTATGGTGCTTTGGAAGACTACTTACTTACATAGATTTAGTCTGAATGCTTAAACTTGGAAAAAGGAATTTAAATAGCCAACTCAAAATAATTCTTAAAATTATGTGAGTGATACATAAATTGAATCTTTATAACTATGCCATCTGCTATTATCCTCTAGGACAGGGGTAGGCAACCTTGGCTCTTTTATGACTCATGGACTTCAATTC
This sequence comes from Crotalus tigris, assembly GCF_016545835.1. Lineage (NCBI taxonomy): Eukaryota > Metazoa > Chordata > Lepidosauria > Squamata > Viperidae > Crotalus > Crotalus tigris. The sequence goes on from NW_024097020.1 coordinate 237,127, forward strand.
CCAGAATTCCTGATCCAGCATGGCTCAGCTTGGAAACCTCTCCCTTTTCCCTCAGCATAGCTGGATCAGGAATTCTGGGAGTTGAAGTCCACAAGTCATAAAAGAGCTATACTTAATTCTTGCACCCAGAAGGGTTATTGCAAACATTATTGAGAAGTAGACCTGAGGACAATGAGGCTTTCACATTCCATTCTTACATGGTATAAAATCTCTTCTCTTTGCCATTCTAGACAATGGAAGCATACTTAAAGGAATGGCTTTTGAAACAGTCTTAATTTCATTTAGGCTAACTAACCAGTCAGTCCTTTAATACTGTAAGAGAAGATCATCATTCAATATCTCCAGCAATAAATGGTGGAACAGCTAGAAGAGCAATGCAGTGATTAAAAGAAATGCAAATATGCCCAATGAAATCCAAATACTTGAAAAAAAAAAGATAGAAATATTGTATAGAACAGTAAGAATATGGATGTTGCCTCTGGACTGTTTTCATCCTCTTGTGTAACATTTTAAGGAGGCTCCATAAAATTCTTTCTAAACTAATAGATGTAATTACAAAAATAAGTATTTACTATTCCACTTAATTACAATCTTCCTGAGCTTGGTCAGCTGTGTGAAAAAGCCTGTTTAATACAGGAACCACATGGTAATATATTACATAAATTTTCCCCTTTCCCTCATGCTGCTATATAAAAGGCATCTTTTTTACTTCCCTTCTTGAAAATATATTTGTGGCACTACAAGTTGTCAGTACAAAAAAAGACATGTGAACCATGAAAGTGAAAAATGGGAATTGGTAGGTTTGTCTTCTATAGTGTAATTTCAGAGATACTGCTTCATAGGTTATCGCAAATGTACTGATGTAAACAACAACAGAATCATAATTAAAACACGACTTTAGATGCATGTTATTTTGCTTCTTTTTTTTAAAAAAAATCTATTTCTATTTTGAAAGGCAGATTTCTCAAACTATTTACCCATTTATGCACGATGTCATAAAGCTTTTTTAAAAAATAATGTCTTTAAAATCTTCCCTCGCACCCATCCCACCCCCTATTAAGTGCAAATGCCAACTGGATCAAGAGGCAGAATCTCGGTGCCTGACACTGAGATTAAAAAGGGCTAATTTGACTGGTGGTAGAAGCCAGCTGTTTGCTGACACATCGTAATCTGAGGTTACTCCATTCTGCTCAAGAAGAGGGCCACGGAGCAGACATCATCTCTAGCAATATTTGCTCTCAAAGCTCCGGAATGCACCTGTTCTAGAGAGTCTTCTCATTGACATGGTGTCTCCTGTACTTTCTGGTTTGGATGACTTGCTCCTCTGAAATGTATTTCGAAGGCTGGCTGCATTGCGCTGCCTATCAAGTTTGTCACTGATGGAATAGCTTTTCCGTGTGTGCACATAGAGTAAGTTGGATTCATCCGCAGAATAACTATTGGCCCGCTCTATTTTAGGAAGCAGAATATTGTTAGACAAGGTCCTAGATGTATTGCTATCTTGAGGTGACAAGGACACTGCTTTTTTATCTTTGGCTTCAGCATCCTCGTTGTCAGAACTTGGGTGACTTAGTTCTGCTTCCCTTTCTGGGTGGCAGCATCCCAGGTCATCCACCTTATCTCCATGGGTTCCAGGAAAACTTGACCTTTCTGCAATGGTTTGAGGAGCACTGACACACCTTGTATCAATGCAGTCGGTAATGCTAGTGTACTCTGCTGTTTTGACTGGTACTCCAAGGCTGCTGAAATAGCTCCGGGAAGGAGAAAACATAAAACTATGAGATTTTACTATAGGTGCCTCTTCTAAAGTAAAGGGGCTTGTAGCGAGGTATCGGCTACTTTTAGAACGCTCTAAGGTATGACATAAGGGGGGATCCAATTCCCAGGGGTTTTGGCTGTCTGTGATTTGCGAATAATCTGAAGAAAATACCCTTGTTTCCAGTGAAGAAGGTTCTTCATACTCAATACTTCTGCCTGAGATTCTTTCACCAGAAGTACCACTGACGTAAGCACTACTCGAGAGAATGCTGGGAGTTATCTGAGTTTGAAGGGTGGGGTCTCCGGTTCCAAGGATGTTCATTGAACTGTCCAGGGGCTCTATTCCTGACTGCAGCTCATCCATGGCAGACACATAAATATCAATGCAAGAGGAAGGCCTCCGAGAATCTGGAGCAATAGACAAAGTGCTGACAGGCACTAAAGAAACTTTCGGTTCTTTTGAGACTGAGTGAGAGCTAGTGGCACGATGAAGGCTCAGAGACCGTTCTTTCAAAATACTTTCGAATTTTTCAAGCCCACCCTTCTCTTTTATATTCATCGCATAGAAGGAGTGACTTCGCAGTCGAGGTGTTAATGTTGGAGAGGTGGGGGACATCGATTCTTCCCCCGTAGGGTCAATACTCTCTTGAAGTTTGTATGCGTTCCCTTCCTGGCTGTTGAAGCTACTTTGCCTCACAATATAAGCTGTGTCAGTGCAGTCAGAAGATGTTCGAGACCGTATCTTACTGGCCTCTCCTCTGTCTACACCAGTAATTTTGTCCAGTGCTGTGGCCATTCGCCCAATCATATCTTCAAGCTGAGCAAGTCGTATATCTACAGTCTGAAGTGAGGCCTTCATGCAATGCTCTCGTTCATTGACTTCCTCTAATCGCATTGCCATATTCTCTACTCTGCAGGAAGAAAAGAGAGAAAAAAAAATGTTTTGCTAATATCCAATAGGGCAAGCAGTTTAGCTTGGTTATTTCTAAACCAATTTACTTAATCAGGAAAATTGATGATAATATAAATAGTATGCCATTAATATACTGATACACAGACTAAGAAAATTAATCCTCTTTTTTTAAAAAAATTAACAATTAAAAATAGGTTACTGGGTAACCGGAATGATAAATCCATTTAATGCTTGCCCCTCAATGATTTTATCAATACATATTTAAAGAAGAATTTGCTTTTTGCTTCTGATTAAAGTTGTCAGATGCATCGATGTCCTTTTTTTAAAAATAAAAATTATGTATCTTAAAATATAGACTTTTATACTGTTCTATACAAATGTAAAATATAACATGTGATTAATTAATGCAACACATTGTAATTTATAGACTTCAGATTTGTAAACATGAGATTTACAGATCTATTGTATGTTATGCAGGCTCACATACACAAAGACAAAATACTGATTTCTGGTATAGAAATATTCCCATTTTATGGGTTTTATGTGGCAAACTCCTTAGTAATTACCAAATAAATAGATAGTAGTAACTGATTTATCAAACTGCTAAAATTGCACAGCTATACAGATTTTGAAAGCTGCCAGAAAATTGGAAAAGTACCTAACTCTTGTCAAATGAATATGATGGCAACAAGTGATACCTGTCCAAATAAATTTAGAGTGTAATCTAAACCAGGCATTTTTCTTGGAAATATGCTTAATTTTTGTGAGTATTTTTTTGTATAATACCACTTTTATGACAATTCCAAAATAGGTTTACCATTTTTTGATTACTACTAGTTTGTAGCTAATAAAATAATATGGAACTTTTAAAAGCTTTTTTATTTTAAAACAACAAAATGAAAAATTCTGTTTACAATTTTCAAACGTACAAAACCAAACAAAATGTTGTGCACCTTTCAGAAGTTACACGGATTCTCTCATCATTGGAAGAATTAAATCTATCATCTTTCTCTCTGAAATACTCTTCTATGCATTGTTCTTCAAAATCATGAACCTTCTTCAGTTCATCATCGGTTATAAAAAGTTCTATAGGAGACATACATGGCAATAAACAGCAGTCAATAACTAAATCCCCCTCCATAAGTAACTTCATATATAGATCATTTTGATGAGTCTCAGATTTGTAGCTCTACTTCTGCTTTCCCAAATTTGTGCCCTAACTCCCACCTACCAGACAATTTTTCAATTTGTCAGACTTATTCAGGTAACGCAAACTGTGATACTTGACTCCATCATGTTTCCTTCTTTTGACCCTCTACAATCTCAGTCAGGGTACTAAAAGAGATAGGAGAATGTCTATATTGTCCCATCACTAAGGATATTGGGAGCAGTATGTCTCTGTAAGTACTGGCAGGACTTCAGATTGATAGTTATTAGACAAGCAAAGATGACTGTAAGTTGAGTTATTGTATTCATTGTTGTTCATATCTTTGTAGAGCCTAATTTGTATAATGTTTTCCCACTATAAGAATTAGATCTGTATGTTTGGATTAGTTGAATTTATCCCAACTTCTGTGAGATAAGATAGGATGAGAGAGAATAACTGGTCCAAGCTCACCCAATATCAGCCCTACAAGGTAGAGCATAGTAAAAAACCAATGTCATGTGAGTTAGAACTTAGAACTACCTTCATTGTAAAAGCTATACTAACAAAATCTTGTAAGTCTGAATGTGTTCCCTCTCTTACTTTTGTGCTTTTTGTCTGAGACATTATGCTCAAGTTAGTTTATTGGTCTAGGCTCAAGGCCCACTTATCTGACTGAAGTTTTGGTACCAACTCATTCTTTTGTCTGTTAAAACCATTCCCTATTCCCTCTATACCCACGAAACTTCCACAGCTGAGGGTGGACCTAACCTGGATTTACCTAATATCTAGACCAGTTTGTTAACCACTGTACCAGTGTTGGTATTTATGAGATGAAACAATAATGTATAGTGAAGTAAAAAATAGTAAAGAAAAGAAATAAAGAGATAAATCTGAAAATGCAATGTCTGGAATTTTTTTAAAACAACATTTTTATCACATTAGAAAACGTGTGAAAATAGAAATGATTTTGCATAATGACAAAAAACAGGAAACAAAAACAAAACAAAACCTGAAGGTAGGCCAAACTAGAAAACTAAGAAATTTCAAAATTTGAGCATGAGCCTAAAGAAAATAATCCCTTTAATAATACCTAGAGACCAGTTAGGTGCCAAGGAATTATTATAATTCATTCTATGTGTAGCTGCCTTAAAAAAAAAAAGGAAATTTTATTTGGACTGGGAATTGCAACCTGTTTTACTCTGACTTTAGTCATCTATGCACATGGTTTATATACATAAGATACATATGATATGAACTTCAGTTCCAGTCTTCTTCAATGAAAAAGACCACAAAGCTGATAATAGGTGAATTAGGTCTTGATACATATTTTGTCTATCAAACTCTGAAAATAAATAGGTAGTCCTTGACTTACAGCCACAATTGAGCCCAAAATTTATGTTACTAAGTGAGAAATTTGCTAGGTGAGTTTTACCCCATTTTACGATTTTTCTTGCCACATTTGTTAAGTGAATCACTTCAGTTGTTAAATTAGTAAAACGCTTGTTAAGTGAATCTGGTTTCCCCATTGACTTTGCTTGTCAGAAGGTTACAAAAGGTGATCACATGACCCTGGGAATGTAAATCACATGACCACGGGGATGCGGCAACGATCATAAGCGTGAAAAATGGTCATACATCACTTTTTTCAGTGCCGTTGTAACTTCAAATGGTCACTAAACGAACAACTGTAAGTCGAGTGCTACCTGTATAATCAAAAGGGATGAAACCTTTTGAGGTAAACTGAAGTGAGGGAATGTAATTTGAGAGATTTGTACAGCAATATTAAGTAAAGTTGAAACAACTGTTTTAAGAAATAACTGATGAAAAGGAAATCACAAATGCTGTGAAAAATGATAGCACTGCATACATATAACAGAAATGTTAAAATATGGAGCTATGCAGTGTAAATGTGTACTGTATGTGCAAAAAGAGCTTCTGTGCCTCCTATTTGATATGCTTTTATTCTCATGTACATAGGGAAATGTAGCAAAAGTGAATGCGTAAATAATTTAAGAATTAATGTGTTAAGGATACTTGAAAAAGTCACAGAATCTGATTGAGAGGATATAAGGAGGCAATGAACAAAATTGGGTTAGTGCAGCGTAGTTTTATATTGGTCAAGAGGTGTCAGAACAGACACAGAACTTTTTAACAAACCATTAAGAACGCTGAAAATGTGAGAAGTTTATTGTATGTTTGTTCATATAGAAAGCTTATGATAAACTAAATAGGCCCAATCCAAGACAAAACAAGTGTAGATGATGCTCCTTACATTGTTTAATGTATTTATGGATAAATATAGCAGGAAAGGTGGTAGTGACGTTGGCTGGGGACATGAGTTTTTGTGTACTTTCAATGCAGGTGAAGCTATATTGTCAAGAATCCAAACAATTTGGTCACATAGAGAGAATGAATAAATTGCAGAATGATGATATAAAAGAAAAAGAAAACTATTGAGAAGAAGAAAACTGAGGAGAATGAAAGGAATTGATTATTCCTCAAAAGGACAAAAGGTGAGAATTTTAAATAACAAAAGACAATGCAGTAATTTATAAATGGATGCTGCAACCATAGTTTTCAATGATATAAAGATATGGAAAAGTATAGTGAACAATGGTGGAAACGAGATTTAATTAAGTTCCCTTTTTCCTCTTATCTCTTGCTTTTAGTTCTTCTGCTTACTATGCCTTAATCTTTTTCTGTCCTTTGCAGAATGTTGCTTACCTTCAAAGGCAAATTGTATGATGTATGTATGTATGCAGTTTCCTATGGATTTGCTTTCAGCCTTAGATTTCCAAAACTCACTTTGCAGGCTATGACTAAGGAATGGTTCCAAATATACAGTATCCCACAGGCTGTACTACAAAACCATACAGATAACTCCTGGTTGTGTATTCTTTAGCTGAAATTGTTGTTTGCTCATGGTGGTTGTGTATCTAAGTAAAACCTGTGATTCTGCACAAAGCCTATGACACTTACTGAGCCCATAATCTGCTTCATCTGGATCGCTGTCGTGTTTCCGCCATCTACAGCATATGTGTTGAAATATCATGGTCATGTGACTGAAGATGATTAGCGGAGGGGGTAAGACTGGTTTTTCATGGAAAGTCATAATAAGCTGATATCTCTGAAACTTCCATACCTGGTTTGATATAGACTTAACTTCAAAAAACGTGTTGCTGAAATAGGAATAGAAAAAGGAATAGGCTTTTGACAAACTGCTGAATTCTGTTTGCAACAGATGCAACATCGGGACCTGTTCTACACATTGAAAAAATAACACATTTTAGACTGTATGTACAATTAGCATCTGCGGTCAATTCCAGCACTCATTTGGATGGACTATTCGTAACAGTATCTGTTGTGTTTACATTGCTATACTGTTTATTTTACTCATATACAACATTTTTTATTTCTGCATAAAAATATTACCTCTAAAAGGAATAGCTATCTCTACCTCTAAAAGAAGTATCTACCTCTAAAAAAAATATCTATTCACATGGGTATTTGAATGTAACAGCTATAGAACCAATTTCCAAGATGTTCCTTTGATTAACACCGGCCATCGTCTTAGGTCATCTCAGTAGCACGGATGCAACACCACCACAACCTCCATTCTTTCCCACTTCACTAAGACAGCCAGAGGATCTCAAGTGCAAGCAAAAGCCCTGAAATGCTGAGTTAAATTTGGACTTGGGGAAAAGATTGTGAGGTGACTATTTGACGGCATCCAGAAGAAGGCTGTGTCTCAATAGTGAGATAGATAACTGGAGAATACAATTCAGTATTTTAACCTAACCTCATGTCTTGGTCAAATGCACTAGGTGTTCTTTTGCAAGCTTACTGTATGGAAACTCTTGGCAGTGCTGGTGGGCCCTGCTTGTTCTGGCAATTACCAAACTATTTTGGATGCTAATACTGACCCTCCACCTCTGCCACAAAATTTGTATCAGCCTGTAAGGTTTATCTTTAATTAAACAGCAGATAGGGAGCTACATCTTTGTCAGGGCATACATAGTGCCTATAGAAATAGCCACACAATCACAGGAAAAGTAGTCCTCGGTTAATGACTACTTGTTCAGTGACTAGCTATTCAAAGTTACGATGGTGCTGAATGAATTGTGTTTGATTGGTCTTCCAAGTTCTGTCCATCGCAGCACCCCAGTGATTGCCTGTATTTCAAAACCTTAGAGGTCTTTGGACATATACCCTCTGCAAAAGATACCCATGATTATGTACTCTAAAACTCTACCACAGAATACTTACATTTTTTTGCTATTGCAAGTAACTTCTGTTGGCAAATGCTTTAAACCACTCTGATGACAAATATTAAAAAGTTTGGCATGGATGCTATGGCTGGTGGAGAAATATATAATATTTTATCAACTCACTTAAAAACTGCAATCAGTAAGTTCACCAGAAGGATGTTTGCAACCAAGAGATAGCAAGCCATTATGGCAGGAACGATCCAGGCTCCTGTTTTGCAGGGAGGAAGCTGAATTATTTTACCATCTTCTCTAGTTTCATTTTGACCACAAGGAGCTGAGGAAAAACAGGTGAGAGGAGGTGAAAGAAAATAAATTTTAAGAAGAAACGATGGCAGAATACACTATATTTCAAAATCTCAGAAATTTCTGGACGTCTACCCTCTGCAAAAGATACCCATGATCATGTACTGTAAAACTCTGTCACGGAATACTTACATTTTTTTTGCCATTGCAAACAATCTGTTGGTAGATGCTTTACACTAGTCTGATGACAAATATTAAAAAAGTTTGGCATGTCTGTCAATTTCTAGGTATTTACTATGTGCTCTGAAATTTCACTCTTTTAAATGTGCTAGGAACTGATGAAAACATCTGTGTGAAATGTTATTTATACATCCATTTGCTTTTTGGTAACTAGGATATATCGGTAGTATCAAACGAGAGTACATTAAAAAAAGGAACATTTGATATAATATATATGAGTAATATATGTAGAATGACAATAGGATTTTTGTTATTAACAGCATTCTAGAACCAAGTGTGGGTAGGTAGGTAATATTTATAGGCAAAAGAGCAGACATTTTACTTTATTTTACCAGCTATTTGAAAAGAACAGATGGCAAAATGGCATAGTTTTAAATGCTGATATAGTTTAGAAAATATTAACTAACTGAATCTTTAATTTGGGATGACTTTAGCTATTTTAGTTCATCCAAACAGCAACTACATTTCCTCACCAATACTGTATTGCTACTTTTAGGAAGTATCACTGGTGCAAGGAATGCTATTCCTTTCCTACTCCTGGTTGTTTTCTCACACATTCCCAGTATAACAGTGAATAAGGAGAATTTGTACAAAAAAGGAAACATCCAGTAAATTAAGCTGTTGAAGAAGTGAAAGAATGTTAACAGGTGCAGCCTTATTTCATATCCCAGAATGCATGAGAAAAATGTTGCCTCACAAAACAAGTTTTTCCTCAAAATTAATACAGATACTGAAGTTCAGATTGCTTTTCATCCTAGATGGGCAAATCTGCCTGATGCAAATAGAAGAAAGGGAGAAGACCACTGGCCTCTGGCTAACAATAGAGATTTCAAACAATGGAATTGTTCTGATAGGTGAAATTTCTGAGTGAGGCATTGGTGAATTAAGACATCACTGGAGAAGTGGAAATGATGCATTGGCAAAGGACAAAGAACTAGTGATGAGCCTTGTGTAACAGAATCTCTTCAGGTAAGGAGAGGATGAGAGTTTGCCCAGTTGTGCTCCACATGGCTATTCCTTTTGAGGGGATCCTGAGAAAGCAGTCAACACAGGGTCTGAGCACTGGGAAATGAGGAAAGCTATCAAGCTCTCACCCAGGTGAAGCCTTTAAGGACACTAGATTGGTCTACCTTACTTTTCAACATGGGGATTCAACAACTTTCCTTTCTAAACATGTTTTCAAAGTTAAAGGAGAACTTCTAAGCAAAAAGTTTAAAAAACTATTTTGTGATGATACAAGATATTTGCAGTTCAATGTTGAGCTGAGCTTAACTGAACTGAACAGAGAACACCAAGGACCCCACATTGCCTAATGAATAAAACTTCTTCCTCCAAAAGAAGAAAAATTAATTAACAATTTAAAGAACTTTACAAAAAAATAAAGGGCAAAAAGATAAATAATGTAACTCAAGAAAGTTTTAAATAGATTAAGGGACCAGAAGAATTTGGAATATTGGAACTTTTGCTAAAATTTTTGAAATAATAAGATAAATAAAATGATACGTTTAATAGAACCTAAATTGTTTAGTTTACCAGGGAAGAGATGATTGCTGAGATTGTATACTTTTTTCTATGTTACTTTATATTAATTTTGTTACAATCCTTAATATAAGGTATTTTTTTTTAAAAAATGAATTGTTCTTATAGGTGTAGGGGTAAAGGGAAGCAAAGTTCAAATAGCTGCATAGTTTTCATCAGAATATTGAAAATCAGCTTTGTATCGTGATATTTGTTCATGACTCCTGGTTTTGAAAAGTCAATAAAAGATTATTTACTTATTTAGTGTCAGATAATTTCTCTCCCCCCCATCCTTTGTCTTTTTGTGCCATGTTAATTAGATTGTTTCTGTGGTAATAAATGACTTCCTAGAATGGGTGTCAGCAAAAGAATGAGGCGAATTGGCTGTGCCAACCGACAGTACATAATCAGGCTAGTTGTTTGACTTGGATCACAGATTATATTATAGCATTATATGGATGGATTATTTTTCTAGAACAGACATGTCAAACTCACGATGTCACATGACATCGTGTGTCGTATTGGAGCTTTTTCCCCATTGCTGGCAGTAGGGTGTGCACAGTTTCGTTGTGACACATCTGGCCCACAGTTTAACACTCCTGCTCTAGAAGGAGTAGGACTTTCAGAAGGGGCTACATTTAAATAGCTATGGAGCACACATATATTTAATAAGCAATTTGTTTTAATTTCAGCACTCATAAAATATATTTTATTAATGTGAGAAATGAATATCTTAAAACTGAATGAATATTAAATAATCTTTATGAGCAAATGCATGACAAACTACAACATGCAATCAGTGCCTAATTATGGATAAATTTATTTATAAAACATCTGTCTAAAAATTACATACTAGTAAATGAATTCTGTCCTGAAACAGGAATAGAAATATGCACTGTGCAACAAGACTGAATTATTTCCAAACATAAGCTGAATTTGTTGGACTCAGAAAAATTGGCGGAACAAATAAAGAGAGCAAAACAAAATTTCTTTGAAAATGCCAATAAGCCAGGAAGATGGCTAGCTTATAAGCTCAAAAAACAGAAAGAGAAGAAAAATAATACATAATTTAGTAGATGGGAAAGGTTGTTTACAATTTAAAAAGGAAGAAATAAAAAATATAATTAAGAAATATTATAAGGAATTGTATGGTAAAGAGAAGGCTGCAAGAGAGAGAATTGCTCAATATCTAGAAGAAAGTAAATTGCCAAAAATTCCAGAGATATTCAAAACTATGTTAGAAGAAAGAATAACAATGATGGAGATATTAGAGGCTATAAAACGACAAAAAAATGGAAAAACACCAGGCCTAGATGGGCTACCGGCGGAACTTTATAAAAATCTACAAGATACATTAAGCGAACCATTGAAAGATGTTTGTAATGGACTATTGTTAGAGGCCAAACTTCCAAATACATGGATAGAAGCAAATATTACTTTGATACCAAAAAAAGATTCAGACTTGACGTATATTAAGAACTATAGACCAATTTCATTACTCAATGTGGATTACAAAATTTTTACTTCAATAATGGCAGAGAGATTGAAAAAATACTTGGTTGAATTTATACATCCAGATCAAAACGGCTTTTTACCGAAGAGACAAATTAAAAACAATTTAAGGGTGATAATGGACGTATTAGAATATTATGAATTACATCCAGGGAAACAATTAGCATTAATGTTTTTAGACGCCCAAAAGGCGTTTGATAATGTTTCCTGGCAATTTATGGTTCAGCAATTACAAATAATGGATTTTGGAAAGAATTTTATAAATATGATAAAAACAATATATAGCAACCAGACAGCAAAAGTGATAGTGAATGGAGATTATACTGAGAGCTTTGAGATAAGAAAAGGTACAAGACAAGGGTGTCCACTATCTCCATTATTATTTATCTTTACTTTGGAAGTACTAAATAGAAGGATAAGACAGGACACAGAAATTAAAGGATTGAAAATAAAAGATAAAACATATAAGTTATAAGCATTTGCTGATGATTTAGTGTTTATCTTGGAAGAACCTTTAGAGATGATTCCTAAACTATGGGGAAAGATAGAAGAGTATGGAGAAATGGCAGGACTAAAAATAAATAAAGAAAAAACTAAAGTAATAGTAAAGAACCTCACAGATAAACAAAAAAGGCAAATGCTAGACAAAACAGAGGTACAAATAGTGAAAAAAGTTAAATATTTAGGTATTCATCTTTCGGCTAAGTGTTCGTCAATAAAAGAAGACAATTATACAAAATTATTGAAGCAAATAAAGCTAGACTGGAAAGATGGAAAAATCTGCAGCTGTCAATATTAGGAAGAATTGCTACAGTAAAAATGAATGTGTTGCCGAAGATTTTATTCCTATTTCAAACGATTCTGATAAAACGTGAGAGAAAATTCTTTCAAGATTTAAATTCATTGGTTTTGAACTTTATTTGGCAGGGGAAAAAAGCTAGAATTAAGATGAAAACATTACAAGATGCTAAGGAAAATGGAGGTTTTGGGTTGCCGGAATGGACATTGTATTACCAAGCATCTGTGTTAACATGGGTGAAAGAGTGGATAACACTTAAAAATAAAAGGTTATTGTATCTAGAGGGACATGATTTACAATTGGGGTGGTACGCTTTCTTATGGTATGGGAAAAACAGAGTCCATAAATACTTTCAAAATCATTTTATAAGAAATGCCTTGTCAACAGTATGGGAAAAAATTAAAGCTAAAATATATTTAAAAATTCCAGGGTGGTTATCAACGATGGAGGCATTTATACATCTGAACTTAGTAGACTTTGAAAAAATATGGGCATATAAAGATATTCTAGATATTGATGGGAAATTAAAATCAAACAAGAACTGGAAAATCAGGGAATTAACTTGTCCTGGTGGGCACATTTACAGATACAAAGTAGATATGAAAAAGATGTAAAAATGTATGGATTTTATAAGGATCAAACTGTGTTTGATGAGATTTTGTTAACCTCAGATGAGAAATTAATTAAGGAAATGTATAACTTTTTGTTAATTTTGGATAAGGAAAGTGAACAAGTGAAAGAAACAATGACAAGATGGGCAATTTTTTTGGGCTATAATATAGAATTAGAAAAATGGCAAATGTTATGGGAGAGAAACTACAAATTAACAATGTCAACTTCATACAAAGAAAATTTGTATAAAATGTTTTATAGAGGGCACCTGCCGCCAGCAAGATTAGCAAAAATGTTTAAAAATATGTCAGATAGATGTTGGAAATGTAAACATAACATAGGCACGTATTATCACATTTGGTGGACATGTGGTAAAGCAAAGGCCTATTGGAGAAAGATAGAAAAAATATTGATTTTAGAAAAAAATATTGGGTGAACAAGTGGATTTTAAACCTGAACTTTTTTTACTAGATATTATACCTGAAAAGACTAATAAGCAGAAATTATATTTAATCTTACACAGCGAGAATCATTTTTGCACAATATTGGAAGAATGAAGGACTGCCATCAGAAGAAGAAATAATCAGGAAAATATTGGAATGTGCAGAGATGGACAGATTAACTATGAGGTTGAAAGATAAAGAAGATACAGACTACTATCAAATTTGGAAACTATTTTATTCTTGGCTAGAGGAAAGAATGAAGGATTAGGAATTGAACATGTATTAGCATAGCAAACTCCAGACAACTTGTTGATTGGAAAAATTAACATATATTGATGAAAAAAATCTTTATAAAAAAGACTGAATTATTTCCAATATGTAGTTCTAATAAAGAATTTAATTTACCAATATTTGATTTGTATGCTGTTAAATTATCACCCTATTTTAGCTTTCCTTTTGACTTTCAAAGGTTAGTTACATCATAAATTAAATAAACTATGAAACTATTGACATGATCTGTCTAGTGAAGTATCACAAATAATAAATAATAGAATTTGATTATTAGGCAGATTTTATTTTATATTTATAAATTACAAAACCTGTGATGTATGTTTTGTTTTTCTTTCATTAAGGTTAATGGTTCAAGTAACAAAGTCAGTATTATCATCTACTCAAGAGGATTAACATTTCGGAATAGTTAGCCTTTTTCAAGAAATATCTCTATTAGAATAAAGCAATTCTGAATGCACTGTCAAGTTATTTATTTATTTATAAAATGTATTTATTGCCATCTTGTATTCAACAACTCTGGGAGATTTACAACATAGAAAAACATTAAAATCATACTGTGTAAAAAGGCATAGCAGATTAAAAACACTAACAGATAAGATCATGGACACAAGATGGCAAAGAGGGGAGCTGGACACAAGAGGGGGAAGTGGGATTGAATTTAATTAATCAACCACCTCCAGTATGAAGCTCCCCCATTGGGCCCCCAAATCATATGGCAGAGCCAGATCTTGAGGCTTTTATGAAAATCAGGAGAATGGGACCGAGTCTTACCACAGGGGGTCAGATGTTCCAGAGGGCAGGAATAATAATTTTGATTTTGAAATAAATCATGTTTTGTTATTGGCCTGTACTTCTCATTCTAATAACTGAGCCTTTAGAGTAAAGAGGCCTTGGTTTTTGCCTATGCATTAACAAAAATAGATTTTTTATGTGAGAAAGTAAGGAAGCTTTGGGTATTTATTTGGATATGTATCTATTTTGGCATGATTCTTCTGTCCTCTTCTCAACTCCCTACTTTTTAATTCCTAACACGGTTCTTTGAGTCTGTAAAATGACTAATATAATTTAAAAATTGAACTGCTAAATTATAGGCAATTAAATCTAAGGGTTTTTTTGTCCTAATCTAAAACTATAACCATCAGCCTCATTGATCCTTGGAGCAATCAAGTCTCTGAGATTACACAATACTTAATTCTATTTTGTGTCTTTAAAATACCTCATAATAGCTAGTGAGGGTTGACAGGAATTTGGTCTATTTAGGAAGCTTAAATAGTGTGAATATTTTTTATAATAGGCTCTTCCTTCAGCAGGAAGCATGGTTAGCTTGCAAATTTAATTCCTGTATTGGAATGTAATTTCTAAATTCCTTAGCTAGAAGCGGTAAATCCAGGAATTTGCCCCTCTAATGCTATACAGATTTTTACTCAAATTGCATATCTTTAGATAACCTTGCTGTAACCAAAGTAACTAAAGGAGAACATCTCAGGGAATTCTAAATAACACTATCAAATTCAGAAATAATGAGAGAATCTGAAATACTGTAAGAAAAGTTTGGGATGAATAAAATGTCCTCTCTTCTCTTTTGGGAACTGAAGATTTAAGATAAGATTTAAGATTTAATGGTCCTTTCTCGCCATCCCACCAAGGCAAAAAAGTGAAAGTACTTCTCTTAAGTTTATAAGGGAGGATTCTGGATGAGAGATTTTTTTATGAACACATCACAATATTAATGTTACTATGACATATTATAAGCAAAGGACAAGGCTACTATTGTTACTATTGCTGGTGTTAATAAATGAACAAATGCCAAGACAAAAGTCACTAAGGGCAGCCATCTCCTAAACACAGTTGAAACAGCTGCTTTCCTTGAAGCTTAAATCATTCGGGAAGCAACTTGCCCAAAGACCTGAAGGCTCACTGATGCTTCCCCAGAGCCATTTAGACAAAGTGTTATGTATTAAGCAATTCAAAGGGTCTGTTATAAGGAACGGTTATAAAGAACGGCTTTATTTGAATCATAGACTGTCTGTCTGTATAACTTTAAACCTTATGTTTTAGGCGGGAATGAGTACTTTAAACTGATTGGCCGCTGCCTAGTGGCGGTCCGTATAAATATAAGTCAAGCAACTGCTAGAGCTTGCTTCTGTGAAAACCTAATAAAGAGCTGTTATTTCAACTCCGTTGTCTTCAATGCTTTGCTGTTCCCACTACACAACAGTGGCGACAAAGGTGGGATATGCTGCTAGGAGGAAAGAGCTAAGTCATTAAGGGGTAAGACCAGGCACCAGTGCCCTGGTTGGAACCACGTTCCCCCTTCTACCTGCCAGTATGCAAACGCTGGAGGTCGCACATTCCTTGGGACACGTCCCTAGGAAACTCACAGAAGCCCTAGCAGCATAAGGCATTGGAGATGCTATAACAGTCGGCCATGGCTAAAGTCAGAAAGCTTTCAGAGTTTGACGTAACGCACCCCGAATAATGGAGTTCGTATATCTCAAGAGTAGAAAACTACTTCAGAGCGAACCAGGTCAGAGAAGATAATTTAAAAGCTGCAACCTTGGAGTCAGTCACCTTCGCTGACTTAAAACGAAGACTTAAGGAGCACTTCGAACAGAGACTGTCCATTATCGCATACAGATATGCATTCGAGCAGAGAGAACAGCAGCCAGGTGAAACCATTGCTGAATTCGTGGCCACCCTATGCCAAGCATCCTGACTCTGCGAGTTTCCAGACCTAGAGGACAGGCTCCGGGACCGACTGGTATGTGGCCTGAGAAGCAGAGACTTACAGTAAAGGGTATTCACTAAAGAGACCCTGACATTCCGGGATGCAATGAAAGAAGTAATGGCAAAAGAAGCTTCAAGTGGAGCCATCAAGGCTTTACATCCTTCAAAGAATTTCCTTGGACTATAAAATCTTGCTTGACAAACAACTTCTACTAGAAATACTGTTTATAAACACATGAAAGAGATGAATGAAGACCAGGAAAAGATTCTTTCCATGTTGAAAGCAATACATGAAACCATTCTTTCAGCTTGTGACAAAATAAGACCTAACATAAAAGATCAAGACGCCAGCTTAGATACACACACCCAAACTTTGACTACAGCCAAAGAACCAACAATGCAGAAGATAACAGAAGAAGTGGGACAATCAAATATTAAGACAGAGGGCTCAATTGACTAACAAATACAGCTGATGGAAAATCCAGAAAAGGAAGTGACAACAATGAAAATGGAAATTCTATATAAATCAGAAGAAATTTGAGAAAGAAGAACAGATTGAATGGAAGACAAACATATCAGGGCAAGCATGGGGAATTGGAATAACAGGGAGACAACTTAACAAATACAAATGGGCTAGTCCTTCCCCCAAAAATGGCAATTAAATGGTCTCCTTTATTTCAAATAACATATATAATAATAGAGGGAGATCTATTTGACGATCTAAAAGCACTGATGTGGAGGCCTAGTTGGCAAAGGAAGAAAGCCAGAATAAGGTTGAAGAAAATTGGGGTTTTGACTTATTAGAGGGGATTTCATATTATTAATTAGAGGGTTAAAAGGAGAAGTTGAGATAAGGGGAATTCTGGTCATTAGATTTAAATACTTGGAAATTAGTTGAAAATAACGACTTTATCTGTTTAATATTTAAAAGTTAGACCTAAAAGGAAAAAGAAAATTAATTATTATGAATGTTTGATTTATTGATTAACTCAGGTAATATACATAATAGTTTTGATTTATTAAAGGACATATTGTATTATTAATAGATGATTTAATATGGTGGGAAATAGATAACTCTTAGGAAATAGAACAGGATTACACTCAAATAGATAAAATGTGTACTTTGGATATTAGATTTTGTTATGAATTGAGACAAGGAAAATCTTGGTTACCTAAAGCCTGAAAATTATAAATATCAAAGGTTAAATTGGAATATTGATGAGAAACTAAAAATTGGGTAAAAATTAATAACAGAATATGGATTGTTTATGAAGATTGAATATAATTAAGATACGTATAAGCTAAAATTTATTGATAAATGTAATAATGATGTTTTTACTGAGTTGATATAATAAGAACTGTATTAACTTGAATACGAGACAGTAAATGTTAAGGAAAAAAGAGAAGAAATATTTGATGTTGTAACTTGAGATTTGTACTAAAGATTTTGTTATCAAACTATTGATTAACCCAGTCACAATGTTGCTTTTTAAATACTTAAATGTAAGATTGGAAAATTAATAAAATACTATTATTAAAAAAAAGATCCTGTGTATTCCAGTTGTCTCCCTATTTTCCTGTTTTTCATTCTAATGCATTCAGGAGGGGAAAAGTGGTTTATGAACCTACAGATTAAATATATTGTAGTATATTTCTCTAAATATGTTCATAAAAATGGCTCCACACCAGTAAGGTTTTCCACAATGGTGGTGGAAATAAAACAATTTGCTGTTGTTTTCACACCTTGCATATAATACTAATAAGTCTTGCCAGACACAAGAAAGAATTCAGGCCAATTTCTTTTTCTCATGTTGTGACCAAATGAAAAAAAAAATCACAGATGTAGCAAATATTTAACTAATAAAGTTTAACAGAGCTGCCAGGGCAGAGATAAAAAAAAACCAACCATGAAAAACCTATAGTGATCAGGTGAACATTTATTGAAGACCTGTTGCCTTTCTAATTAATTGCTGAATTTTAATAGAGCAGATACTATTTGCATATGAATGGATTTTAGTTTATGTGTCTCTGAATGAGAGACAGTTTGGGCTAATCACCAGAAGGCTAGAGTTTTAGTTCTGCCTTAGGCATGTAGCCTGCTGGTTGACTTTGGCAGAGTCACTGTTTGTCAGCCCTAGAAAAAAGGCAATGGCAGACCCCTTCTGAAAATATTGCCAAGAAAACTAAAGTTGTTATAAATCAAACATGACTCAAATGCACACTCAATCAATCACTGTTGGATGGAACAGCAAGCAATCAGAGCAATACAGGATAGCAGCTCATCATGATTTCAGGTAGTTTTCTCATCCTATGCATATCTTAAATGGTCTGGGCAAGACGATAGGGTATCTAAATTGCTTATTATTCCCTGATATTCAAAATATCATTCAAGATACTCTTCCATACTGCCACTTTGCTTTGTTACTTAAAAACCTTTTAATTATAGACATGAAGTGATCACTAAGCTGTGTTCTCTTCCAAGTCAACAGCGAGAAGTCTAAAAACCAGATTCCATGAGTCTCAAATAAGTAATATTCTTCTTACTGTAAGGAATTACCAATGAAGATCAAAACTGAACAGTGCAATCCAGCCATACATATTGTTTCCCCCAAAAGAATTTAAATATTTATTTACTGATACCCCATCACTAGAACCCAATTACAAAAAACATGCATTGGCCCAGAAATCATTAAATGCTTTGTTTAAAAAAAGTGATGAGAAATATAGAATACGTTCATTGAATGAAGACGCTGCCAATTGATGAGACATTGACTGTTAACCCGGACAGCCAGATTTCATGCTTCACACACCAGCGGAAAATATTGAAACAAAAAGCCAAACCTATCTTAGAGTCTTACATAACACTTGGTATATTTCTCAAATTCAGTGAAATATTTTATAACATTAAGATCATACAAATAGTGAGAGATATGTGGGTTTTTAAAAGGAACCCAGAATGTGTAACTAGTAAAAAGTAATACCAATGCGAAGTAAAGAAAAACCTGAATCTATATATGTATAGCATATACTTTTAAACAAATGGTACTGAACTCTAAGATAGATGGATTGATAATTCAGAAAGATAATAATTTGCATAGTAAATTGTGGCTGATTTAGCTTAGGCCAGTGTGGAGACTAATAGCTGTACACTTTTTTTTCAAAAAGTGAGAAAATAGTACCCTGAATTTATAAATAACAGTATGTGGTATAATATCTTCTCTTTTGTACAAAGATACATATTTTTCCATGATACATCTAACAAATAATAAATAGATTGAACATAAATTATACAGAAGCAGAAAGTTGGACTTACAAGTCCCAGATTAGCAGAAAGCATCTATTTGTTTTTTCCCCCAGATCTCAATTTTTCCTATCTTGGGACATTTTCCAATCTTTACATAACTTGACTGAACAAAACTATCCTTTAAATGCAGTCAGACTATATTAGTTCTTTATGCATTTTGGATTTGTATTCTATATAGAAATCTATCTTAGAAGCAAACATTATCCTCTGGCTATTTTGCTAAGCAATCAGCCAAAATCATAGGGATTTTTAATAGGCTGTTTGCACTACACAAGGGCTGGCAAATTCTGCCTTCTCTATTTGGATGCTGAGGTTAAAACAACCTAGGGATTCATTAATTCTCAATTAACTATCATCGTCCTCCAGAGGAGGGCCTTTCACAATCTGACTTTTGATAGTACAGTATGAAGCACTTCATGCTGAAATAATCACTTCTGCAGCTTCATTAGGAGTTCAGTCATTGGTGTATATTTAAAACAGATGTAGCATATAGCTCTCTACTGTATATGGGGTCGAAACATATGCTCCTCTGTTCAAAGAGAACTACAGCATGCTCTGCTCTTGTCATTTTCATTCTCCATTTCCAGGGTTCTAAACTAGAATCAGCACACGGCAAGAAAAAGCATGTTTTCCTCAGTCAAATTGCTGTGGAACATGTTGCACTATGCCAGTAGATGTTTTTTTTCAGTACAACAGCAATAAATGGCCACTTGTAGAGGAACAGACATTTATGAAAAGAAATTCCACAGTCTGGGATTCTACTTCTCTCCCACACTTCTTGGCTTTCCTAAACCCCAAATACAGAACAAAAAAGTAAATATATAGTCAAGCAGAAAGTTAAAGTCATGAAGGACTTTTGTTCATTTGAATTCCGCATTATAACTGAGAACAAAAAGGAAGCATAACTTGCAAGAGGAAAGAAATAATTGCTCTTTCTCTCTTTCTCTCTCTTTGGAGAATGATATAGGTTTCTTTTATCAATAGTAGAAAGAAAAGAGTATACATAAGGGTATTTCAGCATATGCTTCCTTCCGGTGGACATATAAAATGAAGAAGAGGTTAAATAAAAATGCAGCAAAATGGTTTTTTTTTTAAAAAAAACAACACAAAACAACAACCCTCAGATCTGAATTGGGAAAACCAATCTGCTTGTCTCTGTCTATATTTTATGTAACTGAATTTTGCATGGGTCTGAGCTATATTATAGAAGCACACTCATTCCTGAAAGATGCATCTGATATCACAATAGATCTGTGGGAATAGCTGAAAAAGTTTTTAACTATGCTCAGAGTGAATTTGGACCTTTAAATGCCATCCTTGTGCTCTCAAGCAGAAGAGGTTAGCTAACTTTATTCTTCCTACTTGCATGTCTGTGTTATGGAGATTACAAGCTCTTCTTGTTCATTCCTACAGCTCCAAAATTTCATGTGAGCATGATCTGCTCTGGCACATTACACAGATAGCCATCAGGAAGATGCATTAAAAAGGAATGATGTTTGCAAAGGACCAGGCAAATGAATTCTTACAACATACGTGGAAACAGATTCCAAGTTTGGAACACAAAAATGAAGTTTCGTATCTGTGTAATGCTCTCAGGCTTCTCCCAAATAATATGTAGGTGAAATTCTTGGAACAGCTTTGTAATATAAGTCAACTTAATATCCATAAATTACAATTAGGGAAGCTGAGAATGAGAGAGTGACTTCATAAGGATGCCTAGTGATTTCATGGCAAACAATGAATTTGATTCAGGGAATTCAAAGGTTGCAGCCTAAACCCACAGCACAATACCCCATCCATTCTAAATAAAGTACAAAGTGGTTTACAGTCCTTATTCAATACATAGACACTCACAATATATTTTAAAATAACTATTATTTTGCTAATATACCAAAACAGAGTGGTAGAAACGGGTCAAAAATATGGCATAAATTAGTGTAACGCCACTGTAACTTCAATACTGGGTAAAAATCTAGAACTGATTCACTAACTTCTAGAATTGAACGGTCTATGAGCAAACAGGGTTTGTACATTCCACCATTAAACTAATGGATGGCAACTGATATAATCTACACTACAAACTTAATCTGGTTAAGACTCCTCAAATATGGTCCTCTTTGAGGAGTGTTTGGGATCTCTTAGCATTATCAGTGATTCTCAGGGAAAGACAATGATTAATTAAATGGTAGAACACTAAAGTAGATGTGTACTTTGAATATGATTTATAGGTATTAAAAGTGAAAAAGAAAACCAGCCTGGGTGGTATAGAAATGTTGATTTCACTTTCTGAGATTAACAGATTAAATATCTCATACTTTCCTGTAATGTTTGAGTCCTCTATCTTGAGCCATTTATTGAGAGTGTTAACAATAATCATGTAAGACATCACCTGATCAAAGTTTGATACCTGACTTTGGTGTATGAGAATCATAAACTTGCTTACGGTCTATCTGGTCTGCAAACACTTCCCCATAGATCATCCAATAGGGCATGTAAAAAATATTTTTTGCCAGTTTCCATGATGGCTCTTCGTTGGGGAAGAGGATTGCTTGCCTGGCAACACCAAAACTCATTAGCACCACCAGCATAATAATGACAAAATACATCATGTCTATCATCTGAAAGAAAAGAAAAAAATTGACAAGAGACAGAGAGAGACAAAAAGCCACTTTATTCTGCAGAATTGTTCAACTTGTCTATAAAGCAGTGGTTCTCAACCTTCCTAATGCCGCGACCTTTTAATACAGTTCCTCATGTTGTGGTGACCCCCAACCATAAAATTATTTTCGTTGCTACTTCATAACTGTAATTTTGCTACTGTTATGAATCGTAATGTAAATATCTGATATGCAGGATGTATTTTCATTGTTACAAATGGAAAAAAGTGATAAAGTACAGGTAGTCCTTGACTTATAACAGTTTGCTTAGTGACTATTCAAAGTTACAACGGTACTGAAAAAAATGACTTATGACCACTTTTCACACTTATGACCATTG
The DNA here is from genome assembly GCF_016545835.1 of Crotalus tigris. Lineage (NCBI taxonomy): Eukaryota > Metazoa > Chordata > Lepidosauria > Squamata > Viperidae > Crotalus > Crotalus tigris. The sequence continues at coordinate 259,899 of NW_024097020.1, forward strand.
CAGCATCCCCAGGGTCATGTGATTTACATTTCAATGCTTGGCAACTGATTCATATTTATGATGGTCATATTGTTCCAGGGTCATGTGATTGCCTTTTGCAACCTTCTGACAAGCAACGTTAATGGGGAAACCAGATTCACTTAGCAACCATGTTACTAATTTAATCTCTCTCTCCCTCTCTCTCTCTGTCTCCCTCTTTCTTTCTCTCTCTCCCCCTATTTCTCTCTCCCTCTCTCCCTTTCTTTCTCTCTCCCTCTCTCTTTCTCCCTCCCTCTCCCTTTCTTTCTCTCTCCCTCTCTTTCTCTCCCTCTATTTCCCTCTTTCTCCCTTTTTCTCTCCCTCTCTGTCTCCCTCCCTCTTTCTCTCCCCCTCTCTCCCTCTATTTCCCTCCCTCCCTCTCTCCTTCTCTCTCTCCCTCCCTCTCTCCCTTTCTTTCTCTCTCCCTTTCTCTCCCTTTCTTTCTCTCTCCCTCTCTTTCTCTCCCTCTGTCTCCCTTTCTTTCTCTCTCCCTTTCTCCCTCTTTCTCTCTCCCTCACTCTTTCTCTCTCCCTCTCTCCCCCTATTTCTCTCTCCCTCTCACCCTCTCTCTCTCTTTCTCCCTTTCTCTCCCCCTTTCTGTCCCTCTCTTTCTCTCTCTCCCTCTCCCTTTTTTTCTCTCTCTCCCTCTTTCTCTCTTCCTCTCTCCCTTTTTCTCTTCCTCTTTCCCTCCCTCCCTCTCTCCCTTTCTCTCCCTTTTTTTCTCTCTCTCTCTCCCTGTCTCCCTTTCTTTCTCTCTCCCTTTCTCCCTCTTTCTCTTTCTCTCTCTCCCTGTCACTCTCTTTCTCTCTCTCTCTCCCTCTCTCTATTTCTCTTTCCCTCTCTTCCTCTCAAAGATCTTCCTCTTAAAAGTTATGCTTGGGTGGAAGACTTTTTCTTTTACAGATGGGGTGGGTTGGCAGACAAGTACTCCCCCCCAAAAAAGGAAAAAAAGTGTGAATAGGCGCCCAGTAGCTAGCTTGAAGTTTGAATGACTTCTTTCTCTTGCCACCGGCTTCTAGAAGGAGCAAAAGACATCCAGCATTGCAACCAGGCGCCCTGGACTGGCCATTCCAGGGCTTCCTGCACCAGCTGACTTAGTTGTCTGCAACCTCCTGTTGTCGCTTGAGGGGGGGGAAGGGACATGGGCAGGAGAGATTCCTTCTTTCTCATCCGAGGAGGGAAGTTATGTTGGACCGTCGACTCTGTGTTTAGCCCCATGGTCCGACATTTGCAGGTAGGCGGGAACCTGCCTGCTGAGCCGCTACCTCCCCATCGGCCTCCATGCTGACCGGCTCTGTCGTCAGACCTTCCAGCTGACAAGCGCACATTCAGGGGGTTGCCAGCTGACGGGTGCAGAAGATTGAGCCGCGGCGGCCTCCCAGCCACCCGCTTCTTCGGCTGGAGCAATTGCCAGGGCTTGCATGGTTGCCAGCAGCAGGGAGCGCGTCAGCAGCCATTGGGGATGCCAGCGGTTCTGTGCCACAGAGGCTTGAGGCGCAGGACGTGGAACGGCGCGGTGCTGTGGGAAGTGGCAGGACAGGGGGGAGGGGTTACCTGCATCCTGCCGGCCGAACTCTGAAAGCCTGCCTGAATGAAGAATTTTAGAGGGAGTTAAAAGTGAGACAGGTTCCTAAGACCATCGGAAATATGTGTTTTCCGATGGTCTTAGATGACCCCTGTGAAAGGGGTCGCGACCCACAGGTTGAGAACCGCTGCTATAAAGCATAATGGTCAAATGATTTAAGCATCCGCCTATATTAACACACTATGTAAACTGCTTGGCTTGTCATGGTAATCTTCAAGTACTTGGGCTGGATCTTTGGCTATTACAGTATTATGTTCCGTTAGTGTCAAGATCTTTTAATCATGCAACTCATAATAGAAATATTATGAGAAATATTACATTTAAAATGGTACAGATGTTGTCTTTCCATATATAGCCCAAAGGCAGCAATACACATTCCAAAATAAATACAAATGTTGTGGATTCATTGGAACTATTATTGGTTGTTTCTGCTTCTGTTTGTTTCCAACTGAACTAATAAAATCTCATCTACCTACCTACCTACCTACCTACCTACCTACCTACCTACCTATCTATGTATGCACACACACACATGCACAGGTAAACATTATGTGACTTTCAGTTTTAGTACTGAGAAAACTAGCCCAATGCATAGCAACTTCTTGTTTTTTTGTTCTTGGATTAGACCAGTGGTTCTCAACCTGTGGGTTGGGACCCCATTTGGGGTCGAACGACCATTTCATGGGGGTCACCAAACAAGGCTGTCCGCCATTTTTCCCCCTTTTCTTTGGCCGCGCCCCTGGCACCCGGTAATGTATAAGTGGTTGGGGGTCACCACAACATGGGGAACTGTATTATGGGGTTGCGGCATTAGAAAGGTTGAGAACCACTGGATTAGACAGACATGGAGTCAAAAATTTCACTTATATCATTACTGAGGTGCTCCTAACTTTCAACAAGTGCCAAATCAAGTAATACCATTTAGAACTTTCTTATTGCATCAACACAGCCATAATATGTTTGAGTGGAAGCTGGGCATATATTTTATTATGAGGAATTAATTGCTGCACATGAATGTGTGAATCAGCTCTAAATTTTACTTTAAAGTCTCATTACCAGGTCTACTCTAGTATGTACTAACCTGCAAACCTTATATTTCTATCACTCCTGGTAAAATTCCATGTTTCTACATTTCTGTGAGAATGTGATGTGATATAAATTTCAAGTATTGCTGAGGAACCCATCTCACTCCATCTCAAGAATGCTTTAATGCTTTCTTTGTAAAGTAATCAAAGATTAAATATGCATGATAATAAAATAGATGCATATGGATTGCCCTTTTTGATATGCATGCAAAAAGAAATGTTTTCCCCCCCTGTGCAATGGGTATGGGACTATGGATTGTATTTTGGCCTATGGCCTATGCTACAATTAGCACTATATCAAATGAGTCAGTTAACTAAGCTGCTTTGGTAGATGTTGGAATAAATCAACATGCCAATGGTGTTCAAATGGTGCTCCAGATGTTTTGAAATTGCACTCAAGGTGCCTTTTATTAGTAGTGCTATTTTTCTTTTGCCACAGTCATTCTACTTCCATTTTCAGGTCTTTGCATTTTGTAATTTTTTTTCCAGTTTTTTTGTCTATTCTGCTGTTTCCAAGTATTTCTTTGTTGTTGTTGTTGTTGTTACCACCCTGACTCTGGTTTCATTAAATAACTCAGTTTTATATTAGATTAAATATCCCAGTTTTATATTTATTGGTTTTCCTCACATCTCAACCCCTTAATCTTATCGATCCTACTGAAATGTTTTGTTCCTGCATAATTCTATACTAGACATGCAATGAAAGCTCTGTGATAAATAAAGAAATTCCAAAATAACGAATAGGGGTGTTAAGATATTTGTTGCCATTTAAACTACTCCATCTCTTAAATAGCAAAAGCAGACTTGAATTATCTTAATTTTTATCTCAGTTCCATCTATGAGATCCATGTCACCTTAGTGAAATGTGAAATCTGTATCCCATAACTTAGCAACCTTTCCCATGCTTCCCCTATAAGTATAGACTGTGATTACTCCCACTATCCTAGCCTATATGCAAAATAGATTAGGGCTATTTTTATTCCATTCCCAGATATTCATAGTTTGAGTGACATTTGAATGTATCTGTATATGTTTTTAAAAAAACAACCAGTGATTATAATGCTGCTAACAATTTTAGACTTGTGGTCCAAATTCATAGAACTTCCATAGAATTCTGTCTGAATAACAAATAACTATGACAAGGAAAAGAAAAAAATGCAAAAGCCTTGCCATTAAAATATGTCTTTTCTCATACTGAATACTATGCTATAACAAAAGGAAGCTGCATCTCTCAGAGAAGTACTTAAGAGATGCGCTCAAAATTCACCCTAAAGTTTGTACGAAACTAGTACCACCTGCTACTGTTTTCGCTTATAACATGCAGAACAAAAAAGAAGGATGGGTAACTTTTTCTTACCATTTTTCCAATCATCATTACATATGGCCCCAAATATTTGTTCACCCCGAAGATGTCTAACAATCGGATATACCAGTAAATAATGTTGACACAATATATGACACGACCATCACTCCTGAGCGGCAGATCCTGGAGGCGAAGCACCATGCCCACCGAGAATAAGAGGATGGCAATAAGATCGGTAACATTCCAGTATTCTTGAAGCCACACCTTCACCTTCTGCAGTAGTTTCCCAGGTTCTGACATTAATATCTAGAGATGGAAAAGGAATAGCTTTGGGGTCAAAAATAATAGAATGAATGATTTGACAACTATATCCTGATCTATAATTTCACAATCTATTCACAGGACTACCAGAAGCCTTATGGAATACGGACATAAGGGAGCCAGCTAAGTAAGGCAATGTGAAAAAGCTTACTTGGTTTTGTAATAGAGTTTTAGAATACAAAGAGCTAAGGGACTCTTGACTCTCTCCCCCCCACCTCTTGTCATTCAATTTATATGATCTGTATTTGAGGTCTATTCCTATCCTTAGTACTGACTCTGATATACATATACAGTATGTATGTATGTGCGTATGTATATGTATATATATCCTGAATACCATGTACAGTATCGTTACTGTACAAAAAAAATATTTCAGGATCTTCTTGCAATTTGCCTTGTAATCCAGAGAATTTGCAGCTAGAACCAAGCTTTTGAATGCTTTATGAAAACAAACAGAGGCCATTGCATGAAGACAAGAATGCTTTGTCTATTTACATCCCTGCAAGCTAGCTCTATCAGATCATGAGTCTGAAGTACTAGTGTCTTATTTCTTTTTTGTTGTACAAGGTGAGTATCATAATTAAAAAGTGTGACTGAAAGATACAAATGTTGGTAAGTTCCTCAAATCAGGCATACACTAACATTACTTTTATTATGGCTTTTTCCAATCTGGTGTCTTCTGAAAGTGTTGGATATAATACATGCTACTCTGAGGCATTTTTCTGAGTAAATATGCATTTCAAATTTTCCCTATTGGGAAACATACAAATTATTTGCAGGGGAAAGAACTACTGCATTACAGATAGGCACATTAAAGTTCACTGTTAAATTTTACTTATTGACATACTGTAAAATCTTATGACTTGTGGTGGTTTTACAAAAAATTAAATTAGCGATCAATACTCAGTTAAATAAAATCAATTTGTATATACAGTTCTGTCACAATAACTATAGGTGCCCATAGATATCAGAAAATTCTTAAAGGTTATACAGTAGTTTGCTTAAAAGGAAAGAGAAACTACTGTGGTCACTGGATTGGACTCTAAATGTCAGTTCTAGGAGTCTTGTATTCCACTGGAAGTTTTGCAAACAGAAACAATGTGGCTTTTTTTTTCTGTTTTCCTTTCCGGGTGTAACTTCCATTATTTTAAAGCATCTCAATCCTTCACAGCACCTACCACAACACCATCCAAAGCCAGAAAAAAACCCATATTCTGTTGATGAGAGTATCTTATCGTCTTATTTACAGTAACAGATTGATCTTTAGGAAAAACCTCAGGGAACAGCTGTATTTAGAATAGTATTACCTCTCTCATCTTTTCTATTCCCATTGTAAATATGTATGAGATAACTATCCACTCTTGCATGGAAGGCCAACGTTCCATTTTCACCAAAACGATATAATTAAACAGCATCAGGTACCCAATGTAAGACATCTGTAAAGAGAGAAACCCAGTTTATCTGCCTACAGGAATTAAGTGTTCAGCTGATTCTTTATTTTTAGAAATAAAAAAAGTTCTCCTACAAGAAGGCTAATTTTTAGTTAAAGAATTCATTATGAATACAAGAGTTTCACTGCATAGTATGGAATCCTATTCTTAGGTTTTATGAATTTATTTTAAAAGAGTGTACAATTCCTTTACTGCAAGCAAAGCAAATACATCGTTGCCTCGTCTCTTTAAATGAATATAAGAAGCAAATCAGTTCATGAAGAAACATAATCAGTGCAAAAATTTAACTTTAACAATTTAAACCCAATTCAGTAGATTTTTATAAACTTAGTAAAAGGGCATATAAAGACCACCACTCTAAATCTATGAAGAGTAGTTATACAATGTAAACAAACTGAATAATGAAGCCTTTACAAATTAGGGTCACTAGAGGTAAAATGATAATTGCTCCTTACAGTATAGAACCAAAATTTAACAATTGGTGCATTGTAGAACTCATAGATTTTATGTCCAAAGGGGATCAATCTATGTCTGTTTTGAACCTCCTCTTCCTCCTTCTTTCTTGCTGATGACTCTCCATTGCTACGTCCCAACATTGCCTATAAAATAAGAAAACATTGAATAAGTGGATGAGAGGAAGCCAAATAGAAATAAATGTAATTTGATATTCAGTATTATAATAAAGAAGCTGAATAAAAATCAATACTGTATTGAAATACTGACTGCATTTTCAAATGGTAAACCAGTATCGTATCAACAAACAAAATCTAACTTCAATTCACAAATTTCTTGGAATACGCAAAAGGATTGCTTCTATTTGCTTGTTGATTTGTCATTCTCAGGATTAGTGGGTTTGAATCAGGAAAAATGAAAACATACAACAATGAGTGGAAGGACCACAGGACTGACAATTGTAGTGTTGGAATAGCAACATAACAGGATCTGAGTGGTTGTGAAAGATACTTATTTCCTACTTCACATTTGGATCCAACGTTGTGAGCTACAAGAACAGCATCTGCCAATAGAACCAATCCTATCTCTCCTTTTCATACGTCCCCCCAAAAGTGTGGAGTAAGACAACCATTTGGTGACAGCAAAAAATTAAGAGTTTTCAATATCTCTTTATTGCCACCTACTGCCTATCTGTAGTTTTGCACTCCAGATACAATAGCCATGCATGGGAGAATATCCTGAAACAGATTTAGGGCATGTTAAAAGAGTGGAAGATAGACTTGAATGAAGAAAATTTTTGTAGAAGTGTAGTCTTAATCAATTTCCTATCATTTAGTGATGATCCTTATTTTTATATATCAGGTATGTTAGCTCTACTAATTGGATGAAACTGAATATGGTCCTAATTTTTTGATAAAATGGAATGATATTCCTTAGTGTTTCACAGAGAACTCCAAAGTTTTTTCTTTAACAAGTGAAGAGAGTAATGTATGAGAAAACAAAAGAAATAGTCTTTCAGAACCAAGAGAACACTCAAAAGTATTATCGGTATCCTTCACTGATTTAGATCATTGCGATGTAAAATGAAATTCTTTTAAAATTATTTATTTCATCATTATAATATCTATAATAAATAATTATGATTAATAATAAATCATTGTTAATGGTATATTTACCAAGCTGAATTGAGGCAATTTAGGAAGATAATGTTTGATCTGTTGGAGGGAGAAAATGGCCTGCAACTAAATATATTTGCTAAAAGAAAAGATTGCAGTTTTCTAATCTTACTCTTTACCTATTTATTTATTGGAAATGTTTTGCCAATTTGTTTCCCCCCCCCCAGCTAATTTCCTCCTATAAAGATGCAAGAGGCTTTTTAAAGGTCATGACAGTTTTGTAGAGAGATTCACTTGTTATCATAGAAAAGGGGCAAAGTTAAGATTGGACGCAATTTGTTTTCAGGAATGTTGGCAGAATATATCTTTAAAGGTGTTGTAAATTAATTTTAATTGCGGAATTTGTATTTTAAATTGTATTATTGCTTTGGTTTATTTTGATGCATTTATAAGATAGCATAGTAATGAATAAGTTGATTAATATATTACTTAGGTTAAATAATTAAAATCTTAACAATGCTAAATATTCTTATTATAAATCCAAGACTGCAAATCATGTGAGGTCACCTTATTCGAGATTTAAAAGGATATTCTTGTAATCCCTTCCAGACATATTTAAAATTTCAAGAATTTTTTCGATTATTCTACATCAAAAAATAAAGAAAATCTTTAATGAAAAATTGTTTGCAATGAAATGATCCTGCTGTATATTACATGAAAGAATTGGTGGAAGTCAATCCATGGTTTATACCTGGTCAAATTGTCCAAACAAAATGCAAATATAATTAAATAATATGATAAGATTAAAAATGTGAAAAAGTATTATAATGTATAATTATATTTAATTTATGACTTCAACTATTAGTATTTATAAAAATGTGTAGATTTTTATCATAAAGTTTGGATTTTTTATTTTATTTTTTACAATAAAAAAGCAAAGTAAAAAAAATAAAAATGAAGTTATAAAAACAAAAACATAAACAATATGAGTAATCCCCCCCCCACACACCAAAGTGTGTATCTGTGATCTTGTGAAAAGATACATTTTAAAGATTCATATTCAATATTTCTACCTAGAATAACATTTATATAAGTAAAGGTAATTATGAGTCTTTCTTTCTTGAATAGTGATATTTAACATAACTGGGTATATACATCCTTAATATGTCTTGTCTGAAATAATATCTGGATTAAAAATTGGTCAATGAAAATTAGAGACTATTTTGAGGGTATGGCTTGGCTGAGGGATAGCCAATGCATAGAATGACTGAACTGTTTCTTATGTGTGGGAGGTTAGAATTTCTGAGTAATACTTTTGAAAAATATTTTAAGTAGTAATAGATTTTCAACAATTAATCAGATTTCTAATACTTTATGTATGTTGTAGTCTAGTATCATAGATTATAGAACAGATTTATTCTTGTGATTAAAATTGTTGAGAAATGGAACTAAAATCCTAATATCATTTAAAACTAAAAGTATGTGCCTAATCAAAAGCTACACATGGGAAAGTATATTATAATAATGACATTAAGATTATGTAAATGAATTCAGTAATAGAATCCTTTATCATCCATCTACCAATGTCTTTGTTTCAGTTAATGAGTGACAATAGCCAGATGATATTGCTTAATTGAGGGGACCTAAAAAAATGGAGTTTGTCTGATCACATAGTGGATAAACAGTCCTTATAACAGACAGATGGCCCTTCAGATAGATACCTATGTCACATAGAGCTTCACAGATAATAATCAGCATCTTGTTTTGCACTCAGAAGCTTACTGGTAAATAGTGTAGCTCATGATGCAGAAAGCATAGCAAAGTCTATTTGGCACTACTTATGCCACCACAATCTGGGCCAGCTGGAGCTTCAAGTTATCTTCAAGGGCAGCACATAGCAATAGTTTACCTGCGAGATGGTCAAGGAATGAGTGATTCTAAGAGCCTCTCCATTTAAGAATATGTGTGAATGTCATGTACAGGGGCTTTTCTGACCCTAGCTGTTATTTGCTCATTATGCAGGAACACATCAAGATTGTATACAGCCCAGTATGGGGGAATTTGTGCCATTGGGGATCAAAGGGTGAAAATCCTCAGAACCAGAAAGTTAAAAGACACAAAGCCATTTAGTCTTGCTACAGTTAAACTTGAATCCATCCAAACTTCAACAGTCTCCAATTGCTGGAATAAGACCTTGATAACATCCTTGGTCAACTGAGCATTGAGGTATACAATTTAGTAATGTCTGCATATTGAGCCAATAGATAGAATAGAATAGAGCTAGAAGGGACCTTGGAAGTCTTCTAGTCCAGCCCCCTGCTCAAGCAGGAGAACCTATACCATCTCAGACAAGTGACTGTCTAGTCTCTTCTTAAAAATCTCCAGTGATGGAGCATCCACGATTTCTGGAGGCAAGCTGTTTCACCAGTTAATTGTCCTCACTGTCAGGAAGTTTCTCCTTAATTCCAGGTTGTTTCTGTCTTTGATCAGTTTCCAACCATTGTTTCTCATCCTTCCCTCTGGTGCTTTGGTGAATAACGTGACCCCCCTCTTCTTTGTAGCAGCCCCTCAAATAATGGAATACTGCTATCATGTCTCCCCTATTTCTTCTTTTCTTAAACTAGCCAAAACCAAGTCCCGCAGCTGTTCTTTGTATGTTTTAGTCTCCAGACCTTTGATCATCTTAATTGCTCTTCTCTGAATTTTTTCCAAACTCTCAACATCTTTTTTGTGATATGGTGACCAGAAATGGCTGCAGTATTCCAGGTGTGGTCTTACTAGGGTTTTATAAAGCAGTGCTAATACTTCACATGATCTTGATTCTAGGCCTCTGTTTATACAACCCAGGATTGTATTAGCTTTTTTGGTTGCTGCTGCACACTGCTGGCTCATAGTCAAGAGATCGTCCACTAGGAATCCAAGGTCCCTCTCACAGTTACTGTTTTTAAGCCAGGTCTTGCCCAATCTGTATTTGTACCTTTCATTTTTCCTGCTTAAATGTAAAACTTTGCTTTTCTCCATATTGAAACTCATTTTGTTGGATAGGGTCCATTGTTCAAGTTTGTCAAGATCTTTTTGGATCCTGAGTTCGTCTTCAGGGGAGTTGGCTACTCCTGTCAGTTTGGTGTCATCTGCAAATTTGATGAGTTTCTCTTCAATTTCCTCATTTAAGTCATTTATGGAGATATTGAAGAATACTGGGTCTAAGACGGAACCTTGTGGTACCCCGCTGCTTACTTCTCTCCATGTGGATGTGGTGCCATTGAGGACTACTCATTGAATATGGTTTGCCAGCCAGTTACAGATCCATCTGGTGGTAATGTTGTCTGTTCCACCTTTTTCTAGCTTACCAAGGTTGTGGTTTACTTTATCAAATGTCTTACTGAAATCTAAGTATAGATTTCCATAGCATTTCGCTGGTCTACTAGTTTAGACACTTTATCGAAGAATGAAATAAGATCGGTTTGGCATTATCTGTTTTTAACAAACCCGTGCTGGCTACTAATTATAAATTTGTTTGCTTCTACTTGTTCACAGATCTGTTTTTTATTATCTTTTCTAGGATCTTCCCAGGTATTGATGTTAAACTGATAGGTCTGTAGTTTCCTGGGTTCTTTTTCCCCCCTTTCTTGAAGATGGGAACCACATCAGCCCTTTTCCAATCCTCAGGTACTTCTCGGTGCTCCAGGATTTATAAAAGATGTGGTGTAATGGTTTTGAGATAACATCTGCCAGATCCTTCAGAACTTTGGGATGTAATCTGTTGGGTCCCGGTGATTTATACTTATCAAGGTCAGATAGGTGTTCTCTTACTAATTTCTTGCTTATTTTAATTTTTGTTTCTAGTTTGTCTTTTTCAGTGGTTTTTTTTTTGGCATGTTGGGCTATAGTCTTTTTGTGTGAAGACTGATGCAAAGTATGAGCTAAGCAGTTCTGCTTTCTCCCTATTGCCTGTTATTTCCTTGCCATCTTCTCTCTTTAGTGGACCTACAGTTTTCTTGACTTTTTTCTTGTTGTTAATGTGTTGGAAGATTTTTTTTTTAAATTATCCTTGATTTCTGTTGCAAGTCTTTGTTCATTCTGAGCCTTTGCTTTCCTGACTTCATTTTTGCATATGTATTTGTCCATTTTGTCTTTCAGTTTGTCAGAGAGATCTTTGTTCAGCCATGCTGGTTTCTTCTTGAATTTCTCGTTTTTCTTTAAGTGCTATTGTGCCGGTCTGATCGCATTTTTCAGTTTCTTGGGTTGTTTTCCCTTTTAGGATTTTCATCCATGGGATCTTTCCTAGGTTCTCCCTGAGTTTGTTAAAGTCAGCTCTTTTGAAGTTTAAGACACTGGTTGGGTTGTTTTCTATTGCTAGTGTTTGCATTATATTAAATTCCAGTATGATGTGGTCACTTTTACCCAAGGTTCAGGCAATTTCAATTCCCTCTATCACTTCCTCTCTATTAGCAAGGATTAAGTCCAGTATAGCTTTACGTCTAGTTCCCACCTCCATCTTTTGGGTGACAAAGTTGGCTAGGATAGATGATCTTTCTCAGGTAGATATTAAATAAGGCATGTCAAATTCTGATCCCCTACAAATTAATGTCTTCAGACGCAAGCCAAACCCTCCACCCCAAACATTGATTGGAGGCAAACAGAGAAAGGACCAGAATTTTATTCAAGAAACACTTCTCAAGATGCTTAGATTATTATTTTTTTGAATGAACAAGATAAATGGATAGTTTTCCTCCTGAAGCAACACGACAATTTAAGAAAAGAAAATGGGTATCCTGGAAGATTGGCAGGATCATGTTCAGTTTTTCAGGGGTTATACAGATCAAACTGGTCTCAACTAACAAGCGTGTGCCTCTGTCACCTCGACCAGACCAACCTGGTCAAAGTCCATATCAGAGGGATTTTATTTGCTAAACGCTTAGAATAATCTTCATAGTAACTCCAAAGATGGTCCTGAGGCCTGAGCAAGCAATGAGTCACTGAAAAAGGCATCACTGCTCAGCTTTCAATACACACAGTAAGAGCAGGGAAATAATAATGTTTTGTTGATTTTGCATCACAACACGAACCCAATGTTGGCTTTTACACATGCTTAATTGAGTTAATTCTTCATCTCCTTCCAATAGTATACTAGGCATATCTTCTGAAACTTCATCTCCAAGAGCTCCTCAGTAAACCAGAGATCCTAGGGTTGATGTATGAATTTGTCAATCCCTGCTGAGTGATAGACATTATCTGGTATTGGCTAAATATGAACTTAGTAAGTTATATGATACTAAATGTTTATTATACCCAGTGCTTTTTTTCTAAAAAAAAAAAAAGGTGCCGGAAATCACAAACATCATACAACCCGCCTTGCCTACCCTACAAGGTTCCATCCAAAAAAGGTGCCGGAACTCCGTTCTGGGCGTTCTATGACAAAAAAAGCCCTGATTATACCAGATAATAATAATGGAAAAGAAGTCTAGTAAGCTATTGGTTTTAGCTTAAATAAGTTCATATGATATTGCCTATTTCATTTATTATAGACATAGGAAGATTTGGTATATTTTGGTAACTCTCATTATTCATGGATTGGTTATCTGAGATTACCAAAGGCTAGATCTTGGTATATTCAATAAAGTTTTACATATATATGCAGTTTAGGTCTTTTTTAAACATACTTTACATTGTATACAGTAGTTCCTATCTCTCATGAACAAATCACGTTGTTTTCTCTTCTCTTACCCTTTCCTTGAAAGTGAGATTCCCACAGTTCTCATAGAACCTGGTTCTATATTCTCATTTTATTTCCCCGTCCTAAAAAATGTGACTATTATGAAAATGGAGAAGGTTCCTGACAGTTTTCCAGCTGATAGGTACATGCTTATTTCCTATTCTGTTGTGTTACATGAGCAACTATGGGGAAGCATGGGGACAAATAATGCATGCATGACACGTTCATAGCTATAGTGTTTCTGTAAGGATATCATTAAGACATTTTGATGTCATCACATGTTATGGCTACTAGGTTTTTTTTAGAATTCCCCCTTACCCTTTAGTTTCAATATGGGGAACATTATGGTTTTTCTTTAACAAGGGACGGATCTATCTGTTCTAGTTACAGCTTGCTTTTCTTCAAATGTTTGGTATAGTGATTCTAATCAGTGTTAGTTGGATATAATATAATGTTTGATATTCTCCATATCTTACTGCACATTGCTGCCTTATTCCTATTTATCAAACTATTGTGTCCTGTTTCCTTTCTAGGCATACTTATTTAATATTCATGACTGCTCACTCCAGCAGTCTTTCAATCTCTCTTTTTTTCCTATCAACAGCATTCAACCCAACAATGTGAACTTTTTGTTCATTTAAACAATTACCCGTTTGAAGGTTCTGAAAAAGAAAATAACAGTATCAGAGTCCTTTAAATCAACCACTCTGCTGTTTGATTGCAGAATGCCAGATCACACTCATGATCCTTCCATATACAATATGCTATAGGTTCACTAATTTAATACTAGACATGGGGAAAATACAGATAAGGATTAAAATCACAATAAGACGAACGAGAGGAAAACCATGCTACATCTGTTTTGGTATTGAAATGCTGGAATTTTGTTCAAACAAAACATGGAGGAAATTATGGGGCTGCAGTATGACAGAGACCAATTGTTATTTGCTACAATGTAGGCCCATTAAACAATCTGTGCTTTTTTGGATTTGAATAAGCACGTCATCTATTGATCAGAAGCCAGCAAGAAGTAACTACTATTGAAGCAGAAATAAGTTCATATCATAGGAAAGCAACCTGTCAATCTTATGCTGGCTTATGACCTTTTCCTCTTTTTCCGGGGTCCGGGGTCTTGCCTGCATAGGGGTCCGGTAGGTTGATCTTGTACCTACAGTCGTCTCATTCCCTGAACTGTGGTTCTTGTAGGCAGAGCCTTCTGCCTGCCCGCATATAAGATCCTGGGGACAGCTCATGCTGGTGGCCTGAAGAAAATTTTTAACAAGCAATTCAGTTTTTAATGGCTTCTCTAAACTGAACAGGGCACTGAAAGAAAGTCAGTAGATGTAAAAATACGAATAAATGCTTATAAAATGCCAGCAGTGAATTTATGAATATTTGGATTATATTAGAGGCCTTGATTCTCTTCTTTTATGTACAATATATTGTTTTGAATTAGCTCTTCAAATTGCCCTAGCAGTCAGTGTTTGTCATAATAAATGTGCTATCTAATGTACATTTATAATGTTTTAAAGAAAAGCAAATAAAATAACATAAAAATAAAATGATATGAAAATTAGGCAAAAGATTGACCCTAATAGTACCAGAAAAGGCCAACCTATATATTTTTTTACATTCATCTTTAGGAAAATAATTTTTAAAAGAAAACTACTGTATTTTCTGTGGCATTTCAAATGTGAAATAATTTCCTAATATCCTATTTTACAATTTTTTAATCAAAACCCAAAATCGCTTAAAGCTTTTCTATAAAAATATTCTTTCACCTATTTGTGAAGTCATTATCTTTGCTATGCATGTTTTCAAGATTTCAAATATATTTTATCAATAATTTTATAATTGGAGTCATCCTAAAATGATGTGTTTTGCCTTAGTATCTTGCATCTACCCACACAGTATTTTAGAAAATTTCCTGGCGTCGTGCACCAGCACATTGTTAAACTATTTCAAGATTCCTACATTTTTTATGGAGGGGGTGGAGGAGTCTGGAGGGTGGGAAGATTTAAATATTGAGTATTAAGGCATATTTATACACATTTCTAGAATATATTTTCTTAATCATAAATTGAAAATAGATACAAAATATAATTGGCATAAATAATAAGAAATTGTATGCTAAACATTATAGCTTTCGGTAAAAATATTTTTGCGCAGTTTTCGTTTTATTTTGTTTAAATTATTTGCAGAAGGGTTATTGTTGATGCTATTATTGTATTCTAGCAGGTTTAATAGGCATTGTATAGAATGAGTTTTATTCATTAAAATATTATTTGAATTTGAACCTAATGATAACTAACAACATTTTTTCTTAATTTGTTAATTCTCTTCACTTTTTTTTTTAGTAAAAATTGGATAATTGGGAACCTTCTATAATTTTATACAAGGTGACTTAAGATGTATTCCTCGTAGATGTATTATAAATAACTGTATGATAGAAACTCAATGTGTAAAATACATTTTACTAGTGCAATTTGGTTATTCATCTCAACATGTTTTCTCCTAATAAATATACTGTACTATATTACATTCAAATTAGGAATTATCTGTGGTTACTGTTAATGCTTGGGTATAGTTTGTTTAAAAATGGATGCCTAAAGAAATGTATATTGAATTACACTGTGTGCCTTGACACAGATGACAATGATCAAAGGAATAATAACTATGCAAATCACTTCCAGCAATGTTTTCTCCTTACTGTGAGTTCCATATCTTCCTCTTCTTTTTCTTTTACTGTTTTTTCTGGTTCTTCCGGCTCTTTTTCTTGCAGATGGATTTCTTGAGCCTGAGACATATAAGGCATATCATCTTTGTTTTTGAACTCCAAGCTGAGAATTGAAGGAGGAAGTAGAATTCCTAGAATTACCTAAATCAATAAAAATGATAACAACAACCATCACAATTAACAGCTTATGGTTATTTCCAGTTGCTCTTTCTGTTTATTATTACACATGCACTTTATGCATCTAGGAATGAGACATTTGGGCGTATAAGTTTCAAAATAATGTAACTATTTTGTAGGCAATGGCAAGAATGAAATCAATAATAGACCGCTTAGTACTCTATAAAGTCCTGGCCCTTAAAGGTTTAAAATAAATTGGCCACCCACCCTTTTGAAGTGCAAAGATATATGGCTGTTAATACTTTATCTTATATTTATGTGCTGATTTAACGTACACACTTTCCCATAAGTTTCATACTTAAAACAATCCTGACCTTTAGACTTGAGTTTTTGCGCATCCGAAGCCTCCCCATCCACATATCTGTGAGTAGCATTTGGCTACATGTGTGTGCAATGAAATCTCGATGCTTGGCTGCCACTGCAAGTTGAAGGCATGTGGCATTGCTCCAGTTTTTCAACTCATATGTCAGGAGTTTCATAGCCAGCTGCTCATCTTGCTTGTAGGATTGGTCCAGCAGCTCCACCGCCAGCTGGCCAAAATCTCTGTAAAAAAAAGGCATTTTTGTTAGTTTGTGAATCGGTTACTGTTGGTGGCATCTAAACAATTGTTAAGGGCTACTTCTGCAGGAATTGCATCACAGCCTGGTATGTTTGGCTAAGATCCTGAGAGCACTTGCAGATACTGTGCTTCAGATTAATCCTTTCATTAAATCTCTTAATTTCAATTTTGTTAGGAAGCCTTAGCTTCCACTTGCCTGCTATCCTCTCCTTGTTGCTAATCTGATTGTTCTGATCTCATTTGTATTAGAACTCGGTGAGAGAATCACATTTTCAATAATAAAAGTATAGTGCAATTTAATCAAGGTTTATGACTATAGGAAGCCTGGATTGACCATAGACTTTATGACTAGAGGAAAATCAAGAATTATATGTTCTTGATTTTCCTCTAGTCATAAAGTCTATGGTCAATCCAGGCTTCCTATAGTCATAAACCTTGATTAATAGTTGCAGGAATTGGGTATGTCTAGTCTAGTGAAAAGGATTAAGGGACATATGATAGCAGTGTTCCAGTATTTGAGGAGCTGCCATAAAAATGAGGGGTACAAACTGTTTCCCAAAGCACCAGAATGCAAGACCAGAACCAATGGATGGAAATTAATCAAGGAAAGAAGCAACCTAGAACTAAGGAGAAACCAGTGGAATGGCTTGCCTTCGGAAGTTGTGGGTGCCCCATCACTGGAGGCCTTTAAGAAAAGAGTGGGCATCCATTTGTCTGAAATGGTATAGATTCTCCTGCTTGAGCAGGGGTTTGGATTAGATGACCTCCCAGGTCCCTTCCAACTCTGCTATTCTATGTTATTCTATGAATTAAGTCTTAGCATCTTCTTTTTCTGTTCAATTCCTGTCTAATGCTCTGGTAATTGTGGACATAATGAGGGACTGGATCTGGCTAAGCAGACTGAATTTCATATGAAACAAGATTCCAATAATGATAAAATATGCTTGCCTTGGCACAGTTTATTACTCATATATGTGCATTTCTGTATTAAGAATATTCATAAAGGAATTTAGCATGCCATGGTTTATCAGGCCATAAATGTCACTTACATCTTCATAATATAAAAGTTAAACTATTGCAGTATGCTTTCTATAGGATAGCTCTTTAAAGGACTGATATGTAACAGAAACTTCCTGATAGGGCTACTGGGGCTTTAGATTAGAATTCCAGCATCTGCATTATGTAAAGTACTATTTTTGACCAATAAAACCCTGGCTTTTTATGGAGAACTGGATTGATTTCCCATGTTCCTAACAACAATCTTTATTATAACTGTTTTCCCTTTTGCATGGTTAACCATCAAATCTAACAGTGAAGTCTTATAAGCCAGTATTCTCAATGGCTGTTTGAAGTGGTTTGGCTTAGAAGTGTTGTTCTGTTCTACAAGGCCAGCCCACTGAGCCCTTGGCTTCAAGAGAAATGTTTATTTTTCTTGCAAGCCTTTCACTCATCTGTGAGAGTGTTTGCAAACATTCCAAGAGGGAGCCTTCATGCCAACACTGTTTACACTGCCTGGTTTTTCTCCTAGGATTTGGAAAGCATTATGAGACTTCTAGCTTAATCAGCTCAGTAATAAAAAGAAGCGGCGCTATTCTATCTAGATTCTGTGTCATACAAAATGAAGGACAACAATGTAACATTCATGAATAGCTCAACCTGGAGTTGTGATTAAGTTCCTGAGATATGTCATCCACCATATCATTTTCAGATGCTTCATGGGCCATTGCTTTACAAAGTTTACAGGCTACCAGAGCCTTAGCCATGGCTTCCTCTCCATGTTGCCAGAAGAAAAGAGCCATCTTCTGGCGCTTCATCAGCACAGCCCATACCATCAGTTCATGAAAGGGGAAAGGGAAATGGTTAATCTCAGGATCATCTAGGTCTATATCCACTTCCTCTTCTCGTTTCTTGGTAGTCTTTCTTCCCCTCCGTAGTGGAACATCATCCTGATGAGCATAGAAAAATGTTGTTAGGCTAAAGGTACCTTTAGCAATATAATGCCATTCTTAAAAAGACATCACACTGGTTTCTTTTCTACAGTTGCATAGCAGCTTACCTGGATCTAATTACTCAGAACGATCTCTGTCTCTCTCCCTCTCTCTCTTTCTTTGCAACGATAATGTCTAGTAGCTTTCAAAACTGTATAAATTACCTTTAATTTATTTAACAGAAATAATTTAGAGACATGCTTAACAATCAGCAATTAAGCACTCCAAAAATACTTGTCTAGTATTCCCAGTGCTGATTTAATACTCCTGGGAAAATCACTTTCAACATCCTGGTGCATTTTCATCTAAATATAGAAATTTTAATAATATTGATTTGACAATTAGTTTTCTGATAATTTTAGAAGAGGGTCCACCCCCCAAGAAAGCTTATAATGACATAATTTTCTATACTGACTCTTACCTAATACTTGTAACATTTGTGGCTGTTTCCAAATACAGATACATTATTCAGTAAAATGATGAAATTTTATTAGAAGTCTTTAAATAAACTTTCCTCCCTTTCCCCCATAGTTATACATATGAATATGCACAGTGTCATAGATGAAAATTGACTTTCTTTACAAACTATCTTGTAAACATGTATTATTTTGCTGCCAGGATTTAAAGATAAATTTTAGATATGCCTAATGCTCTAGGCATGTCCAATGGGATATTTGATTTCTTTTCCTTCCTTCCTTCCTTCCTTCCTTCCTTCCTTCCTTCCTTCCTTCCTTCCTTCCTTCCTTCCTTCCTTCCTTCTCTTCCTGCTTCCCTCCTCTATGGTGGGAAAAGTAGCTCCATTTGAAATCTTAACTTGTAAGTGTACTTGAGTACATAGAAGTAGTTACTGTTTTTTTAAATCATGTAAATCATGTTGAATCACAGTCCTGAATACATTTTGTTCTATAATAAAGGTTTATAAAAAACTGTCATTAAAATGGGTGATTTACAACTTACCTCCATTCCCAGAAGTTTTAGGGCCTTGGGCTGTGGGTAAAAAAAGAAAAGAATAATTCTATTTATAATTTTTCAAAAAGCACAGGGACTAAATAAAACCTATCCTGTTCATTCATCATTTTTTTGGATTCAGCATACATACTTTGCAAGCCTCTTGATTTATTAGTGCAACCACTTTCTACTATTTAACTGTTTTTGCATATCCCTATTGTTTGGGAAAAATCTGTATTATTGCACAAAGATTCCAAAGTTAATTAAAGAAAAGTAAACTTGCCTTTAATAATGTGGACTCTTATGTTTTTTTTTTTTTTGGCACCCAGCTTTATTCCAGCATTTTAAACTTTTGCAAAAGCTGCAGACGTTGCTCCCCCAACTCTCCAGAAAATTCTGAAGGGATAGTCTAAGTTTCCTACATGTTAGGAACTGGAAAAATGTCAGCAACATCCTTTTCCACTTTGTATCAGGGAGAGCAATATTTTGCATCTAATGCTTAACCCCTTGCATCTCTTCAGCATTCTGAAGCTATAATTAGAGTTTGTTGGATGCACCTGTAACTGAAAAGAGGAATTCAGGTACAAGCCCATATGCTATAAGGCAAGGGTGTCAAACACGCCGTGTTACGTGACGTGTTGCGACGTGTAGTGACTTTTTTTGCATTGCCAGAGCTGGGGTGGGCATGGCCTCTGCATGATGCAACCGGTCTGTGGGCTGGCAGTTTGACACCCCTGCTGTAGGGGGTTGGGATGATATTAGTGACTGACAAATCCTCCTGTATTTGTAAGGTGCCATGCTCAGTGGTGCGATTCAAATATGTGAACAGCCAGTTCTCTGTGTGGATGCTGCTTCCGGAAGTCCATTCTGGGCATGGGCAACAAAAAATTAGCTACCGGTTCTGCCAAAGTGGTCCAAACCGGCTGAGTCCCACCATTGGCCATACTGTTATGTGTTTCAATTACTTTAATTTTAAAAAGAGGTGATTGGACACATTTTAGAGTAGAAAATGATTTCTTCCAAGTGTAATTTTATTTTCTTATGTATTTATGAAATAGTTATATTTGGGGCTAGGGCCACAATTCAGTAGTTCATAATTATTTACTGTGAGAATACACTGGAAAATGAAGAGAAAGAAGAATAATTGATACCCCACTGTAATTATCCAAGAAAAAACAGGCTTAAGGATGGAGTGGGAAAGATGGCAGAAATCTGGGATTAAGGGTTTTCTTAACATGACAAATGGAGGAGGGAGGAACTGAAGTTGAATCTCAGATCAACCTACGTCACAGGGTTGTTGTTATGGAGAAAAACACATAGAGGAATGATATGTATACTTGAGTTCCTGAGTGAATAATAATAATGATAATGATGATGATGATGATGAAGATGAAGTTGGAAGGGACCTTGGAAGTCATCTAGTCCAACCCCCTGCTCCGGCAGGAAACTCTATACCATTTTGGACAAATGGCTGTCTAGTCTCTTCTTAAAAACTTCCAGTGTTGGAGCATTCACCGCTTCTGGAGGCAAGTTGTTCCACTGGTTAATTGTTCTAACTGTCAGGAAGTTTCTCCTTAGTTCTAGGGAGGGACCTCAATCAATCCAACAAACAAATAAAAGAGAGGACAGGAAAAAATGTATTTTTGTTACAGACTGTGTTTTTAGTATGTACTATGGGTTGAGAATGAAACAGGTTGTATAACAGAATTTAAGTGCAGGGAGGTGGAAGATGATTTTGGAATCTAAAGATTTAGAATTTAGAAAAGGAATGAGCTTTGAGTAAGTGTATTCAAAGGAAGGAATTTGTTCATGGAATGAGCTCAGAACACACCCTTTTCTTGTAGTACTGAAGTGCCCAGAAGCATTATATGGCAGTGCCCATAACAGGTTTTCAACATTCAAGATGTATCCAAAAGCCAAGTAAGGTCATCTAACCAAGTCACCTTTGACTTGATCACCTCTTAACCCACCCCCTTAAATCTGCTTTTTATGAAACAGTTTTTAAAAAAGAAACTCAATAACAATCCTTACTCTCTTGGGGCCAAATAAGTTGTGATAGAGTGTTCGGAAGCGTTTTCGAGTATAATTACAGCGATAAGCTCCTCCCATCAGGTACTCAATCACCAGGCCAATGTCAATTAGACTTATCCTATAATCTGGTGGCAGGTTTCCCTATTATTTTTCCAATAGAATAAAAGACACACAAAACAAGGGGGGAGGAAAGATACAACTGATTATTAAGTCTATTGTACATATTTTTCTATAACTATGAGAGTTTTAAATGAAACATAAGAAAACATTATTATGCTTATTAATTAATTCACCTTAAAATAGATCCAACCGAAACCTGGATATTCGCGCTTGGAAAAAAGACATAAATTAAGTAAGAAAATGTGTTAAAAGATAGCAGTAAAAGAAGATAATAAGTTTCAGAACACAGGATTTAGGCTATTCTGAGAAGAAAAAAAGGATACACTACTGCAGAACAAAGAAAGCATGAAGGCAAAGCATGTTACAGAAATTCTACATATTTGCTGGAACCTGGTGATATCCCAAATAAGCCATTATAAGTCTTATATCCTGAGGAATATGTGTGTGCTCTGGCAAACTTCTTGGGGTTGTGTGACTTCCTGCTTCTGTCATGCTTCTAAGAATGTTTTTTTTTCCCCAAACTTAGTCCTGGAATAGGAAGGCAACTTTAGGATAAACAGATGCTGAATACTTTCATTGTTAAGTTTGCTCTTTTACTGAATAGTATATTTAGCAGATTAAGGTTCCAGAAGCCTCTTTCTTGTGGTTCTCTAATTAAAACTGACTTCATACAAAATTAAAAAGTGAAAAATTCTTATATCTTTCTAAAGACGCTACCCCTCTGCAGGAATTAAAATTCTTTCACTTAAACTTTTGGTTACTGTTTTTTTTTTTTTTTGCTATGTGGTCGTGCATCTTCCAAAAAGGAAATATATTTGGAAGCTGTCCTAACAATGAAATAATATTTGATATCTAGGAAAAGTGTGTGCAGAGGAATTTATTTTCACTTTTTAGAGACAAATCTACATGACACCAAATTTCTCCTCAATTTTTTGTTGGAGATTCCAACATGTTCTCATTTAAATAAAAGTTGATTTAAGTTATATCTAATTATTTTCACACACCATTTATCATTAAGTGCCAAAATTCATCTGTTACCTTATCACTTAGCACTGAGTGGGCCAAATAATGAATTTACCTCATAAGCCATTTCTCAGATCTCGCTCCACTGACTTTCAATTCTCCTAATATCAAAAAGGACATTTTTCTGTGTTATTACTGTAATGCAAAAACAGTTTACAACCCTCCCCCAATGTATAGAAAGCATAGGCTTATTGTTGTATATACAAAATCTTACATCTGCTTATTTGTCCTCTCTAAATAAATATATTGCTTTAAGATACTATGGTTGATGTAGCCTGCACTTTATATTCATAGTAAATATACACAAAATGCCATTTTGAGATTATTATTGTAATTGTGACTATATTACCTGTCTAGGATTTACATGCTGAGCTAATACTAATCTTAGAGAACTTTCAGGAGTGTATCACACATTAAATTTTATATCAGTTACCTAGTAGTTCTAAAGAAGTGTGAATGGATCAGATTTATATCAAATTTATATCATCTAGCGTATTAACAATTAAAATAACATGAACATAAAACTAAGTTCTTGATTCCATACATTTTAAATGATTACACAATCTATTAGTAGTCGGAACCTGTGACTGTATATTCTTGCTTTTGACATTAGTATTTTTACTAAATTTTACTCTACTCAGGTATCAATCTACTAGTACAAAGTACAAACTGAGAATTGTTCTTCTGATTTGTTCTAGGTTAAAAGATATCCAAACCAATTTGAATAATGCCTGAATACCCAATAAAAGTGAAATAATTCTATGATATCATATAAGTCTTATGACTCAGATTGTAAAGTTTAGTAGTAGTTTTGTTTCTTCTAAAAAACTAAGAATAATTCCTTCTTCTAAACCCTTTTAAAGTATAGCCTAATTATGTTGATTCTAGTAACATTTTATTATTTAAAAACTTTATTGCTTTGTTTGAAAAGCAATTTCCACTCAAATTGCTCTCATTCTAAATTGACATGCTTAGGATTAAAGCATAAATTGTTAGAAATTCAGAAAGAGACACCTTTTCTACAGATGCTTAATTTTGAACATAATCATAATGCATAGATATAGCCTACTGATAATGAATTAATCAGAAAGATATCTTACTAAATATATATCTAGTGAGAGGGGGAAAAGGGTAGAAATTTTTACTTTATGAACATTAGAGGGCATACTTTAGCTATCAAAGCTCCCAACATGTTTTCCTTTTGTTATTTGAGTAATCATTAAACATCCAATTTGGCAAAAAAGTAGTTATTGTAGACCAAACACTTTTCTGACTAATGATTTGTTGTCAGTGCCCTTGATATTCAAATATAGGAGAAATTATCTTTATTAACTAAATAAAAGAAGTCAAAAGGATACATTGTTATTCTTTTCCATAATCTCATTAGAGCAAGCCTCATTTAGAAATCGAATTTAAGAGTTATCCATGATATTTCATTTTTAATATTTTTAAAGCCTTTTAATATAAGGAAAAGTGTAAAAATTTGCCATTTTGCTAACTTCCCTTTTCTTGCATGCAAGCAAAATTATTTTTATGGTTACTTGAATGGTGTTCTCTCTGCACCCTTTACAACTGGAAAGAAATGATTTTCCTTAACATAATTGGGACAAAGGCTATCTCCAATATTAGGTTATTCTCACACTGCACTTTTATAGTATTGAAAAAAAACTAGATTTTGTTACTTAAAATATATAATTGCTACATACCCACAAAAGGTTTTTTTGGGAATTTTTTATATGCAAGTTTAAATGTGCTCATATTTTGCTTTATATTTAGTTGTTTAATTTTCAGCTATCATAAGGTGTCAGGAATGTACATACTAAAATTATTTTTCAGTTTTAATATTAAACTGCTCTTCAGCAGAATAAAGTGAATATAATTTATTTCTCTGGATAATACTTACAAAGTGCTTCATTTTAATAAATATTTATTTGGTCTTAAAGGGTTATAATAAAACTAATGTTAAGCTACTGGAATTAAAAATTCATCAGAATGAGATAAGTTGCTTTAGACAGTCATCTGTCTCTCGTGGGCAGTGAAATATTGGGCTGTCAACATAATGATATATTGCATTAAGAGGTTATTTTCTAGAATGCGTTTCATTTAAATTCATGTCAGATTTGTTGATAGATTCATAAACTGACTGAAAAGAAGGAAATGTTATTTCTCAGGTATAGGTCTGCAGGAACCATCTAATATCTCGTAGCATAACATTTTACTTCTTCATTATTGATGAAGTGAGGAAAAAAATTCCTGTCTAATGCAACAGATTTCAAGTGACATTTCCAAAACAGCTAATGGCACAGAAATGACTATATTTATACTGCTTCTTGTTACTAACAAAGAAAGAAGAGGGAAGCAGAAAGCTTAAATTAAACCCTGATTTTGAATTAAGCAGTACTGTACTGCATATTCATGAGATTTTTTTGTTGTTGTAAACAGCTTTTGTTGTTGTCCCAATAGACATTTAGCTCTGTTATTGAAAAATTGTTACACATTTTGGCCTGGTTCTCCAAATTTAATATTTCATAAATGAAGTAACAAATGTAAAATAAGTTCTCAAAAGTTTTTCCCCTGCTTTCAGGTATAATCAAACATTTCAATTTTTTTCCTCAAATTTCTGAGTTAGTTATGATTTAAAATTCTTTAAAAACTTGTTGGAAACTCTGAATCTATGGTCTTTCTTTCTTTCTTTCTTTCTTTCTTTCTTTCTTTCTTTTTTTTTTTTTACAAAAGTTGAAAGGGCAACCCATTTTAAATCTGTATTTCCTCATTCTCTTGCACATTTATGTTTTAAGGCAAAAGTGCCTTTAAAACTGAAATTTACAAATATTTAAATTTATAGCTGAGGGTCTTTGGATTTTATGTGTCAAGCTCCAGATGATTATAAGACTGTGATAAAGTACATAGGCATTAGATATTAAGTTTTTCTGTTTTAGTACCCCTTTCCCCCTTCCTCCCCATTTCTAAATAATCAATTTATAGTTTTTTCAGCGAAAATAAAATTTGGGAGATGAGGTTTTATGTAGCTAGTGTTATGCTCTGGTTCTTCCCACAATTACTATTCTGGGCAGATGGAGATAAGACTTTCTTATATCTCTTTAGGTTGTGGCTTAACATATATCATTGTATCTTCATGCAGGAAATCAGTGGCCAACATACAGGCATGGAGAAGCTGTAAGAATTGCAACCAAAATCTGTAGGGCCAATACGTTCCTTTTCATTCCCTTCTTCACTTTGCTGCTTAATCATCACAGATCCTATTATGTGACTGAATAGAATCCAAGACACATTGATAAAAATTATTTTTAGAAAAATAATCTGTTTCCACCAGTTCCTTTAAGGTAGCTTCAGTCACACAAATTTTAATCTAAACTGTTTTCTTTTTTAAACTTTCTACTTCAAAAAGATAAGGGGTTTTATAAAAAAAATAGCATTTAATGAAGCTGAAAATAATACAATGATTCAAGATCCAGCATAACAATAATATATATTGCAATGTCCAACACTGACCCACAATATGGAAATCAGCATTCAAAACACTGATGACTATTAAAATACATCTATTGCATAAATCCACATCACATGAAAAACACCTACAGTCCACTAGCAGAAGCAGTATACCTAAAGCATCTAAAATAACCACTAGCAGCCACTAAATAGTTAACTGTATTGTACACAAGGCTGAGAATCATTACGAACACAAACTGCACAACTGCAATGGCAGAAGGTGGAAAAAAGCTCTTGTTGGTAGCCCATGCAAAACAGAGGCTGTCTCTAATGACAAGAAGCAGCTATATATTACCTTCACGCTACTGTCCACCTTTGGACGCTTACCTTTTTGACATCTCTGACAAGATGATACAAAGTGTTGGATGGACCATGTCTCTGAAAAAGATCACAAGAAACAGCTTAATGGTTCTGATATATCTGAAGAAGCTATTTGGATTAAAGGACAGGTGTGTCAGCGAGTCCAACTAAAAAGCTCATAAAACCCAAATTACTGAATGTGACAATTGCATAGTTTCATAATAGGTAACAAAACACTTGTATCAAAAGAATATTTATAGCTTAGGGTTGAGTTTTGTTGTTTTCTTGCAAATATTTCATTACCCAACTAGGTAACAAAATCAGAGAGCAAACCCCATTCCCTTTTATCACGATAATGTTACTAGTTATCCTAAACTACAAATATTTTTCTTTTGATTCAAGTGTTCTCCTTCCGTATGAAAAGACTTAGTTGCAGTATACTATTTTTGAAAGAAGCTCCATGTTCGCATTTAGAATCGGTGGAGATAGAAGTAGACTTAACCCAGCTTGTTAATGTGGATCAAAAGGGACTAAGCTGTAGTTCTTCAAACATTTACTATTGGGTGAAAAGTTTGAGTCATGCACAAATGGTACTATCTCATGAAACTTAAGTATCATATATTATGTATGCCTTATATAGAGATTACCAAATCATGCAATTCTTGATTTTTTAAAAGGAGTTAATGTTGGGGAATGATTAAGAGAACAGAGCAGGGGGCAAGGTATACTGACCTCTGCAGAGTTTGAATAATTACCATATGTCCTTGTTATTATACCACCCATGCAGCCTGAGATAGACTTAAGATTACCATTATTACTCTCCACTATTATTGCGTGAAAATCAGGCAGAAATTCAATAAGCAGCATTAATTTTTTTGAAGAAAATGGCTGTCTATTTAATTTTTGCTCATCTTTTAAGTAAAATATGTGAGTTATAGCCTGGTGGTAAGTGAAAGTTTTATTGTTTTGACAAGGCAGCTGATGTTCCCTGAGAAATAATAGGAACCAAATAGAATAATTGAAATGGTCTGCTTTAGCCTAGCCAATTCAGTGGTGTTTTGAAAATGGCAATTTTTTTAAAAAAAGCAATTTATCTTAGGAGCAAATTATTTTTAACAGAATCCAAACTGTAATAAGGTACAGATGTGTTTTTTTTTAAAAAAATAAAGTTATATAGTTGTATTAGGGTGTAATAAAAGAATAAGCAGGCAAAGTGTTATGAGATTTTGTTACAGGAACACTTTAAGGAAGGCAAGCATTATTTCGGGAATGAGGCGATTGGATGAATTTCTGGGCACCATGCTAGGTCTTGAAGGGAATTAAATAAACAAATAGGGCCCCTACCGTATTGTACAGTTCTTCTAGTCTGGAGAGGGTGAGAAAACGATGCATGCTTACTCCATTTTCTATGAGTAACTTCACAAAATCCACTCTGTCTAATACCAGGGCATCCAACATTGCCTGTTCAAGGGACCCCACCTAAAAGGGAAATAGCTTAATCAGGGAGATTTTGTGGAGAAAGTTCATACAAAAAGGCTTATGGAAATATTTTACATTTTCCTATCATATTAAAAATGGGTTCCACATAACACTATTTTTCAATACAATTTTGGAATGTTGTAAGCTTTTTTAAAATTTCTTTCCTCTTGGTGTGGACATCTCCTGTCAGCTTTAGTTTTTACCAACCTGAATAAATGGTGTCACCCACATATTTCAGTATATTTTTCTTTCTCCTACCTATGAAATCTTACAAATGTAAATTAAACACACTAACTCCAATACAAAATATTGAGAGCTTCTTAAAGCTTGCAATTCTCCGTTGTAATAATTGTTCAGTATCCTCCATTTTCTGTTCTTCAGTTTTATCATTTGTGAGAGGATGTATTCTCTTGGTCAAACTTTGTGGAAGGTTTTTTGAAATTCAAGTAAGTCAGTTTTATTATGGACATTATCAAAAGTTCTCAAGAGTTGAAAAACTTTGTCTGGGAAGTCATTATATTATCAACAATACTTGTTTATCTGTGGCCTGTTCAGGATTTACCATAGTGTGTTCAATCAAAATGGAAGAAACAGTGAAAAGCACTTGCCTTTTCCTAGTTGTGCTAGTGACATAAGTGAAATTATGGTCTCCACATTACAACATGATTGTCTGTGGCAGGGAGCCTTCACGTATAACAACGCTTCTATTGGACAACTCTGAATTCCAGCTTATGTGGGAAATGATCACATATACAGCTAGCCTTCTTACTGAAAAAATTGTCCTTTCCCCCACTAATTCTCCTCCAGGTTCATCAGACTATTCAACAACTCTCCATTAATTTCCTCATCTGAAATAATTTTATTTCCCTTCCATAACACTCAGAAATCCTCCCAAATTTTCAGCTTTTTCTCTCTTACAGAGAAGCCGAGGGGGAAATTGTTGAATTTTCTAAATAACTGAAGATCTGTATCTGAACTGCATCTGCTCCATTACTTGTTGTATTTGTATGTCTGCGGCATCTTTATACATGTGCAAAATTACAGGTATGCAAAAACATTTTTTCAACTTCCTTATTTGAAGCTTCATTATCTGGAGTTGTTGAACTGGAACAGAGCCTCTCAATATATATATTGAGAGAGAACAAAAGTACATAATATGACATTTCAGTCACCTCAGGAGGCAAACTATGGTATCTGAAAATTTAAGCCACAATAAATATATTTGTCCTTAAATAAAAAAAAATTCTCACAAAATATAAAACAATAGGTTATGTTGTATATTAACAGCCCCACTAGATGACACTATTTCCTACAAGAAAAATTACAAACATCTTTATTATGATTACATGACAATCTGTTTATGTTTTCTCTCTCTCCCTCTTTCTCTTCTCCATCATGATAATAGCTATGCTCAATTGGAAAAGTATTTAATAACCATATAGATACTGTACCGGCCACTGTTGCCCATAAATAAAAATCTGGCTGCGAGCAATGTCTACCCTGTTCCAAGCTAATGCCAAACTCAGTTGATCTGGAGCAGAGGCATTCGCTCCTGTAGAAATCGAGAATAAGAATATTTAATTAATTCAACATAGTCAGTAGCAAAACAGATCTCATGAGAAATGAAAGGAAAGAAGATAGACGTATGGTCCAATTGAGAGTTATTACAATTATGTTTATATAGTTTTCTTGCTGAAGTTAGCAATCTAGTTCAAGATATTTAAATAAACCAGGATGCCTAATATTTACCTGAATATTTTAGAAAACTAAGATTATAAATTAAAGGTCTCATTGTAACAGGAAAGTAACTAACAAATTACATTATTTTTAACTTTGATAAGCTGGGGTCTATACATGCAGATTTGTGAAAAAATCTGGAACTCCTTTCTCACAAAAGGAGATAACAGAAGCAGAACTGCCTTACAACTGTGGAGATGTGGCATAGAAGCTTGTATTAATTCTGTTTGCTAGATTAATGTTAAAAGAATCTCTCAGAGGTCTCATTTGTATATTCCTGTCAGATACTAAACTCAGGAGTTTGCTTAGTCAGAAGGAGGCTCACAAACATAACTTCGCTTGTTTAGTTATTTTATACAATTGAAAAAAATTGTCTATTGTGTATACAGAGAACAAAGCTTATATAATGTTTTAAATTTATAGGTTATTTTCTGCCTTTCCAATGGTCAAATCACTGGCCATTTTTGCTGCTCTTTTCAAGACCACGGGAGGCAGCTGACTATGCTGACATGGCAGTCCTCCCAAGCCTGGGAACTGTGGTTCCTATATTGCTGATCTCTTTCCTAGCAATTCCATTTCTTTTTAAAACACAATAAAGGTAGTCCTCGACTTACAACCACATTTGAGCCCAAAATTTCTGTTGCTAAGTGAGACAGCTGTTAAATGAGCTTTGCCCCATTTTATGACCTTTCTTACCACAGCTGTTAAATAAATCACTGCCGTTGTTAAATTAGTAACATGACTGTTACTAATTGACTTTGCTTGTCAGAAGGCTGCAAAAGGTGATCACGTAACCCCGTCATAAATATGAGTCAGTTGCCCAGCATCTGAATTTTGATCATGTAAGCATGGGGATGTTGCAACGATCAGAAGTGGGAAAAACTGGTCATAAGTCACTTTTTTTAGTGCCACTGTAACATCAACCAGTCATTAAACGAACTGTTGTAAGTCGAGGACTAACTGGGCAGAAAACTGACCAGAAATAACTAAAGGATAAAATTGCCTCTGTTTTAAAAATTAAAAGCCAGAATATATGCAATCCGTGGAAACTGGAACATTTCCTGGGCATTATAAAAACTTTTTTGTTTTATAATTGAGACCAGCAACTTGGTTGTTAAGAGAAGTGGTTGCTGACCAACAACCACTTCTGATGTGTTAAGACAAGAAAACATTTTACAATTGTGGTTTCAATATTTGCAAATCATGCAGAGATGGACTTTGGATAAGAAAATGGGAATTACTTTAGTAGATGAAAATTTGGTAATTCAGATCAAGGATCAGAAATGTGCCCATATTAAAAGAATTTATAATGAGTTAATAAAATTGGATTCAGAAACAGAGTTAGTTAAAGATTGTATGATTAAATGGGCCCAGAATATTCAAGAACCGATCTCGTTGGACTTATGGGAGGTAATTTGGACTAGAAATGTTAAATTTACGCAGGCCCAGAACTTGAGGGAAAATTTTTATAAAATGTTTTATGGAAGGCATCTGGATCCTAAAAAGCTGTCCTGTATGTACCCGAACCTGCAACCTAAATGTTGGAGATGTGGTTGCTTGGATGCAACCTATTTTCATGTTTGGTGGACTTGTAAAGTTATTAAAGCCTTCTGGATTATGATTTGGTGGAACATTCAAAAGGTTTTTAAAAGGAAGATTAAGTTTACTCCCCAACTGTTTCTTTTGGGAATTTTTGTGGATTTTAATGTTAAAGAAACTATTTTAATGTTGAATTTAATAACAGCAGCAAGATTACTGGTGGGTCAATATTGGAAGAAGGATACTCTGCCTTCTTTAGAAGAATGGGTATTTAAGGTTTCTAATTTAGCAGAAATGGCTAAAATTTCTGCTTTTTTAAAGGGCCATTCACAAGAGAGATATTTTAACGTATGGAGAAAATGGATAGAATATGTTCAGAAGAAATATGGAACTACAAAGTTTCACTTATTCTATGAGTAATGATTTTGTTTATAAATTTATGATGTTAAAGTTTGAAGACAGTTAAGAGTTTTTATGATTTTCTTTATTGTATAATTAGTAAACTTAAATAGATTATGTTTAATATGTTTGTATAATCCTGTATTTTGCTCTGGGAAGTCGGGGGGGAGGGGGGGTGGGGGGATGGGGGTGGGGGGATGGGGGTGGGGGGTGGATGGGTTGAAGTTTAAGTAGTTCAGATAAAGTAGAAATAGTTTTATTGTATATAATATTAATGTTTTAATTTTGAGAGAGGAACTGCTCGGGCATTTCCCCTGGACCGCATCAAGAGGGAGAAGAAGAAGGTGAGAAGTAAGTAGGAAGGTGGAGGTGAAGGAGGAGAGGGGGTGAGTGAAGAAAAAGAGGGAAAGAAGTAAGTTGGTTTGAGGATGCAGTTTGGGGGGAAATGGGCGGGCAAGACCGAATGTGGTGTGTATCAATTTGTTTTGTTTTTTATCTGAAGTATTTGTAAGATCGTTATGTATTGTAAAATTGAAAATAAACATTTTTACAAGAAAAAAGAGAAGTGGTTGCTGAGTGAAATTGCAAATGTGTACAGGATCTTACTTCAGTTTTGCTTTGCTTTACTGACCTGTGAAGGTCACAAAAGGAAGGATTGGTTTAACATTTCTTTTTCATCACTATCATAATTGCAAATGGTTGCTAAACAAAGATTATATATATTATTGGTTTTTTTTTAGGAAGACAGTTTGCTGGGATTTTGTTAACAAAGCAAAAAACTTGTCTTACAGAATTTGTCTCAGAAAAACTTTTCAGAAAAAAATAATCTTTTAGAGCTTTATTTTATTTTAATAAAATGTACTACATGTGTTTGGAACAACATATATATACATACAAGAAAGTAACTGAACAGTATCAGCATAAAGAAACAACAAAGTGTGTTCTGTAATTCAGGAAGAAGAAGCATGTAAGAAATGTATAATATTATTTCAGGTCAGTGAAAGATTCAAAAGTAAAGTAAAATGAAAAGTGACATGAGTATTGATGCAGATACAATATCAGTCACTGAGCTGTAATGAGATTTCCAATGCAACTGTAGTTCTTTTATGGCCTTTATCAAAAGTTTGGATTAGATTGCTGCATCACAAAGCATGTGAATGAATGAATATATTACATATAATGTAACACATTTTTAAAAATTAGATCAACAGATGTTGTAACAAGGAAGAAAACATCCTAAAGTGGCAGCCTGAATTGTTCAGGGTAGCTAAAATATTTGAAAATGAGAAAATAGTATTGTATAATAAAATCTGTGGCAATTCTATACAGATTTTAATCTTACAAATCTCATTTGTAGCAGTCATATATGTTTATGTTTTATCTGAAACACCCAACTCTGAATCAGTGGGTATTTGCCTGTGAAACTGCTGAGGATAATATTGTGTGTGTTTAATGCTCTCTATGAAATTTATGAAATCTGATTGTCTTTAATATAAAGAGGAAGCTATAATGAAAAATACCAGTTGAATTAAACAATTACCGGTTTCATACATGGCACCAAACTACGTTTTTTAAAAATAATGGTCTTTTGGAAAAGCATAAAGCATAATTAATAAATGTAATGGCTAGGTTTCTATACCATGCCAAGCCAAAACAAAAAACTAAATGGTTAACTTAATGTGTGAACACAAATAAGTGCATATTATATTTTGGGAAGCAATTTTCTATAATTCTGGATTGAACAGTAGCATCAGCTTCTCTTTTCCTCTTTTCCTTCATTGCCTAGGTCTCTAAATTCTGGGGGGGGGGAAGTCTTGGAATCTTTTTATTAAAAAAATAAAGGGAACAGTTTTTTTCTTTATATAATTTGAACATACTACTCTGATTTAAGATTTCTGGGTTACAGTTGATGCAAGCATGATTTTATACATATCATTTCTATATTATTTTGTCTCTTCATATTAATCAATCCCTTGCAAACACTGTTGGGCAGGAGGTGAATTCCCTATTTTACATCCCCATTTCAAGGGGAATAAAACCTGATCAAGGCAGAGAAATGGTTCTGAGATTCATCACATGGTTTTTGTGTTGTTGCTAGGATACTCCCTTCTTGTCTGTCTGAGTTAGAAAGCTGTCTTGTGACTCTCCAGTGGATTTGCATCATGCCAATGTTATATCGGAGCACAGCAATACCTCTGTTGCTGCATGTTTCCATTAAATGTCCAGATTATATAGATATAGTTAAATTGATCTCTACTTTAGGTGCTGACATTGCAGCTAGATGGATGACAATAGATAATAAAATTTTCTTGTTTTGCAAAAGTAAGGAGGAAAAACGTTCTGGACACTCTTCTTATCTAGATTGAAGTTAAATTTATTTGGGTTCAGTTAAAACTTGAAAACATCATCCCAAACTTTACAATTTCTCAATAATAGCAAATGCTTACTAACTTTTTTCTAGAATCTACTCTATTCATAGCAAGAATATATATTTCTGTGCTCAGAAGCAACCTTAGCATGGATCAAGGGAAATCAAATGATAGAAGCAGAATTGTGTTGATGTTACACAACCTCAACAATTTCTTGTGGTTGTTTTATGGTGGAGCCTGTAGTGACAGGAGGACCTTGTATCACTACAGCACGACACTGTTTCATTAATATGTTAAAAATGCTGGATGGTGTGGATGCCTTTGTCTTTGTATACAGAGACACTTGTATATGCATGTGGGTATATTTCATAGTATCCCCTGGAAATCCAAATTCTATGGATAAAATATGCCATTTAAGTTAAAAAAAACAAAGCAAGCAAATCTTCAAGAACACCTTACCCCCACCCTATCAACAAATCTGTTTTCTAGTTGGCTTCTTTCAGATGTGGGTGGGGGATGTCAGGAAATATCCCTTGCTGCTCCAAACACCTTGCACAGAAATGGCCTTCACAAACTGCACATCTCTCAATACAACATGTTACTAAGCTTACATTTTTGTAAAAAATGCAGGCATTTTTGTTTCAAATCTAATAAAATTAACTTATAACCATTTCATGGTTGACATGCATTGATTGCCCTACGCATCAGGCTAGAGAATAATAGCAATGTTGGTCCAGAGCTGAAGGACAAATACTTTGTGAGCATGAGTCACAATACATTAACAAGCTAGAAGAAACCAGATTCATCAGAGAAAGGTAATCATAGCAGTATGTTTCAATGAACACAACATGGATGAGGTAGCACTTATGGAAATGAGCATATTGTATAACATTCACTGTACTTCTTTCAACATTTCATACAGTAGAAAAATTTGGACTGTCCTGCAAATCATACTGATGAAGGACTAGGGAAAAAAGCAGCAACTAAAACAACAAACTTCTTGTGGAACAGTTGTGTTCTGCATCATTTCCAGAAACACCCTCAGATTTTATAAAAAAAAAACTCAAATTATACCACAAATGAAATTCTATTGTTCCTACAGGTAAAATCAATTTTAGCAGGTTGTAATGCAAACAGAGCACATAAACTGTATAATCTGATGATATATATATATTTATTTATTCTATCTTTTTTGAAATATACCATAAGTTGAATTAAGAATGTATAGATGCAACTTCAGAAGATGGGGGCACTCATTAGGTAAAACTTTTTACTTTTTCACTTTTACTTCACCATTGCACCAAGCATCTTTTTCCATGCAGCCTATTAGCATAACTCTACATACTTCTGTGGCATTCTGTAACACAATTCATTTCACTCTCTTCCATGCAACTTCTAGATTCCATTTTCTTATAATTTTTCAATGTATCATAAGTCATCAAGTAAATCATCATTTTAGATTTATAGTCACATCTCTATCATGTTTTAAGGCACTGCTGAAAATATAAGAATGATTTCCAGACACATATCAAACCATGATAATTCTCACTCATGGTTGGTGTCTGAATGGCTCATTCTAGAAAAATATACTTCCCCTGGATTACATTAATTTAGAATTTTGTACAAATCACATGTTCAATTATCAAACATTCACTGGATTTCAAATATTCAGCCTTTAACCTATTCCCCATAACATTCTCTTTGAAGAAAAGTATAGATGTAAAAAAGGTGTTTTATGGTGTTTTTAAAGCAAAATTTGGAATTCCTACATATTTTATAATACTGTATTTATTTATTAGACTCCAGGCAGCCGAAAACAATAAAAAAATAGAAAGTGTAAAGGTGTTACAAAATTAGCACATATCTAATTAAATCAAGAGAAAACAGATTGCATTGATATGAACTACTATGCACTACTGAGGTCTCTCCATTTGAAAAGTTCAACAAGTTTGGACTTGTTTTCTGAATAACAAAAAAGATGAGAGGGCTGCTGTTGAGAAGGCTGTCCTATAGGCCCCAGTCTTTTCTACTGAAAAGACTGATCTGCAACAAATGGCCCTAAAAGTAGCCTGCGCAAGCCACATAGATCTTTCCAATATTTAATCTTTATTGAATTATCTTGAATCAGTCCCAGAAGAGTACTGGCGATCAGTGAAGTGCCTACAAAATAGGTGCTTTACTATTAAACCAGTTTTAGTCTGTTCTAAATTCTATTCTTTATGTTGGTGGGTTACATCATTATCTGTAAGAGTTTGCTATGTAGATTTAGTATAGGCTTGTTGAGGCAAACAATTCCATTACCTTTTAACAAAGCTGTCAAGATAGCCAGATCAATATCCTGGTGTCCTTCTGACCCCATGCGAAATACTGTAATCTGAAATGAAAAAACAAACAAAAAGTTTGATATGTGCAACTAAAATACAGATAGCTATTAAAACAATATGTAAAATGTGCAGAGAGTCTAAATTCAGAGATATTGGGAGCAAACAAAACTGGTTTATATCAATACAGGAAGACAGATTCATAATACATAGCAAATATTAAAGATTTAATAGATCCAGAATCATCTTGGATGTTCAGAATTGCTATATGAATTCTATATGGAATATAATATGCAAAATATTTTACACAAGTCAGAATAATTCCTTGTCCTTGTCAACTATTGAGGGTAATTAAATTTCAGAAAGCCATTAATTAAGCAGAAATCAAACTTGTAGCAAAGATACCATTAGGATTTATATTGGCTAAAGTACTGTACTACTATGTCTCCACTATTCATCCATGTCGAAGTATGGATACGTTGTAATATA
Source organism: Crotalus tigris (assembly GCF_016545835.1). Lineage (NCBI taxonomy): Eukaryota > Metazoa > Chordata > Lepidosauria > Squamata > Viperidae > Crotalus > Crotalus tigris. Next base: position 296,672 of record NW_024097020.1, read on the forward strand.
GATTTATTCAATATAAGCATCTTCTAAAATCTGACTGCAGGGTGCATAAGTAAAAATTGCAAGGTATAGTTTCTTCTATCCATGCAGCACAAATGAAATCATATACAATGTCCCCTAACCATAACCATATAGTAAATCACAGCTTCCTCATTAAAGATGAATCAGACAACTCAGCAGTAGATAAAAATTATCTAATAAAGCAGAAGCATGTGCCATTATCAATTTTTGTTGTGAATAATGACACTGATCTAGTTGAAAGCCTGTTAACCTAAGGTCAATGGGGTTCCTATGGCAACCAGGTGGGTTTTTTCCTGTATGCAAACAACAGAAAAATAGCATTCAACAATCACAAAAGGATGTGCTAAATACACAAATACTCTCCAAAACTACATTTTTAATGATGCCTGGCTGTGTGCTAGGACCAATGATCATAGGATTTCATTTAAAAAACACTTGTGCATCAGTCAACAAATAGGCAGTGAACCCTTAAAAAAGAAGTATGATATAGCCTTAAATTAATCAGTAGCACCAATATTCACTTGCCAATAATGATATACTCTGATCATGCTTGTAAATGCCTGCAACAGGGGATAGAAATAACTGAATTATGGACCTCAGCAGGGCATAGCCTTTTATGGGCTTACAGATGCATTTGGTTTTGAGCGCGATGCTGGGAGGTGCATTCTATAAAGTGAACAGGACAGATTAAGAATTGGGTGGGACCGGAAATGAATGCTAATAAATTTTGATATTTAAATTAAATTGATAAAATATAGTTACTATTACTCTGCACATATTCAATACAACAATTATAAAATAGTTCTGAGGGATGCAGCCATGTTTTGGGATGGCATGTGTACTCTCAGTAGGAATAAATGTGTTCTCTCCTTGTATTAGCCTTCCATGCTTACCATTTAATGTATTTCTATATTTATACTATTTTCTTTTTAAAAAATAAACTTACATGGTCCTTACTTTATGTTTAACATTATATAACTGCTATGAAACAAGACATATTTCATTTTGGGCTTTGGGCTATAATTCAGAGCTGGGACTGCTTTAGTTGTGTCATGGATGATCCAAGAAGAAAACTAAAAAAGAGAAATATATACTTAGTAGTTTGACCCTGGTTATCTCCCTGAGAAGGTTGAGCACCATAATAATTTGGAGAAATTATTTAAGATGTGCTTTCTCCTTATTACTTAAAGGTCACCCATTTCACTGAAGACCATATTTATATAGAATAATAGATTCATTTTGCATAGACAGAAAACAAGAAAGTTGCCCATGAATCCAATGTTATTTTCTCGCAACGTCACATGACGTATTGCGACTTTTTTTTCCATTGCCGGCAATGGGGTGAGCGCGGTTTCGGCATGACGCATCCGGCTTGTGGGCCGGCAGTTTGACACCCCTGAAGGAGAGGATTATAATTTGATCCAGCATTAAGACTAGTTAGAAATGAGCACGATTAAGGAAAAGAAAGCTATACATCCATGATCAGGCAAAAAAATATTTTCTCTTCTCAAAGGCCACCTGCAACCCATTTTAATCTGCTGTATTTATTAGTAGAGATATTCTTGACTTATGACCACAACTGAGCCCAAAATTTCTGTTGCTAAACAAGACAGTTATTAAGTGATTCCCACCCCCATTTTATGCCCTTTCTTGCCACAGTTGTTAAGTAAATAACTGCAGTTATTAAGTTAGTAATATGGTTGTTAAGTGAATCTGGCTTCCTCATTGACTTTGCTTGTCAGAAGGTCCCAAAAGGTGATCACATGACCCCAGGACACCATAACCCGTCATAAATGTATGGCAGTTGTCAAGTGTCTGAATTTTGATCACATGACCATAGGGATGCAGCAACAGTTGTTAAGTGTGAAAAACAGAAGTTACTTTTTTTCAGTGTCACTGTAACTTTGAACAGTCACTAAACAAACAATTGTAAGTTGAAGACTACATGCAATGCCTGTAAAAGGCGTATACAAATTAAAATGTTCCAGGTCTTTGTTCTTCTTCAGTGTTCTACCTTAGATGAGATCCCATGACTGCTAACATTGTAGCACAGGTGTTGCTGCAATAGGTATGCTGCTTGAGTCAAAGACTCAGGGGTGACTTAATAGAATAATTTATTATAATGTCAGCCTTACTGGACCTAAAAGGGAAAAGCTGAGTTACATTCTAATGTTTTGGAAGCACAACGAATGATAATGCATCCAGCAGCCTGAACTTTCAGTTTGTCACTTTGGAGGCAATCAAAACAAATATTTGGCCTAGTACTATAATTGTTCATGTTTATTTAACTGCTGCAGATGTAAATTATAAATGCAGAAGTACTTTGCTTAACAATAGGAAATGTTACTAGGAGAGCCTCTTGCAGCCTAAGTTACTCATACATTAAGTTTCTTAGACTAGAATGGTAATTCTATTGTGGTGTGTAGGTAGCAATAATGATTAAGTTGAATATGCCTGCCTGAATATTTTGATACAATTGTCCCTTGGAAGAGAAAATTAAATGAAAATGAACGAGTCCTCACACCTACACACAGTCTTCTACATGTTAGAAGAAAAATGTAATAAAAACCCATGAACAGGCATGCAGAAGTTACCGAGTTGTTTCCCACTTTCACAAGCACTAAGAAATATCATGATAAAGTGATGAGTCAGTGATACTGGACCCAGCAACTGCTGATTGCAATCAACTGTTAATAATAAATGGTGTGTATGTATTAAAACCAAAGTCATATAAAATATATAGCAAACTTCATGCCAGGGACAAATAACTTTGAATGGTTACTGAATGAATGGTCATTAAATGAGGACTACCTGTACTGCTTTAAAAAGACTATTTTTCTTTGTTTTTTATTTGCATTTTAATAGTTATTTTGTTGCACATTTCCCAGAATTGCTATAGCATTCGGAGGTCTTGCAAATCTAACAAAATAAATAAATAAATTTGCATAGTTTTCTGCTATCTTCTTCAATACAGAATTACCTTATGCAGATGTTTTGCTCATCTCCTTTTACAGTTGCTGGAACTTTTGAATGAAAAACAATTTCTCTAACACTGCACAGCAATCTTTTCCCTTGTTATAAAATTATTATTTATACAGTACTCTATTATTAACTATAAGTGAAATTTTGAATTCAGGAGTGGCCAATATATTAAACATATTTTATAAATAATGACAGGGGAAAAACAGCTCTGGCACTGAGTAAAGAAATCAATTGTATATATATAAATTCTATTTTATAGGAAGTGATGCCCATTTTAAATAAACTCTTCTGAACTAGGTTTTCATTTATCTTTTTTGATATGTGTTCAGCTTTCTCAAAATTTGATAAGGTGGGGATTATTTACACCATAAGTTATACTAGGAAAACAGCCATTTCAATTCAACCAAACCTCTAATTTGTCTACAGATGGATAAATCAGTTTGCAGTTAAGCATAATAAGAGAATTATTTTTTCATTTAATTCTATCAGGGAAGTGGAATAATGTAGAATTTTGTTGTAACATAATGAACATACTGAAGTTGAAATTCTACACTGATTTCTTGGACTGTCTTTATAAGTGTCTGTGAAAAAGAGAGACAAAATTGGAAGATGCCTCTTTCTAGAATATTTTTCCATGCTTCCAACTGTGCGCTGTAGGTAGTCCTTGTTTAATGAATGCCTCATTTAGCAACTGTTCGCAGTTACAACAACAATAATGAAAAAGTAATTTTCTGATCATTCCTGAAGTTTATGACCTCTGCAGGTCTGTAAAGGGAAAGAAAACTCAGGTAAAATCATAAGCACAGTTGTGGTTTCACTTAGTCACTGCTTCACTTAATGGCCAAGTTACTGGTACCAACTGTAGTAGCTAAACAAGGACTATTTATACATATAACTGAAACAGGGACAAAGGAAGGAATTGTTGGAGTTGTATGTCCTTTCAAACAAATAGTTCAGACAGCTTTGTGTGCAGGTCTTGGATTCGGTCCTTGGCACTAAGAGAGTATCTTTCTTCAAGACTTTCAAAGAGTCAGTTTTGTGCAGTGGGTAAGGCAGCAATCTAGAAACCAGGAAAGTGTGACTGTTAGTTGCCCCTTAGGCATAAAGCCAATTAGGTGACCTTGGGCCAGTCATATTCTTTCAGCCCTAGGAAGCCGCAAACTTAACAAGAAAACTACAGGGAATTGTCCAGGCAGTTGACAGGAGTCAAAAACTGATTCGAAGGAACATGTACACACACAAGGCTATTAAGTGACTGACACTCAAGTTTAACAAGTGTGAAGCAATTTTATAATATTCACTCAATTCACATTTGCCTGGATTATATATAGGTAGTCCTTGACTTACAACTGCAACTGAGCCCAAAATTTCTGTTGTTAAGCAAGACAGTTAAGTGAAATTTTCTCCATTTTACGACCTTTCTTGCCACTTGTTAAGTGAATCACTGAATTTGTTAAGTTAGTAACAAAGTTGTTAAGTGAATCTGGCTTCTCCATTGACTTTACTTGTCAGAAGTTTGCAAAAGGTGATCACATGACCCCAGGACATTGCAACCGTCATAAGTATCAGTTAGTTGCCCAGTGTCTGAATATTGATCACGTGATCATAAGAACCTAGCAACAGTCATATGCCACTTTTTTCACTGCTGTAGTAACTTTGAACGGTGACTAAATGTAAATTTGTAAGTCAAGGACCACCTGCATGTGCATTAATGTTTACGTGCATCTCTGGTTCATCCGTTTTTCTTCACAACTTCCTCCTTGAGAATTGTTGTAAGGATGCATTTGTAAGCTACTTCTTTTTTTCAACTAATAATAATCCATTACCTTTCTTCATGTATAATGAGATAAATGTTACGCTAATTGGTTTTTTATTGGTGAGGGCCCTGGATGACGTAGAGCAGGAGTAGGCAACCTCGGCTCTTTTATGACTTGTGGACTTCAACTGAAGTTGAGTCATAAAAGAGCCGAGGTTGCCTACCCCTGACATAGAGTAACTAGCCCTTTCACTTAGGCTTCACACTTCAGCATAAAACTGATAAAATATCAATTGCACTTATTGATAATTTGGACAGAACTGGGACAAGAGTGGAGTAACAGTCCTGATTGTCCTTTCTCTCTCAGTGGCTTTCAACTTCATTGATCATTATTACCTTCAGGACTGGCTTCAGAGTGGGAAGCATGATGTTGTTTGTGGTGGTTCTCCTTTCTATGCAGGAGGGGATGATACAAGGTTCAATACTCTTATCACAGGATTTCTCTCTCTACTCTACTTTTGTTCAAACAGTCCTTAGAAATATGGCTTTCCTCCCAGGCTTGGACCCAGTGGGTAGTGGGGCTCTTATTGGATTGGGCATATTTGGTTGCATAATTTACATATACATGAAGCCACTGGTTGAGGTCATCCATTCATTGGGATCAGGTATCATCAGTATGCTGATAATGCCCAGTCTTGACCCCATTTTAAGGAATGCTGTCAGTGTCATGAGGCTAGGAGAATCTGGATAGGGAGAAGATTGGTTGTCTGTGGCCATTTGGATCTCTGAATGTCTTGCTTGGGATTGGTGAGAATCTGATGGTTTTCCTAGACCAACAGCCTCTGTTCAAAGAACAGGTGGCAATTATGACCAGGAAAGCTTTTGCAGAAATTCATTTCAAGAGCAGCTGTATCCAATCCTGGACTGGGTGGCACACAGCTCTTTTTGCCTTGGTCACCTTGTGCCTGGATTATACAATTCAACAAAAATAAATAGATAATAAACTGTTATGGTGCAAATTTTTTAACACTTATAGTTAAAATATTTGCAAGATTAAAGCATTATCATATTTCCAACCAAAGAAAAGGAATAAGCAAAATAGTTTTATAACACTGAAACAAAAATATCCTTCACCTTGAACCACACATTCACATTCCTAGATCAAGGACTGTCATTTAATTTATGCAAGACATTTCACTTGCCAAAGAATTAGTTATTCACCATTTTAAAAAATGTATTTGTCATTTGATAAGATCTGATCTATTGATCCAATGGAAACATCTAAGCAAGATAAGCTTTCTTGATAGAGTCATTGTGAAGGACAGGAAGAAAGAGCACAACATGATAAAGAAAAACATGAGTCAAAGAGAGATTCACAGTATTCTGTTTCAGAAGAAAATGAAGCTATGAAAAGAACAAGAGGCCGATTGCTGATAAATAGCTTTTTTTATATCAGTAAGTTCAGAAAGTATCCAAGCACACTTTGCTTAAGTGCAAAATAAGACCTTGTTCCTCTGCTGAACTCTTTGAATCTTGAATGACAGAGTGCCAGGTTTAAAAATATGATAATTGTTTGATTCATAAAATCACAGAATGGGCACCTCTCTCGGTTTTCCAGTGAGCACTGGGAGATGAAATGCCAGAAGAGACTCCTAGAGTGCTGTTGGAGAAAGACAAAGAACGAATCTGACTGAACAAGAGTGAAAGCCCATATTTGGGCCTACGTAGTAGCAGTAAGAACAGTGAAGACTTGTTATTTCTCCACCCTTACTGTGTCTGCCAATAGTCACCCAACAGCCCTGTTTAGGGTGCTCCATTCCCAATTGGAACTGGGCCATAAAATCACCTGCAGGTCACAATGAAAAATATTCAGTCTCTCTTGCAGACAAAATCACTCAGATTTGCTCAGAGTCGGATTGTGACTGGGCAAGTCTTAGTGAATTGCCCAGGGCACAGTCTTGTTATATTGTCTGCACTTTTCTGTTACACCTAAGGAAATAGACAAGGTCCTTCTGTTTGTTAATTCAGTCACCTGTTTGTCAGACACTGGCAGTGTGGGAGGTGACCACAGGATGGGTTGATGCAGTGGTGTATCAATTTCTTTGAGAGAGGGGGTGATATGGCCCCTCCTCAAGAGGTCATTGCTGGACCTTTTCCTATTGGATAATTATTGTATCAGCCAGTTTCCAATCTTCCCTTTTGGTGGAAAGTTGTGGAAGATTGTTGGTATAACAGTTTTATAGTGGTATCCTTCTGGACTGCCTGCTGGAATTAGAAGTGGAAGGCACTTTGCTCTAGTGGCTCAGCTCCTTCTTTAGTAGTTATTTCAGCTGGGAAAGATTGCATCCATGGCTCAAAATATGTGGGGTGGCTTAAGTCTCAATATTCTTCTTCTCATATTCAACATTTGCATGAAACCACTGGGTGAGATCATCCACTTGTTCTGTTCTATATCTCAATGTCAATCTGCACAGGTGAAGGTGCTGATGTATTGACCCAGTTGTCTAGAGGTTATTTGGGTCTGGATGGGGCAGAATAGACTTTGGCTCTATCTTAATTTGACTTAGTGGATATGTTGTTTGTCTGAATGTCAAGTATGTAGTTTTGGATGGGGATACACTTACCTATTCAAGACTGCTGGACAATTTTTAGGTCCTTCAGGATTTGCAGCTATTGCTCAAAGAGCAACTTGCAGCTATGGCAGAAAGCATCTTTGCACAGGTTCATCTTGTGTGCCAATTATACAGGTAGTCTTCAACTTACAACCACAATTGAGCCCAATATTTTTGTTGCTAGGCGAGGCATTTATTAAATGAACTTTGCCCCATTTTATGACTTTTCTTGCTACAGTTGTTAAATAAATCTCTACACTTGTTCAGCTAGTGACATAGTTAAGTGAATCTGGCTTCCCCATTGACTTTGCTTGTCAGAAGATCGCAAGGGGTGATCACATGAACCTGAAACACTGCGTCATAAATATGAGTCAGTTGCCAAGCATCTGCAATGGTCATAAGCATGAAAAATTGCCATAAGTATCTTTTTCAGTGCTGTTGTAACTTTGAACAGTTAGTAAATGAACTGTTGTAAGCTGAAGACTACTTGTACTCCTTCCTCAACCCGGAGGCCTTTCAGATAATTACTTATGTCCTGGTCACCTTAGAATTGGATATTTGCAATGGTGATGCCCTTCAAGACCACCTGGGAGCTAGAGCTGATTCAAAATACAGCAGCATGAGCTGACAGGTGTCTTTTGGTATGACCATGTGTAATTATCACCACATGAATTATGTTGGCTACCAGTTGGCTTCCAAATGCAATTCAGAATATTAAATTATAAGACATGAGTATAAGAAAGTAGGATCGGACCTAAACTATAAACAGCTGAATATACCATTATAACCACCTTGAAAGGGGTTCAGATCACAATTGACAAGCAGGGCATTTAATGGTGCTAGCAACCATTATTAAGTACAATACCCTATTACAAGGCTAAATCATAATCCTTTAATATTATGCTACCTAACCATAAGGCAGGGATATACGATTATGGAAAGGATTAAACTGTTCTATCTGCCTGCTGATTTTTCTTTTGAAATTTTCCATCCCTTACTCTATTGGTTAAGGCACCAGGCTAGAAACCAGGAGCCTTTGAGTTCTAGTCCACTTTAGGTATGAAAGCTGACTGGGTGACTTCGGGCCAGTTACTCTCTCTTAGCCCAATCTACCTCACAGAGTTGTTGTGGGGAAAACAGGAGGAGGAAAGAGCATGTATATTCACTGCCTTGAACTATTTATATAAATAATAAAGATGGGATATAAATAAATAAGTAAAATCAATCCATGCCTGCTGTTAATTATTGCCTCAATAATTTCCAAAGTCCAGCATCATATATTGCTTGGTTGTGGGTTTTTTGAGATGAAAAAAGGAAGCTAATTCAGATTCACAATTAACATTGTGATTGGCCAAATTTGTCTTTAACTTAACATTTTCCTTATATATTCCCACTATTTGTGGCATATAGATGAAAAAAACAGCTGGAATTTATTAACACAGTTTATTTTTAGAATGGGATTTTGCAACAATAATTTGGAGATCAAAATTGGAACTTTTTCTTAGTAAAAAGGTGCAATATTTTTATTTCCTTTATCTGGAGTCAAACAAAATGGTTTTTTTGTACTTCCTTAATATAGCCACATGCCCCTGGGATTCAATAGTCCTCTTAGTTTCTGACTATGAATTTTTATACATCTGCCACCTAAATTTATATAAGCATAAACAATTTAACAGAATGGTGCTCCTTAATCAACAGAAGCCAACAGCAGTGCAAAAAGAGCTGTATCACAAAATGTAAATGTAAGGTTAAAAAAAGAGGAACAACTGAAGTGCAAAGCCAGACTTATGTAATTGCTTATACATGAATGACAAGAGAGTGTCTGGTGAGCATATTTTAAGGGTTTTCAAATTCAAACTGGTGTTTAATAACATTATCAAAATTAATTAAGTTTTCATATTCACAAGCGACTTTAATCAAACAAATAATACTGTTTGTCGTAAGACAAAAGTGGGTAGCCACAGCCAACAGCCCGTCGATTGTGATTTTTAGAGGCCTCCCAAGAGACGTGGCTGGGATCAAGGAATGCACTAATCTCTTGCTTCTTTCAGTCCCCCTCAGTTAAATGTTCATGTTTGTGACTCAAGTATATAAATTCCCTTTGGCTTCCTTCAGCCATAATTGAACACTACTTAATTTAGTGTTATTCAGCATAATACTAATTTAACAGGATATGGTGCTCCTTAATCAACAGAAGCCAACAGCAGACCAATGCAAACTAAGCAGCCTATCACAAATTAAATGGATTAGAAAAGAGGAACAACTGTCCGCCAAGGTTATGTCTTATACATGGACAAGAGAGTAGCATAACAAGGTAATTGGTTTAATCTCTCGTAGAGATTCATTGGGATCAAGCACTGAAAAATGTTCAACTCAAGGGCAATAATTGAAGTGTTATTTAAATTAACTAGACAAGGATTGCATCTAAATACTGATCACAAAAGTACTTAGCCATGTGTCATGCAATTGAGACCTCTTGAGAACATTATACTAAATTTTGCATGAATTCCATAAGGATTATGACTCCTGTGTCCGAGTGTAGGTGAAGGTTTTCTGGATAGTAACAAGTAATTGGTCTCTCAGAGATTCATTGATAAGCCTGAAATTTAAAAGGGCAAATAAGATTTAAAAATGACAGCATCTAAATATTCACAAATAAGCAAAACTCTTGAGTTTAAAATTGTGAATTAAGTAACTCCAAGTGTAATACCAAAACATCAAGAGCATTTAATTTAATTCTCTTGTCCAACAACATTTATTCTGCAGTGCTTGCTAATGATTGGTGGTGGGGGACATGAAGAGCTGAGTATTAGAAATTAGACCTCTGAGATTTCATCAAAGCATTGTTTGCATGGTTTCATAAGCATAAAGGCTAAAAAATGTACTTTCTGTTTCTTGTTTTAAAGTGAAAAATAAATTGTATATTTAGACCCATTTTGACTTTATCCCCATTTCATACTTGAAGAATGGCACGTATATCATTCTGCCTGGGAGGTAAGAATTTACTCTGTTGTGTTTCATATGATTACAATCATTATGTAATACAAAAGACAGGAAAAAAGGCAGATAAAAAATCTGCTTGAAAAATGACCTGCTGTTTCTTTATAGAATTGGTTTCAACTTCTAGATCATGAGATGAAAAAACAAAACAAAACCCCCTGGAATTAACTTCAGCAGCAAAAGGGTTTTTCAGATTTCTCTCTCTGTGATCAGAAAGACAGTTCTGACCTTGGAGCAGGGTACCTAATATCAGAACCACCTCCAGGCTCAGCTGAAACTTCCAGTACAAGCTCAGCTTATTTTGGAACTCTGACAATGAGAGATGGAGAAAAAGGGCAGATAATTTGCTTAATATATGCATAGAGCTTTGTGTATCACAGGGGTGAGCAATTATGGCAAGTTTACAACCTGTGGACTTCCAACTCCTAGAATTCCTGAGCCAGCATGACTGTAATTAAAACAGTACCAAACAACAATACAAAGTAATTAGTAAATTTAGGGACCGCCTTTACCTCACATGATTAGGCCAATTTAAACAGGGTGCTGGGCATTTCATTTGGAGAAGAAGGGTGTGATTGGTGTGGGAAGCCTTCTCTATGGCTTCCCCCCATTCTGTGAAATAAGTAATCTCCTGAGGTGTGCTGGGCCCCTGTGCTTCTGGCATCTATGAAGATACTTAAAATCATATTTCTAGAAACATTTGACATCTAGCTATAAATAATGGGTGACTTTCTTTTTTTAAAATTAATTTCATGTTGATTTTAATGACGTGAATGGATTTTGATTGTTTTAATCTATTATCCTTTTATACACTATCCTGAATCCTCTGAGTGGTGTGAGGTAATTCTTCAAGTTGTTTCCCTCAGAGGGAGAAAAGTTTTAGAAGAAGAGCAAAAAATCCAGATGCTCCGTCAGAAATAAACAAGCAGAAAAAATGAAGACAAAGTAAAGACTTGGACAGAAAAGAAACAGGAAAGTGGAAATTAAAGACATTTATAGGCAATTACAGGTTGAAATAGAGAATAATTTTATTATTAAAATTCAGTTCTACAATAGTTGAAGGCATTTATCATTTATAGACACCTTTTCTTTTATTTGTAAGCTTTTCTGTTTTAAAATAAAAGGCTTACCCATGCCCCAGCCACTGAGGGGAGATACAAAAACGCAATAAATTGTCCAAATTTTTAGTGCTTTGTGTCTATTGAGTCTGGGTCAATCTGGTTATTGGTGGGATAAAAAGAAAGAAGAAAGAAAGAAACATCCTATGACTCTATTCCTGTCTATTAAGAACTGCCTTAATTAAGGGAGCCTTTTCTGTCATGCCACCCAGCTCTGCTCCCTTTCCTTTCATAGAGGATGATACTATGAGACCATGACAAAATAGCACTGAGACAAAAATTGAAGATGGGAGACAACCTATGCATTACCATTTGAGACAGGGCTGTGGCTGTCAAGAAGGCCACGAAATCCTGGACTGACTGTGCTGTGTGGAAGAGCATTCCCCAAAAGCTCTTTGTGGTTTTGACTCTTTAGGAAGGCTTTAAAATGGCTCTTCCAGCAGGCACTGAGCCAAGGTGACTGGTGAACTTGCTTGATTATTATCAGATTTAAGCCTTAGTCTTTCTCTGTTACATTGTTTTATTATTTCGATTTTTTGTTGAATATGATATGTTTTTAACTTTCTTTGTATCCTGTCTTGCCTTACTTGACAAGTAGATGTCATGCAAACAGCCCGGGAAAAAGAAATGCGAACATTTCAAAGACGCCCTACCTTAATGCATTAATCAATAAAGATTTGCTGGACAATTCCAGTTTTGGTTGCAGATATTAGCTATTCATATATCAGCACAGTTTATCAATTTCAGAATTTCTTAATTACATTAACTAAATGCAGTCACTATTTAATTCAAAGTTAACTTCAGTATTCTTTCAAAATAAGAAATACTGTATTTTTCAGGAACTATAAAATTTAGAGGATGTTTAAAAAATATCATAATATATGTTTATTATATTCAAAACTCTAATGCTATGAGAAAATATTCTACAGGATAATCCAATCTTATTTCTAGCTGAGAAATTGAGAATTTTAAACATTTATCTCCCCTTTTGAAAAGTATATTGTGTCATAGAAACCCCAGCATTTATGCTTCCCAGCAAATAGTACAGAAAGAAAAAGTATAACTGAAAGGCATCCAATGAAGTATCTACTGTTATCTCTTCCTTATCTATACACTTTTATGTCTTTTTTATGTCTTCTTTTGTGTAGGTGACACAAAAGATGACAAGCATATTTTATAATCTGTATCTTACATCATTTCCATCTTACAATATTCTTCTTGAAATCTAATGACAAAAATTATAGAAATAAAAAGTACTGTTTGATCACATGACATAGTTCTTTTTAACAGAGTTTGATAATAGGAGTTTTAATTTTTATTTTTTTTCCTAATTATTCAGTTGCATAATTTCATATTTAGCAAGCCTACAGCAATTGCTCATTTGAATTTTTTAAAAATCTTGGATAATTATTTGTTGATCTGTTGATTTTCAATTTCTCAAAATGATCTAGAATTTTGACTCCTGTCATTTAGTTCCTTAGATTCCCTTAATGAAAATATATTCTGCATATTTGCCATAACTCCTCTGGAATGAACACAGATGAAAGAATTTATTAAACTTCTTTACAATCTTTATTCTAATTTAAAATTCTTTTAATCCTCTTATGTTTCAAAGAAATTATCTTCAGAGTTTCTTGCCTCTGACCTATTATTTAAACATTTTTAGTCTTAAATTACAAGTAATATATTTTTAAGTCAACTTTTTTTTAATTGTAATATAAAATCTGTTTCTTATTTCAGCTATCTTTCCAACAAAAGATAAGCACCTTTTTCTGTTCCTTGATAGTGTTGATTAATTATTCTTATGTCCTCTTGAGTTTAAGATTGATAGAGTTGAAAGGGGTCATTTAGGCCATCAACCAGTGCAGGAATCCAAATTAAAATCTCTGCCATCCAGTCTGAAAACATTCAGTAACTGTCTGCAATGATTGATTCAACTGTACTGTTGTGGTTAAACGGTTTAAAACCATTTTCTTAATGTTAAGCAAAATTGGTCTCCTTGTAATTTAAGATTATTATACTGTGTCTTGCATTTTAGGATAATATTGGACTTGCTGTTATTTATTCTGGACTTGATATAAATGCTAGTTAAGCTTTTCTGCTGAAAAACACTTAACCCTCCTGGCTTCCCCTTTAAAATTATTTGCATTAATCTTTTCATCTTAATTTCTTTTTAAATAAATTCCTTTTTGAAATAAAATATGGTTATGTTAGTTTCCTTTGATACTTTTTCACTTACCGATAATAAATCAGTGACACTGTAATCTGTAATTTCAATCAATTCAACAAACATTACATATTGTTCTAGATCAAGGATGGGTAATTATGGCAACTTTACCGACCTGTGCACTTCAACTCCCAGAATTCCTGAGCCAGTTCCACTTCATCAGTCTTAACTACATTTCCTCTATTACTATCATGAGGTCACACTTCTCCAGTCTGAATGATTACTATATCCTTTCTTTAGATCTGTCAGGTGGATTAGCAAGTCAATGTTTCGTTCACTCTTAGCATATAGCTTGATATAGAGGAGATGGTTGATGGTAGTTCCACTTTTGAACTTGAATCTGTATCCAATCCTTGTAATTATCTGGCTAATGAGGCTCAAGCCTTTGCAGAACAGCAGCAGGGTCAGTGCATCAACTTAGTGTATGCTGCACTTGATGGGCACTTGTGCGAGCTAGCTTGAGTTGACTTTCAGTGTTGTCTTTCACAGTCCCACTGAGTTCTTAAGAAGGAATCTTAGCTGACTTTGTATGGTGCCAGGCATTCACAGATCCACATGTGTGACGTTGTCATAGACCTAATATTGGCCATGCTCAGATTAGTCTGTCTAGGACTTGATTCTTGGGTAACTGCTCTATCTAGGAGCAAACGATGTTTTGACCCTTTGGTGTTGTTTCCAATGCCTTTCTGAGCTGTGCTCATGTACTCGTCCAAATAGTCCTGTCGCTTGGCAGCTATGATAGGGCTTTCCATATTATGGCTAGGCAGGTTATCATCCGATAGATAGATGGTGCTGTTCCTTTGTGGGGATCTTTCATGATCACACTGTCCTTTGTGTTAGCTAATCAAGGTGGGAGCCTGTTGCTAGCAAATGGTCCATCTGTGCTACTAGGTGTTCATGCAATGCTATAAGTTCTTCAGCAAGTAGGCATGAATCATATCTGGGCCAGGTGCTTTCCAGCTTTTCATGTTCTTGACCCACTGTTGGATGCTTGCTACCATGGTGGTGATTGGTTCTTGTTGCTGTGGTCTGCTCTCAGGTGCTCCAGCCACTTTGCAGTGGTACTATGTGTCATCTTTTTCTCTAATATGTTCTTTTAGTACTGTTCACATTTTGCTGTTGGTGACTCTGCTATTACTGTGTTGCTGCACTGCAGTTGGTAATACACTTTGTGTGGTTCTTCAGTGGTAGTAAGGTATGTCTTGAGGGCTCTATTGGCATCTTCTAGCATACCATCTGATGGTACTTCTTCACTGAGCCTTGGTAATCAGCCTCAAGGGTTGATTGTAGCTAGTTTATCCATGATATTATGCCTCATAACAGTTGCTGTGTAATAAGAGAATGGCAGTGACATTCAAGCTTTAGGTGTTGACTGCACATCCAGTTGTTCTTTCAGATCTTCTTGAGTCTGGGATGTAATTGTTTATCTCAGGTTGTGAGAGCAGCTTCCTTCTCACTATGTTGAAGCATTGTTAAAGCATTGGGTAAATAGCTCTCATGTAGGCCTTCTGTCCATTTATAGTTCCCTCAAATATTTAATATATTCCTCTCATTGTTGTATAGAGTTTAATTCCAGGTTCTCTTGACTTGACCCTTTCAGTAGCCCACTTATTATCAGTTTATCCTGGTTCCCCAAAATCTGGCATACATTTTGTTAATCTAGGTCACAGGTGTAAAACTCGCCACATCACATGACGTGTCACGACGTATTGCGACTCTTTTTGCATTGCTGGCAATGGGGTGGGTGCGGCTTCAATATGATGAAACCGGCCCGCAGGCCTGCAGTTTGACACCCCTGATCTAGGTGATGTCTGAATTAACATGACTCTTTTAGTTCATGTCACTCTCATATTTGAGTTAGGCAGGTGAAGTGTTTGGGGGGGGGGTGTCTTTGCCCAAGTATCTCTACTGGTAAGGTAGATACCAACATGATTGAAACCCAGTTTCCCATGTCATATGGTGGTGTTCCAACCACTAAACTATCCACTTCTTATGCTACAATCTCAATCTCTCTCTCTCTCTCTCTCTCTCTCTCTCTCTCTCTCTCTCTCTCCCCCTCTCTCTCTCTCTCTCTTTGTAGTCTATCTACCTGTGGACAAGCTCCTTCATATAAGCAAATTCTCCACACATCTTCTACTGATTAAAGGAATCAAAATAAATAACATTTAACTGTGAACAATTATTTAAACAATTAGAAGAAATGTTATTCTACTTAACAGAAATCTTGTTGATCAAATCTGATTTCTATTTTTGTCACCAAAATTTCTACCTCTCCATCTGCTTTCTCACTTGCAGGGAAAAGCAAAGGAATCCATATGTTTGCCCATTGCAGATGGGAAAGCAGCTGTGTTAGGAGTAGATTTTGGTAATAAAAATAGCGTGGGCAGAAAGGATTAGGAACTTCATCTGTCAGTGCTGGCATTCAATTAAAATCAAAATCCTTCTATTTGCATTCTACTTTTAAAAAAGAAATTGAGAGATTATTACACCTATGTATCCATTCTACACTAACTTTTATTTTAAAATGCAAATTAAATATTTGATGAATATTTTTTCACTTGCCTGGAAAATATCATACTGATTTATACATATCATGTAGTTTTAAAAGACTTTTTTCAAGTTACTTTCAGTTGTTTTTACAGGAGCGTTTTGGTTTCACATAGACCTAGTAAAGACCCTTTAATGAAAAAAACAAATAATGGCAAACAGGTCTATGAAAGAAAGCTCTTAACCAGATTTTCCCATCTTTCACAGCTGCAGGGGAGTATTGGAGTCATTCCAGGGCACAGAATAAATTTTTCCAGCAAACTATCCAGGTCCATTAGCCTTGGACAGTAGTGTCTTTCAGAATGCAACTATTTCTTAGTAAACAACTGATAAGGACCTAAGGAGACAGCATTTGAAAATGACTACTTTAAAGTAAAAAACCTTAAAGTTATTTTTAATACATTTTTTTTCAAATACATGGAAAAGATATTCCACCATTTTTACTGGATTTACATCTGATCCGCAGTGGGAACCTACAAATATATTAAGATGTATCTTACGGTCACGATGCTTTGGTTCACTTTTCAATGTTTCTGAATTAGGAATTCACACAAACATCTTTGTGTGTGATGTTTGTCTCTTTGGGTACACATGCTTTCTCTCGCTCTTAGCACTTCTTAAACTGGATTCCTTCAGGTTTTGGATCTCAATTTCAACTATTTTCAGTCAACATGTTTCCAACAACATTTCCTTGAAACATTAGTAATCTCATAAAGCTTCCACATAACTTCAGTTATCTCAGGAACTGAGAAATATGAAACAATTCATTAATTCTTTTATATTTTAAGAGTGATATTTGAATGAGTGCACATATGTATTTTTGTTCAGGGAATCACTGGTGGATATTTTGCAGACTGACAACATTTTAATAAGGATATTCCTCTGCTACCCAAGAACAATGACTTGTATTATATTTTAATCAATATGTATATTTAGAATTGCAGATCACATTTATTTATTTCATGTAAGAATATTTAGGACTGAAGATGACATCTATAATAGCATAAAGCAGACATGTCAAACTCGCAGTGTCATGTGACATTGCGTGACGTATTGGAACTTTTCCCTCATTGCTGGCAATGGGGTAGGTGTGGTTTCCTCATGATGCGTCCGGCCCGCGGACCGGCAGTTTGACACCCCTGGCATAAAGCATATAAAGCAAATAGATTTTTCAACTGTCCCAGGATATTGAAGCAGAAAAATGGGCTATAAATATTTCATAAAGACAGAAAAGTAAATAAAAAAAATTAACACGCATCAGTCAAACACTAATGAAGCTTAACTTGTTGCAACATGACATTGCATCAATTGAAAAGTAATTTAGTAGGAATATATGACATGGGATGAGAAATGTGTATCAGTTTTCTCTGTGTCACCAAGGGGATGCAATTTCTTTTATGAGGTGTGCATTACCTGTTTCTTCCAGTCACTTCCATTTGTCATTAGATATGCCAGAAGGACCTCAAAGCAACTGGAAATGAAGCAGCATGGCTTCTTCAGTCCTTAGAAGCCGAAGATCATGTTGCATTATGAAAGTAAAGCACTTCTTCAAAGTTTTAAACAGCCCTGGCAATTATGCATTGATCCAGCAGAATATATATTCAATTTGACCTTTCCCCTCTTTAGGGGATGCAGTTTGTAAGAGTGATACCTGCAAAAATTCATTCTTTCATTTGGCAGACTGATTTTAAGTCAGACAGACCTGAAAACAAAACACTCTCACACAAGACCTGCTTTCTTTGCTATGGGAGATCCAGTAGAAACAGATGGCAGAGGCTGGCATATTTCTGTCTGACTTAGAAATCTCTTTTGAATTGATGTCCTGTGTCAGACAAGATAAGTCTTTCCCCACTAAATTGCACTGCGGTCTTTCAGCTATGATTCCTGCTAAACTGCAATGACCAGATGCATTTGGGACTCTCTTGTGTCCAATTATAAATTATTTAGTAGGCTGTCACTAGATAACTTCAAGTATTATTTTGGGGAAAAACAGTAGATGCTGCCAGATCTAAGCTGCTGTTCAAATACATTTTATTGATAAGATTAGTCAGTACAATGGATTATGATTTTAATTAATCTTCTCCACATCCTTTTTTTTTTTCTCCTTTACATTTTGCAACTTTGCTCTTCCTCCAAGTTTCATGTTCTCAAGGGCTAGAAAGTCTGGGAGGATACAGAGCAATGAAAGGAAACAAACAACAAATAGATTTGCAGAAAATACAGCATCAGTCTCACATTGATCTGCAATATAACAGGCAAATGTCCCATGCATATCTGCAGAATAATTTTGACAATATGGTTTAGATTATGAAAAACTTATAATTGAGCACATGGGGCATTAAAATGTACCAAGAGAATAAGGATAAGGATAAAGATTATGGCTAAATAACTGCGTTATTTAGTTTCATTTTTGAACACTGCAATCATCTCTTCAAAGATTTTGCTGCATCTGCTCCATATTTATTAATACCTCAAGTCTGAATATTTGTATCTTTCAACAAATAGACATTTAAGATATTAAAAAAGAACACTTGATATTGCTTATTCTAAGCAGAAAAACCATAATATGCGGATGTGTGAATATAGTGCATGTGGATTAAAACTATGGTCCTTGTAGTGTTAAACTGAACCTAGTAGGGACTTTTCACACAGGCTGTACCTAAGAAAAATGATTATGCTCCTGCTATTTCTGAAATATTTAAATATGAAAATGACTTGAGTTTGCAAAGAAAGATTTATATGAATGAAGCGTTCTGCTAATAGACTTACCCTCCTTCTTCTGAGTATTTGTGACCAAATGCAAGGATGTCAGATGCTCGGCCACTCCCATCACATACTACTACTGGAACTGGGGGTGTATCCCGCAGATATTCCAGGACGATGGAGATGACATTGGGTCCACCTTCTACAATAAGGGCCACTACGGGTACCCCTTGACCAATCCCTGTTGTGAAATAAACAAAAGCAAAACAAAAAAAAGCAGGCAAATCAAATCAAAATACACCAATAGAAACTGAAAGTACTGCCAATGCTATTTTGCTTAAACAACATTAATAAACTATGTGTAATTCATATCTTTGTCTTAAAGTTCATCTTGTGAGCATCCAAGTTATAAAATAATAAACTGACAAGAGTCTGCTTTTGAAATAAAGTTCACCACGAAACAAGGAGGGAGAATGAAAAAGCACCCCCTCCTCCCCACTTTGTAATGCTTGGCCAGAGCTTTCTAACTTACAAGTAAGTCATATCTGAAAGAGATACAGGACATCTGTATAATATCATCATAAAACAAGAAAGTTCTGCTGCATTTCAGAAAGTACATATAGTTCTTATAGGAATGTAATCCATGAATGCAAAAATTTTCTATTTACTTTGGATAGGATCAATAATTCTGAATAAATAATAAACTTGCATGTTTTATACATCTTCTTTAGAAGGGAATTTAATACAGGAATTCTATTTCAGCTCTTAATTAAGTCTACTTTTTCACAATTGTAACCTATAATAATGATCCCGGTTAGCTGATGCAATAAAATAATACATTAGAATTTATCTAGATTGTTATTGTGGAAGCATTCCAATAAACTGACATAACTTTGCTTTTGAAATGTAGTCACCATGAAATGAGGAGGAAGAGAGAAACTCCATAGCATATAAACTTCAATCTAACCCCACTGAGGAGCACCTAAATTGATTATTCTAGTTGACAGAAATAGCCATGAATGTTACATTTCAGAAGGACTCAGGTCCTGCTTATGACACCTATCATAGTTTGTCCATCTCAAGTGGTAAGGCCTTTCAAGAATCAGCACTGTTAATAGTATAACACTTCAAATATATTTAAAGGTATAAATCGGGTTCTATCGAGCAATGAACTTTTAATTGTTTTAAAGATCAAAAAACCCTCCACATTTCATATTTCAAAATTCTTTTTCATACAATTTTCTCAGAGTTTCTAATTAGCTTTTCTTTGTTAGCTTTTAGGTAACTTTAGTGGTGAAGTCTCTAGGGTATTTTGGACAGGAGATTTAGGCAATAATTTCTAATAATCTCAAAGAATGACTCTCTTCCCACACAGCTAGCAACTTGGATTTATCTATCTGTATCCAGCGCCAGCTCAAGGATAGCTGGCACCCTGAATGACAATGACTAATGGCACTACTTCCAGCTAATGTGAAGATTTGCATTTTTAGAAGCACTTAGAAGGAGCGGCTGTGTGGCTGCTTTAGTGTCCTGGGCTAATGCTTAATTGGCCTGAACCTAAAGCTTGCCCTGCATGTATTTATTTATTTGCACCTAAATGAAAATGAAAAAAAAAGCAGCTTGTTTGCTCCTGATTTGTCCTGGCTGACTATCTCTCACAGAGATAGTCATTAATTTTGAATTTGGGATTATTCTCCTTGGTCAGAGATGAGAGAAAATGAGAAGTGAAAGCAGAAACCTATCAGTCAGAAATATATATCACTGGCCAATTCACAATAAAAGATGACAAACCCTCTTTTTCATATATAAGGCATTTGTAATGCCTTGATTAAAACTTTGGCAATCTAGAGATAATTTCCATTTAGGATTTTCTCTGTAAGATTTAAAATTGTAATTCATAAATACACAATAAGTAAAACTTATACATGAAAGATTTTATTTCCATGGTTTCTACAATCTTCTCCAGTTGGGTTAAGCATACCTTTCCAGAATCAATAGAAGTTAAGCAGCAAACAATTTTAAATAATAGTAACAACAACTTTCCCTTAATTTCCAGAAATCAGACCAAACTTTGTGCTGTGAAAATTTTATGAAGCTAGAGAGACCAAGATTAGCTGACCATTACTTTTGCGGCTATTGAAAAATATAAAGGAATAAATTGTCACTATGAAGCAAATGTTATATAATAACATTTATTGTTCCTTTTTATTTATATATGCTTGTAGCATGTATTACAGTGGTGGTGAACCTAGGCACTCAGAGCCCTTTCTGTGGCAACGCGCTGTGGCCTCAGCCTTGCTTCCCCCCGCAGCTCCCTCCTCACTAGCAGCCCCCCCAGAGAAGAGTCGCCCCTGCGCGCAGCCCATGTGAAGCAGTGCAGCCAAGGAATGGCAGCTGGGCAGTGGGGCCAAGACTCCGTCCTTGTGCCCCATCACACGCAGTTGATGCTGTGGGGCGCGGGCAGAGGGCGTGGATGCTATGGTGCTGCTGGGCCACCTAGGTGATCTACAGCAGGCTGTGGTGGTTGTGGTTGGCTCTGAGGATGGGGCAGCGGGCGGAGTGGGGGCAGGGCCGGTTTTGGGGCACTCGGTCTCTAAAAGGTTCACCATCACTGATATATTACATGTAATGTCCAGTAGGGGAAAAATGACACTTCAGCATTAGTGAATAATTTTCTCCAACAAAATATTCGGATTGTTACAATTTTCTAGTGCCATAAAAATGCTGTTTTGATGTTTGATTCCATTTATTTGCCTGCCTGTTAATCTCTAGAGAGATTGCTTTCACGTGCATTATATTAAGGACTCACAATGACTTCAGAATGGCTCCAGAGAAGCTGCAGTTCAAGAATGCTGTGTGGAATGAACTGAAAGCATTTTTTTTTATGCTAGATTTTTAATGATTGCTTGTTTGCTTATTGGACCTTGAATTGCACTCAAAAGATTTGGGACTAGTTTCAATTTGGCAATATTGAACCTTAAATACAAAAGGTTAATGGATCTTCACTTTTTATTGCTCTCAGTGGCATATACCTGTAAGCCTGTTTATGGCATCCCAGAACGGTGTCAAAATATATTACTGTGGTTACCCAATAGGAGGACAAAGGTTTATCCAAAAGGAAGATGAAGTTTTCCCACCACTTACCTTTGAAAGATAAAAGTAATCTTATATCCACTGAATAGAATTCCACCAAGAGTGAGATCTCTAAAGCATATATGAGTGTGCAGATGAAGCCCTCCTCTTATGAAGTCCATTACAACTTCTTTCCCTTCCTGCCCTATTGCAGACCATCTACCCAATAAGGTAACAAGCGGGATTAATGCTCCTGTCAGCCTTCCACTTGAGTAGAAGTATACTATGGCATAGTGACTGAGCAGGATTAAAAACTTAAGCATGCTTACTTGGCAGGAAGAGATGTTGAACTCAGTAGGACTTACTAGAGTCACTGAGTGTGTAGATTTATGCTGATCCCAACATAAAAATCTGCTAAACCTTCTGTAGGCTCTTTCATTTCCTGTCTAGTCTCATCAAAATCATATCATGTCTATTTCTTTTTCTTTCTGTCCTTTGTTGTCTATTTCTCCTTCATTGTTTTTTGCTTAGGAGTGGAAGAAGAGGTGACTCTGCTTTTGTCTATAATATGTGAAAAACAAAATCGTTTCTGTGCAGATAGGAGGAAAATTACCTTATTTTATAGGCAGCTTATTTTAATCAGTAGATAATTCAGTTTGCTGGGTTTTTTTTCCTGGTGTTTCCTTTTTTTGAGAATGGTCTCTGGCCAATACACACACACACACACACACACACACACACACACACACAAATACTATGTGCAAATACATAAACAAATGTTACATTTATTGTTGGGAAAATCTAGAGGTTTTGTTTAATCTTGAATTGATAGGAAGTTAGATATTCTATACGATTTCCATGTGGGCCTATACTTTTTCCTCTTTATAATCCTTTTTTTCTCTTTATAATCCTTTTTTTTCTCTTTATAATCCTTTTTTTTCTCTTTATAATCTTTTTTGACCATTTTAAATTTAGAATTGACTTTCTTTTGAGCAAATATTGTAGCAGCAAACTGACACTTCATCACGAATACGGAAAACCCTAACGGTTCCAAAATTTCCTTGCTTAACTTCTAAAATACACTTAGAATATGCACTAGCTCAGATTTAAAACTGCAGAACAGCCTGATATGCAAACAAATAACAAGAAGAAAGGAAGATAGAAAGAAAGGAGGAAAAGAAGAAAGGAAAAAAGGAAGGAAAAAAGTCGATGCATTGAGTTTAATGAGGCATTACTGTTTCAAGTCATTGTCATATATACAATAAAATACTTAAAATATGTTAGGTTGGATCCAGAGTTTCTATTATCTCTTTCAGTTCTATTCATAATGTGTCAGGCAACCAAAAATGTGATAAGATATCTTTTGGGCATTTTCCCTACTTTTGAATCATAGAAGGTTTTGTGGAACACGTGAATGTGAACTTCAGGGGAAAGGAGCAAATGGAAATGCATTCCTGCATTCAGTAAAAGAAAAGGTCCCAGGAGGTTTCTACTGGATCCATCCCACCATGTGAATGACAATACATCCAGCCAATTCTAAAAGAAAAATTCACAATGTAACCTGGATGTTTACAAATCTCTTATTTAACCTGCCTCTCTGTTACCACTTTTGTTCTTTGGATTCAGATTCAGCACGGCCATCCATGTTCTATTCTAACTATGCCAAACACCAAGGAAGCATCGAGGGCACAGAAACATATTAAATTTTGAACAGAAAATGAAAAAAAAAAAGATTGGGACATAAGCAAATGAGCATTCCAATGCGTTTGATGATAGTGCAATGATCAAAGAAGATGCCGGCGATGACAACTGAACGTCCCTTTGCCTTCCCAGCCCCCTTCATATATCCTCAGGCATAGGATGACAAAGGGAAGTCCACAGGTCACATGAATAGGTACTGCAGACACTTTACAGTATTAGAATTTGCCACTTGTTTTAATTTTCCCTATATTCGTCTCCAGTTCATTTTCTATTCTTGTTGAAGATGAATAAACTTAGTTTTGTAAATTTACTTCAGATGGACTGCAATATGCTGCACATATATTAACATAAACATTTAAGATTTGTACAAGTCAATCAGTCTGAATATTACCTAATTTGGATAAATAATGCAAAATGTTTGGTTCTTATGTAAAAAAAAAAAGGCACCTCATGAAAGTATTTTTTACAGTATTGTATATGATTCAGTAAAATATATACTTGTTTGGGCTGTCTCTGTGACTTCAGTGCAGATTCCAAAAATCAAACAAACCTTCAGGCTTTTCGAAATATGGATCTATTTAGAAGAATGCAAAACAATTTCCACTGGAAATATGCATTTATAGATATTGCTAATTAGGGCCAGGCTTTGGACTCATTTTTTTTTTAAATAGGACTTTTATGTACAGTAGGGGGTCCTTATACAGGCCCTGTGTTCAATTTCTTAAAGCAGCTTTTTTTCCAGGACAATATGGCTGCCCTTTATGGCCATTGTGTGACCCTAGTTAAAATACACGTGGTTTATGGTGATGCAACGAGGTTCTGTGCCAGCTCCCCTTAAACCCTTTAAGGATATTTTTGCTTTTGAATCTGAAGTGCTACCTGACTCTGTTACCTATTACAAGATCATAAAAATGCAGTTTATTATTTTAAGACATGAAGTGCAATAATGTTGGACATACAGATAATAACTGCAAGGAAAATGGAATTTTAAAGAAAAAAAATATTATGTTAGGGGTTCGGTTAGCTTAAAACAGTGGTTCTCAACCTTTTTATATGGCGACTCCCAGTCACACGGACGCGCCGTGCATGCGTGGCGCCGCCCCCATGTGTGCCGTGCATGCGCCGCCCCCTGAGGGGGAAAAATGGCGGATCGCGTTGTTTGGCGACCCCCGTAAAATGGTCATTCGACCCCAAATTGGGTCGCGACCCATAGGTTGAGAACCGCTGGCTTAAAAGATTTGTACTGGAGCAACCTGAACAGTGTATAATTCTTTAACTTTATAAAGGGTATAGATATTAGTGTACATTATTTATCAATGTAACTTTTGTTATTGCTAATTTTGAAAGACAGATTAACAGATATGTAAGATGCTGAAGTCCTTTTCTGTTGTCTTCTGTTCATCGTTTTACCAGACTTTGCCCTAATCCTTGCAAACATAATTTCAGCAGCTTTAAGTACTAGGAACTTAAGATGAAAACTGGCATTTTCAAAACTTTGAACATTGTGCCCAGTACCAAATTCTGTGTAGTAGAATGGATTGTGGAAATATGAAAATCACCTAGCCTTTATTAAATCAACATATTTCAATAGTCTAGGATAATTTGTCAATCATGAAATGGTATCATGCATGCTTATTATAATTAACAGGACCTTTAAAGGTATTTTATAGGAAAAACAATTGCAACCTTTTCTATGAAAACATTCATTTTATAGGTTTTTGAGAAATTGTTGGATTGCTTGTTCTCAGTATCTTCTAAATTAGATTGGCACCCACCAAGAACAGATTTTTCTTGGGCAGAATGTCAAACTAACCCTTTCAAAATGGAATAGTACAAAACCAAATTAACATAATTATAGGTTTAACATTACAATACTCAAACACAACTACTACAGCAGTTCAATTGTTACAAATGCCTTCTCAAGGTTACCCTGTTCTCTTTTTTTCCTTTATAGTACAAACATATGAAGGCCACACATTTTAAAAGTATAATTATTTCTCTATTTTCTCAGTAGGCTTACTGTGTTCTAGCAGCTCGAAGGAGAAACATATTAGCTACTTTCTCCTGAGAACAAAGAACAGTGGTCATAAAATAAAACTGCAGGGTTTATGTAGAGGTTGGCTTTTTATTTGTGATTATTAGTGTTCAATACTAGAATACTAGAATTAATACACACAGTATGAATATTCCTAGAAGTTCAAGATTCATATACATATCTCCTCATTTTTTTGTTTCATGTAATTCTGATTTTTTGGTAGAAAAGAAATCAAAATATAAATAATATATAACAGTTGAATCTATTATAAATTATTACATAACGAATAGCTCATTTGTAAGAGCAATTGTGCAATGAAAACAGTTGCTAGAGGGTGGAATATCTCAGCTATTACACAGTGAATCAAATAATGATACTGCATCAATATTGGTACTGAGTTATAACCTTGCTATTAGAGAATTTTCTGTAAATGGTATATAGGTCTTAGAAATTATTGAATAGATGCTGACACTGAATTGCCAAATTGGTTCTACATGAACAGAGCAGATTTTTAAAACAACATCTTGATCATTATAAAGAATTTTTTTTTAGGCAGAACGAGAGGCTTTTACATAATGAGGATTTAAATAATTGGTTATGTTTCTTTAGAAAGGAAAATGTAGCATGACCACAGGCTAATGTAAAATTTGTACATATTTTATGTGGCCTATTTTCTGTAATTATATTTGCAGGTTTGAGAGAATCAATTACCTTTCTTCTCGGATAATAGCAAATAATAACTTCATTATCTAATAAAATATATAAATATTAGTGAATAAAGTTATTATTAACATGTAAATGAAGTTAATAAATAATAGTATTTATTAATTATATTATCATTTATGTGTAAAATGTTGGGACTCCATGGTAGTCTGCAAAGTGCAACAATACATGTGAGTGTACAATATCATTTTAATAGACCCAAGTATATTTACAAAAAAATCTTCAGTAGAATAGGATATACTATACCTGTGATAGATACTACAACTGTACAATGTAGTAGAAATTAATCAAAACCAAGAAAATAAGAAACTCATACTGTTAACTTATCTGCTTTGGAGGTCCTGCACTGTTTTTAACAAATATGTTTTGCAGTTAAATATTGCAAATATTGAGCATAAAGAAAAGTAATAGGGAAAAAAGAATATAAAAATGTTCCTATATAAAAATTAAATTAAGTAATAAGTTGGGGAAGGTTGGTAAAAATATATTAAAAACAGTGACAACACTCAGCTTCTACCTTTAAAAAGCAAGTTATGGAAAATAGGTTGTATATAGTTCTCACTGCAGATTAATTGATAATGCATGTATTAGGCTATGAAATTGAGGATATCAAGGTGAAATGGAAAATACACTTGATACAAAGAATATTAATATATTTCAAAAGTGTAAGAACAAGAATGCAAGTCAGTGAACCCTTTTCACAGCCAAAAGACCAGAATGAAGCATCAATAGTGTCATGCTTCAGCAGCAGAAATAAATGGATTCATTTCCAACAATCCTAAACAGAACAGCTGCAATCTAGTGTCATATTAACTCTTGGCATTGGGGCCTCCAAGCTGAACATCATCCCAAAGTTTCATATCAAAACACTCATCGGACTGTATACAGCAGGTGTGGGCAACTAGGGCTCTTTTATGACTTGTGGACTTCAGTTCGTATCCTGGCTCAGGAATTCTGGAAGTTGAAGTCCACAGGTCATAAAAGGGCTATAGTTGTTGATTCTGGTCTACAGAGATAATGAAATGCACATATCTGCCTCCCCCTCTATCAAGATCCTCTTTAGATTAAAATCACCATGTTAGTAGAAACTAGTCATCATTTTGTCTGACTGAATATATTTGCTGACTCAATTCTTCTCAGTGGATTATATAATTTCCAAGAAACATTAATGTAGGTAAGAACATTAAAACCAACTGTCCTTATTGGTTGTCATCTGATTCTGAATATTTATCTAATATAGTAATGACATTCTACATAATGTTTGGCCACATAAAGCATGATGGCAGCCTAGATATTTAAGGATTAACTGGCTTTCTATAGAGAGGATTTCTAGGATAATATTCATCAGAGATCTGAAAAGAACACAGAAACAACGAAAGCAACTAAGGAAAGGACCTCTACCATCACTACTACATGGCCCCAGGTGAGCGGAACTAAGAAAGAATAGCTACTTCTTTTTAAAAAATCCTGTTCTGAGAGACTAATAGAATATTTTATCAGACACAGAATTACAGAAACATTTGTGTAATTAATGAAAACAATTTGCCACTGTTTTCAAAATGATTAAAAGGGGGCAGGGGGAGGGAGCAACAATACAACTGTTTCACACAATTATTTTTCATCTGGAAATATTTTTGACTGATTATGTGCTGTCAAGTCAACATCAACTCTGAGTGACCACAGAAACATCATTAGGAAATAATGTTCCTTCTTTTTGAGGATAAAATGTTTTTGTGAAAGTGCTATCTCAGCCCTGTTCATCCCATTTCTCAGCTGTGACTCCAGAACTGCAGCCAAGATACCTACTGAATGTCCTTTCCCATTCTAAATTCTCTTAGTGACAATCATATGCTCATAGCATCCACATAGTCTCCTGCAGTGTAAAGAGGATGAAATGTTATTGAAATCTAGCATGACTAAATGATGTATACCAGATAATACAAATATTTATTTTGTTTTCCTTTCCCAATTTATAGTCATATAGTAAATTTGTTTAATTAGATTTTATAGTGTATACTCATAACATAACACATTTACTTTTCACTACTGACTACGATGAGGTTCTACTCTAGAACTGCTTACACAGGGGTCTAATATCACAGTGCAAATTCCAACCTCTCTGAATTTGCAATGTGACATCATGACATAAGTGTGGAAGGGTGGAGCTTGTTAAGTGACATCATGAAGCAAGTTATCATTCTAACTAGAAAAGGATCCTATAATTACTTAAGCTCTCCTATGTATACAGATTTTGTTGTCATTTTTTCATTTAATTGATGATTTTCTTTTATTTAATCAATGGGAACAAAACATTTTAGATTGATCCAATGGGTTTTTTTTTATTCGGTGAGATCTGGGCTAAATGAAAAGGGCTGTGCCTTAACCAAGTACAAATAATATAATTTTATTAATTTTCCAAGGTATTTTAAATAATTATGCAGTAACAATATAGATGACAGCTTGTACTTTTTCTTGTAACATAGGTAGGAAACTATCTATTGCTGAAGTTTAACCCATCATCCTTCAACAATGAGGATGCTGTCTAGGAGTGCCAGAAGTTTCCCTGGAGCAGATTTCTAGAGGGTCATAGGTTTTCCATCCCATTATCTAAACTAAATCAAGAATGTTCTTGCTGCAAAGGATTTTCATTAGACTTCAACATGTTAACATTTTGGAAATAACCTTTAGTGTAGCAAAAGTAGCTGAAGTTAGAAAACAGATAAACCAAGAATGAATGAAAAATCATCTTGTTTATCAGATTTATTTTTTCCAACCTTGCTAGCCAGATTTTCATTTTGAGATAATTCTAGATTTGACATCCTTTTAGTGTTCTTTCTGTTCCTTTCTGGTATTCACTCAGACCATAACTTCTTTACCTGGTTCTTGGATTATGATTTGAACCTTCATTTGTGAGATTGCTTTCTAATGTGTGCATATGTGACATTTGTGAACTCATCCTAATAAAATTCTTTACCAAGGCTAGAAATGGTATAAACATATACACAAGCAATTCATTATAGGTGCATAATACTGACAATTCACCCTACATATGTTATGTGGTAAATGAGAAACTAATTTTCCATGGGATCTGAAGTAAACTGGAGTGCTTGGCCATAATTTATATCTAGTTACAGTTAATATAGTTCCACATTTCCTAGCCTAGTTTCTTCCACTTCCTCATTCCCTTCCTTTCTCCCTTCTCATGTTTTCTGATCCAGAATTGCAGCAAACGGTATAAGCAAGCAATTCTATTTAAACTTTAAGCAATATTATTTTATTTTGTTTTACAATGGAATACAGATATTCCTGTATCTGTATACGACCACAATTGAGCCCAATATTTCTGTTATTAAGCAAAATAGTTGTTAAGCGAGTTTTGCCCCATTGTACAACTTTTCTTGCCACAGCTGTTAAGTGAATCATGGCAGTTCTTAAATTATGAATATTAAATGTTAAATAAGTCTGTCTTCCCCGTTGGATTTGCTTGCCAGAAAGTCTCAAAAGGTGATCATGTGATCCTGGGACACTACGACCGTCATAAATATGAGCCAGTTGCCAAGAGTCCAAATTTTGATCATGTAACCATGGAGAAGCTGCAACGGTCGTAAGTGTGAAAAACGGTTATAAGTCACTTTTTCAGTGCTATTGGAACTTTGAACCATCATTAAATGAATGGTTGTAAGTTGAAGACCACCTGTATCTCTTTTATATCTTTACTTTTCTTTTTCATGGATTATGTTAATAATTTTAATTTTTAAGTATTCCATGTATTTAGCATTTTAATGTTAGTAATTTAGGAATTATCGTATTTCATTCACAGAGCATTTTTCATAATTCAGTCCATTTTCTCCAGGTATCAACACTTTTGGCATTCTAGTATTTGTATCAATTATATTCAACTCTATTATACCATGTTCAATTCTGGTTAATGATGATAATAAAGATATGGATGTACAGTATATGTGTACATAAAACTGATCCATCATTACTAGAAGAGATATATTAAACAGTTTCAAATAACAGTCTTTTTACTATTGCTATTTTACTATCACTACTTGATACTATTATTGTAAGAAAAAGTAGAAAGTGAACTGCTCACTTGTATTTATCTTCTGAAGAGAGATGTGCTTTTCCAACTGTCTGCGAAGTTTAACCTCTGCACCATATTTTCCTGTGGTTCCATTATCAGCCAGAATAAAATGAGAATGCATACTGTTGAGTACTGTCAGCTTACTCATTGGATTGGACATTGTTTGATACGGTCGGACTACCTGCATATGTGGAAAAAAAAGAGAATATAATCATAGATTGTTGTAGTAGCGTGGAAATCCCGATAAAGTCTAGTATTGATATAACAAGCAAAGACCAAGCTGCTGAAATCAATTTTCAAGCATTTCTAAAATTCAAGTACTGTTGGAGATTCTCCTACTCAGAAAATCAATAATAAATTATTTTCCAGATATAATAGTAGAAAAGTGGCATAGCTCTTTTTAAATCTTATTTAAAAACAAACCCAACCAACCAGTGTGAACTTTGATTCTGTATAAATATTCACAAGTTGGATTTATTCAAGTTATAATTATGGAAACTGAAGTAGAATTCCAGTAATATTATCTGTTTTTCACCGTTTAAAATAATATAAAATGGGCGGGGGAATAGGGCCTATTTGATGACATTATGTACAGCATGTTTACCAGTCATTACTATGTCATTATATAAGAGTACCATTTGTGCAATTACCTCATGATATATGTTGTGGCTTATAGATGCTATTTATTCAATTTCCATAGCCACTCAACTCAACCAAGAGAATGGGTGGCTTACAATTCTAAAATGATAAAACAATGAAAAACATGAAAACAATAAAAACACCCACTCAAATAAATAAATAGACCATAAGTAGCCGTGACCAGATGTTTTGGACTAACTCTGATCAGTTCCAACAATCATAGTCAATAATAATGATTTGTGAGAATTGCAATCCAATAACACCCTACAGATGTAGGGCAACAAGTTACTTATTCCTTTTCAAAAATTTAGGGACTAAAATAATCAACTTTGCAGTTGGTTTTACTGTTAACTACTTTTTTATATAAATATGATAGATAAATGTATAACAAGTCAAATTGGTTGCAAATAGATATAGAAGTTTATAAATTTGGGGCCTAATTCGCAAGGGGAAGAAGCTATCATTGTTTCAATATTTTCATTAATATTGAACTGGGGAGGCAATATATGTATATATGTTTTTGGTTTTTTCTTTTTAATGCACATTTTTATGTGTTTGTCTAATTTTGTTTTGTTTTTGTAAAATTTCTTTTTCTTTTTTGGGGGGGTTTGTATTTTAACTTTCTGAAAAAAATAAAAAGTTATTGCTAAAAAATTTAGGGACTAAAACAATCAAGTTTATTTCTTATATAGTATATATATCTACATGACACATTGCCTCCTATATCAATAATCTTCAGTTCTTAGAAAATATCTGGCCTGGGGATCCATTAGTGTAGGTATGGCAGCTGTTAGGAAAACTGACTGCTCTGTTCTGCAAATTAGGTTTTATGGTTTTAATGGCTTTATTGTTTTAATGTTTTTATTGTTATGTTTTTTATTATTTGAAGTAGTGTTCTTTCTAAATTTTGTTCACTGCATAGTGTTACATATGTGAGATGGGTGGCTATCTAAATTTCCCAAATAAATAAATAAAAGCAGAATATTGAATTAAACAGATATGTGATCTGATTGCATTATCTTGTAACTTATCTATGAGCACATAATATCTTCCAAAATTATTCATTTGAAATATCACAGGACCTCCACTACAATGAAGAATATACTGTCCATAATGCAGGATTGGATTACCAGGGCTTTTTTTCTCATAGAATGCCCAGAACGGAGTTCCAGCATCTTTTTTGAATGGAACCTGTAGGGTAGGCAAGGCAGGTTGTATGATGTGTGTGAGTTCCAGCACTTTTTTTTTTTAAAAAGCACTGCAAATAACATACCTACAGATCTATCAATCTGTGGTAGTTGTAACCCAACAGCCACAAAACAGCAATGTACACCTAGCTAAACATTAAACATCTTTAAAGCTTTTTATAGTAAAGCAGATTCTTGATTATGATAATATAAAAATAATTTCAGTTATTAATTCACTACTACCACCACTTATTCTGCTACCAATAACAATGCAGGCTTTGCTGACACACAAAGGAAACAAGGGCAAAGACAGAATATTACATTTTGTGGCTTGATAAGTACATTACTAAACAATTCAAATCCTGTCTGCTACATATGGGGTTTTGATAAAGATTTTATTTTGCTTCTTTCTTTAGAGCCCTCAGATACTCATATAATCCATTGCTTTTTTCAAGTTAAAATAATAGATAAAAGATGTTTTCTACTACGTGGGATGAATTAATCTAAAATTATAGTATCGTAGAATGTACAGATTGGAATAGAACTTGGAGGTCATCTAGTTCAACTCTCCCTGTAGTGCAGGAATCCATTTGTATAGCATATCCTGCAGCTTATTAAAGGAGCAAAGGAGAATTTGCAGCCTACTGAAGCAGTTGGTTTCATTGTTGAATAGTAATTACCATTAAGATTGGGTTTTTCTATCATATCCAACCAAAATCAATTTCTTTGTAAGATTATTATGTCTTGAAGAGCTTCAGAAACAATTCCTATCTTTAGACTTCCGGTTTGCCATTGGTGCCTCCGGATGCATGGAGGCGAACTCCGTCTTCAGCATCCGATTTCATCCCACTGGGGGACCTGGAAAGGGTCGAAAGTCGCCCTGTAGGGGCAATGAGCGAGGAGAGGATCCCTGCTTGATCACAGGAGGGCAGCAGCCCTCCTGGTTGATCCGGGACAGCTCTCCAAACCTGCGGGGGAAAGACCAGCCATAGCAATATGGCTGCTGACAGCCAAAGTCAAAATTACTACTAAGCACCTTTAAAGCAACGCAGATGAAACTGGGTGAGATCTGATCTTCTCTTTAAGATTCTAAATATCTTTCCTGCAAAAGCTGTCCTAAGTATTTTTCCCCCTGCGAAGAGAGAGGGAAGGGAATTCCTGCCCCACCCTCTAAGAACAGTAGTGACTGACTACCCAGGGGAAACAAAGTAATTATAAAAACAACTTTAATCTAATAATAATCTAATCTATAAATCAGAAGAAATTTGAGAAAGAAGAACAGATTGAATGGAAGATAAACATATCAGGACAATCATGGGGAATTGGAATAATAGGGAGACGATTTAATGAATACAAATAGGCTAGCCCTTCCAAAAAATGGCAACTAAATGGTCTCTCTTATTTCAAATAATATATATAATATATATATAATCCACCTAACATACTATAATTAACTCAAATTTTCTTATCATCTTTATTTGAATCTAGGAGAGGTTTTTGTTGGATGCATTGCTTTGCTTTGAAAGGAACTTTTTCACATGGTAAATATAGAGTATTTATATTTTTACATTAAAACACATTGTTGATTACGAAGTGCCAAGAATGGAATTCATGTTTGGATTTCACTATATATTATAATAGATTTATATCTTGCCTTTATTTCATATAGGTCCAGTGGTGTACACAATGCTTCCACCTCCTATTTTCCCCACAACAATAATCCCATGAGGTTAGTTGGACTGGAACAACACCTCAGCTGCCTTTTATGCCTTCACAATCTTCCACTTTCTTGTCCAGCTCTTATGTACTCCATCAAACTAGCTCTCACAATTTAGCACTGGCCTAATATTATTTTAAATTCAGGATCCCTGAAAAATTTCTGCTCTAGCAAAATATTTGGTAATGCATGCCTATGCAACTTGTGAGCTGGGATGTGAGAAATATGATTACTGGTAGTTCAAAGTGCACTGCTACTGAATTCTAAAGCTGCAAATCAAAGGCAATAAAACAATTTCTGACAGAGAGGATGAAAAGATAGATTTGCTATTATCCTTCTCCCATTAAAAAAAAACCAGACGATA
The DNA here is from genome assembly GCF_016545835.1 of Crotalus tigris. Classification (NCBI taxonomy): domain Eukaryota; kingdom Metazoa; phylum Chordata; class Lepidosauria; order Squamata; family Viperidae; genus Crotalus; species Crotalus tigris. The sequence continues at coordinate 331,163 of NW_024097020.1, forward strand.
TCAACTCCATTACAAGAGAAATGGAGAACACAGCTGTTAGGTCCCCAGGAGAAATGAAGTTGGATAACTCCAGGAAAAGCATCAGATTTCCTTTATCTGTCTAACTTGCAGGCAGCAGTTCCAACTATCAAGGAAACTATGAATGCTGTAGCAGGTGTGTTAGTATGAATATGAAAAGCAAAATGAAAAAGCTTCCTTTTCTCTTTCAGATTAGTACATTTCAGCTTTAATCACAGAGAGAAGTGTCTGTGTCTTGACTGGGTGCCATTCAAAAATGATTTGAAGGAAATGCTTTGGACCTTGTGAGTGCAACACTCCTCTGCTATTCATTAAAGTAGCCTAAATTTTTTTTCAGGTTTCTATGTAAGCCTGAAAGAAAGGCACCACTGCTTCAAGAAATCCACTCATTAAAGTTAACATGAAGCAGCCACATCTTTTCCTATGACTGTATGATCTGTTTGGTGTTAAGAAGTTGGAGGCACACATGAAGAAACAAATTTCATCCTTCAAATCTGAAATGCTATGTAGCCTTTCAGACACCCTTCTCTCATCATTGAGGACCTGCAGCCAATATTTCTATCAAAAACAGTATTTGGCCATATATTTACACTGCATTCAGTGTTGTGGTTTCCATGAAGCCTGGGAGTTCATGATAGCAATAGCACTTAGACTTATATACCACTTCACAGTGCTTTACAGCCCTCTCTAAGCAGTTTACAGAGTCAGCATCTTGCTCCTAACAATCTGGGTCCTCATTTTACCGACCTCGGAAGGATGGAAGGCTGAGTCAACCTTGAGCCGGTGAGACTCGAACTGCCAAACTGCTGGCAGTCAGGAGTCAGCAGAAGTAGCCTGCAGTACTGCATTCTAACCACTGCGCCACCAGGGCTCTAACAATATCTACGTTTTCAGTAAATAAGAAATAAGTTTGTCATTATATAGGGAAGACTGTTTGTCAAAGATCTATAATGCCACAATGAAATAACTTTAACTCAGGATGTTGTACTTACAGCATATCTTATATTTTGTCTAAAAACAGGCTCATCATAGTAACAAAATGATACTTCTCAATTCATGACTACAGAAGGCTTGGAGCAGTGTTTCTCAAACTTAACAATTTTAAGGCATGCGGACTTCAACTCTCAGAATTCCACAGCCAGCAACGCTGGCTGTGGAATTCTGGGAGTTGAAGTCCGCATGCCTTAAAACTGTCAAGTTTGGGAAACACTGGCTTGGAGCATCACTTTGATATAGAAATGAAGTGAGAATCCCAAGAAAGGCTACTGAAATAGGTAAGTAGAAACAAATACTATTCTCTTCTGAAAAAAAAAATACATTAAGGAGCAAAAAACAAAATCTCAAATGATCCTATGATCCGCTACAAGGGGGCTTGTGTCTTTTCTTAATGCAAAGTTTCCTTGAAAGAGTAGCTTTTGCTTCAGCAATTTTTCTAGGCACAGCAGTGGACATTTGGCTACCTCTGCCACCATTTATGGTTCTCTTATTTCCCCCTTTAATTACCATATTCAGGCTTACCCAACATGCTCCCACACTGAGAGATCAGGTCTTTTTTGTGAAAATGGGAATAATTATATTTTATTTGAGAATAAAACAACAATGAGACAAATTTGCATGTGCCTTTTGACAATAGATTTGTTCAGAACCCTCTTATTCAATATTGCCCAAATCAATGTCATGTTGTTTATTTTTGAATGTGCGAATAGAAGTAATAAATTATAACTATATCAAATTTAATGGAATAGATATTATGCACATGCACAAGTATATGTATCCACTTGCATTTTGTTTTGCCACAAAAGACTGCCCTGACATATACAGTATAAAGAACTGTGGACTTAGTATGCAAGGAGTAGAGCAAAAAGCCAGTTATATTTCAGTGAAAAGAATATCTCATACTTGCGTAAAAACTCTAGATTAATAAGATGCATTTGTTCAATCTCTAGCTTTGAACTTGTATTATATTAAAGATTGTCCAATCCTAGTCCTGGTGGTTAAAGTTTATTTCATTGTTTAAAAACTGAATGTCTTTATTTCTTTGGTGTGTATTCTACTACATGTATGTATTTTGCTGTCATGGTTCATTGCACGGAAAGCCATATATTTAGACTGATTTGGTTGTTGTTGTTGTTGTTGTTGTTATTATTATTATTTTAATGCAGTAAAACTTGAATTACAAATATTATGACTTAGTTGATATGAACGAAAAAATAGATTTTCTTCATCATGAAGGTAATAACTGTAAGCTTAAAGAGACCATGACAAAAAAAAAAAAAACCCAAGCAATTTTTTTCCTCCAGAATATGCCTCCTTATCCAGGCATATGACCCCTATGCCAACAGGGACATAGACACCAGTTATACTAATATGACAGACAAGTAAAGAGATGTGCCCAGAAACTCTAATTTTTTTACAGAAAGAACAGTGAAAATACCAGTGTTATTAAGAGATAAGTGAGTGGCACAAAGAACAGAGGACTAGGAAAGTCTTATTGGCTTGGTTCACAGGTCAAATATGTGTCTTAAGCTAAAGCTGGATGAAATCAAAGCCTGCTTTAGGGGAGGTTTTAAGGAATGAAATAAATAGCTTAAGGCTCTGCAACTTCCTAAAAATGTAAAGCCAATTTGGGGAGCTTTGCCAACTGCAAAATGGATGGCAACCTCATGCAGTCTGCAACAAAAATGTTACACTTATGGATAAGGAGGATGAGCCAACATTCGCAATACATGAGCCAACGTTCACATTAGATGCCCAAATAATTTGAATTGTCCTTAATTAGTAAAAAAAAATGGATGGAACTAAATTGTCCATCCATAGAAGAATGCATCCTTTAAATGATTAAATAAGGAATTACATTTTTTTAAATTATCAAAACATCTGAGAAGAGCTATATATGCTTGTACAAAGCATTCTGTTTTAATCTTGGTGTCATGGTAGATTCCTGGTTCAGAACTTGTGAAAAATCTCAATATTTAAAACATACTAACAAAAGCATATTTTATAGATAAACAAGAGACTCACATCCTTGCCAACCAGGTCCTCTTGATTTTCTACGATTCCCCAGGGAGCTATTCCAATAGTGCATATCTTTCCTCTAGATTTTGAAGCATGGTCTTTCAGTGCATCCCCAACATGCCGAATAACTCCTGAAAAAGAAATGCTAGAATATGATAGGATGACATTAACATCTGCTATAAAAATGCCTGTAAGTTAAATTTTGAGATGTGACAATGAAAACATTATGAATCAACAATAGATCAAGAAATTGCATTAAGATTTAAAATTAAGATGAGAAAGCCAGCCACTATATAGTTCAAGATTTTATGGAAAAATACTTTGGACATAAATAGAAAAAGTATAAGTTTACTTAGAACTTTGCTCTAACATCGCCTTAAGTCACATTTTGATTTAACCTTGTTGAAAAAACAAGGAAAAAATGAAGCATTAATCTTGCAGATAAGTGACAAAAGAATTCACGATCATAGCTAATTCATTACATGCATTCTTGCCTTTTTTTTCTAATCTCAAGTAGGGATACAGAATTTGTGGTGATCTTGATGTTTTAGGACTGCAACCCTCGGCAGCCTCAGCAGTATGGCAACTGGAGTTCAGCATCACTTGGATCACAGACTTGGTCCCTGATTTAGGATTAGGTCTTTTGTCTTTTTGATTTATACAGTAGAATGGCTTCCATTAGCCAAGCTAATTTAGGTTGTACAATTTTTGACTGGTGGATGTTGGAGTTAAGCTAAGAGGATACTGGAAGAATAATCATATTAATTTCTACACTGAGTTGCAATATAAAGTGTCCATATATGTAAGGGACACAAAATGAATGATGGCTACAATACCTTATGAAGATCCTTCCATTTCTGTGTACTGTAAATATGAGGCACACATGAAGATTTTAAATGCATACTCTTCATGCAGATAACAGAAATATTATTTTTTCTCATCCCTGAGTTCTACCTGTCCAATCCATTACTGTGAAGTTGAATTGTCAGAAATAAAAATAAACATAAAAGGGTGGAGTAGCATGGTCCAATGTTTACCTGCCTGTCTGCCAATTCTATATCTCTGTAGTCTGTTCAATACACTGATGTTAATTTCAATTTAGGAAGTCACTTTTAATAAATTATTTCCATCCTCTGGAGTTGCATTAAACCATCATCAGTGTCATGGCTTTTTGCTCTTTGTCCATGGTTATTGTCTTTGCTGCTGTTTTAACAAGCAGCAAAGCAAGCAGCAGGCAATTGGCAGGCAAGCAAGCAGCAGGCATATAACCGTCTTTTCCCCTCCAGAACAGTATCCTGACAAATATTATTAATGGACCTTTCCTTCCAATGAGAATAACAACAAGGGTGGGGTGGAGGTTATGATCATGTCATTAAGAGATGACTTTATTTTTTTCCACTTCCTGCTTGGAATTCTATTTTGGTTATCTATATTTTCATAAAAGATCTGCATGCCAAATGATAATGCGGGTTTAATGTAATGTTTATAAAAAAGAAGGGAAGGAATGTGCAGTGATATATTTCTTTGACAAGCCTTCTGAGCTATACTTGCTCCAGGGATTTTCCCTTAACAGTTTTTATTACCTGTATTTACTCCACCTGTAAATATCCATGCTCCAGTTGTCATAGCAGCTTTAATGAGGCCTTTCCCAAATACTTGTTTGAGTTTTGGTTGCAGTTCAAAATTCTGGAGACCTCCATGTACTGAGATGAGGAGTTTCGGTAGTTCAAGCTGCCATTCCTTGGTCATCAGGTGTAGAAGAAGATCAGGTTTTGTGTCAAAAGACACCCGCACATACTAGAGAACAAGGAGCATTCATTGAAAATGAAAAAAAAAAGTTAAGTTGTAATAAGCATATTGATTCTGTAACTTGAAAAGGTAAGGATATTACGTACGTTCATCATCTTGAGTTAATCAAATATTAAAAAGAAAAAAAAGTTGGGATCAAAATCTAATAATGACAACATTTAGCTAAATGGAAATTCTATCATGGGTTTTTTTTTGTATTAAAGTAATACAATTCCATGAAATTGTTGTATGTTCTCCATAGTTACAAGATAAAATAACAGTTTACAACTAGTTACAGACATGTGTATGTAAGGTAGCTAGCACTGAACCAGAAGATTTCGTTTCATTTCAAGGTTCATTTACATGTCATGCTTAATTAAAAATGGTTGTGAAGAATATGCCACATCAGTACTCCGGGTACTTTGGATGAGCTTATGAAAAAATAGTTTCCCATCATCTGTCCTTACCAGTGGTTCATTAATTTAACTCTAAATTAATTATTTTAATCTGTAGCAATGCTGGTGGTTTGCAAATGCTGACATAGAATGCATTTATTATCCCTCTTTATTATTTTTTATAAATAACTCAAGGTGGCCAATATACACAGTATTCCTTCTTCTTGCTATTTTCCTCACAACACAACACTGTGAGGTTGGTTGGGCTGAGAGAGAGTGACTGACCCAAGGTCATGTAGCTGGCTTTCATGGCTAAACTGGAACTAAACTCAATATCCTGTTTTCAGAGTGAGCACCTTAACCACTGTACCAAACTGAAAGTCACTCACTGGAGGAGCTACCAATGGAACATGGGCATTAATGCAGCATCTTCAGTTTATCTATTTCATAGTTAAATGTGAAGTGTAAACCTTGTCTTAGCATGAAAAGCCTATCAGCAAAAATAATTTGCCAGTAATGGGAAGAAATGTGTTGCAATTAAATGAGACAGGTTTTTTTTTACCCAAGCAATATTCTATTAAATATTTACATAGCATAAGATCAAGAGAACCTTAAAATTGCTTGGAGGTGGGAGATACTTCCAATGTAATCTACTGAATCCCCTGCATAGATGTAGGGCAAAAAGGGAGGAAGCTAACCACCAGACTGCAAGAACCCAAGTGAGTGGTCAGTCGAGGAGACCCAAACTTCTTGGTAGCCTCACACTGCAATGAACAAAGACACACTTTCAATTTTGCAGCTACTAAGATTGTTGGATGGGCAGGCACAAAAATAACCAGGGAAGTGATTGATGCCTGGGAAACAGGCCCTTGTCAATCAACAGGAGTGCTGATTTATCACCAGCCTATCAAGTACTTAGAAGATGAGGGTTGGGCAACACAAGCAAATGCCAGCTAATGACTTAAAAGCCAGCCATCAACACACCCCAATCAACCTCTGAAAAGCCACATACAATAGGCACCATAAATACCACACACAGAACAGCCCACACTCTGCCAGAGAGAAGCTCTCTGAAGATGGGGTCCAGCAGGAGTCCGAAAGCTCAGAAGGCTAAACCTCTGCTCCTGGTGACCGACCCAGATTGGATCCTGCAACATTATCCTGGGACATGTATATGCATCTTCATTTGTGAAAGTCTTAAAACTTACACAGCATGCTGATTACCATTTTGAATAGATAATTTCCAAACAGCAGTAATACAATGAATTACCAACTTTCCAAGATTGTAAGATACATAGAATAGGTTACAAGTTGTTTTAAGAAAATTACTGCTACCTTTATACAGGGAAACTGTCTCTATCTCCATGGCAGTAATCATCCCAAAGAAAGAAAAAATGGATTATGTAAGCCAAGGTCCATTCATGTAAGGACAAAGGCAATAAATCTGTGCAACTTATTTGACACAGCATTTCATGCGGAAGCAAAACAGCTTCCTGAATTTGCCTCTTGAACAGGCTATACAAGCTATTGGATCCTCCCTAAACATTGGTGTGACTATTTCGAGGCTCTCTCTAGTCTTCTGATGTATGTATGTGTGTGTATGTGTATGCGTGTATGTATGAATACTCAGATGCTGCTTCCCTCAAATGATCTGCACATGCCTCTAAACCCAATTGTTATTATCTCTTTAAGAAGTTGCCATTTAATGATATTTTGAGTTTGTATTGGTCTTTTAACTACCATTTATTGAATCAAGACAACTCCAAACATGGATTTAGAAAGCTTTTACATTTTTACTGTGAGGCTATAGTAAATTATATTAGAAGTTAAGCTGAAGGAAAAGGTATGAGAAGTGGGAAGGATATGAATTTAAGGTCAACAAATTTAACAATAAACAATAATTTCTCATTCACTAAACACCATAATTATCTTTCAGATTCTCTCATTTAATATAAAATAATGGAATTTGACATTTTTGGGACTAGCATTTAGTTTACATTGCTTCTACAATAAAACAAATTACACAGTTGAAATATATGCCAGAACATTATTTGCCTTCCATTTACAATTATATAATCTGTAGCATAGCATAAAAACTGGTCTGGCAATATCCATACTAAAGAAACCCACAAAGTTTGGTAGCACCCCTAATCCTTAAGAACAATGAACATAGTGTGACACCAAAAGCACAGGTGCTTCTGGGGCATGGAAGAAAGGCAAGAGAAGGTAAGCAACAAAACATATATTATGGTGCCAAGCCTATAATATACATAACTGTTGGGATGCAAGTACCCAAGTCTGAGTCTGGCACTATAATGACATTGCATATGTCATCATTCTTACACAATCCCAGTTTGCTGCAGATGCCTGTAGCAGCATGTTTGCTAAATTTTATGTAAATGGAATTGCAAGGTCAATGCATCCTTGATTATTTATATAGCCGTCCATCTTTTAATTCCCAATCAAAAATTAAAAGATACATAAAATTATATTAAAGCTATAAAGTTCAACCAATTAAAACATTAAAAACAACGAAACATGGTGCCAAATCAGTTCTATTATGAGATTATCTAGTCTTCTCCCAATACTTGGAGGAAAAGACAGGTCTTCAAAGCCTTATGGTGGACACTTGCCAAATTCAGGGGAGCATAGTGTTTCATAAGGGAGGGGCTGCCATGGAAAAGTCATGTTTCCTAGCTCCAATCAGATGGCAGTATTTAGGGGAAGGCACTAAGAGCATGCCCACCCTATCTGACTTGGTAGGACATATGTCTTTAGGGAAAGGTAATCCTGACGATAACCTGGCCCTGTGCCATATAGACAGAGTGATGATCATCACCTTGAATTGTACCTGGAAAGTGCAGCTGGCGCAACAGAAATGTTATACGGGCAAACCTAGGGGGCCCCATTACTATGTGCACTGCTGCACTCTGGAGAAGTTGAAATTTCCGTGTGGTCATCAAGGGCAGCTCCACTATACCATACTTATTCTACACTCTTACATTGTAATAGTAAATTCATAAATCTTTCTCTCTCTTCTCTGTCTTCATATATGTATGTTGTAGAATAAGCAAACTAATACAGCTGGTAAAATAAATGAAACTACAACTTTTCAGAAAGGGTAACCTGAAAGTTTCTCCAATCACATATATCCTATTTTAAATTTACATTGGTCTGAAAAAGTAATTCATATTTTGCTTGGTAGTTAGACAAGGACAAATCCTTTCTTCTTTAATAAATGCAGTATACCGCACTGCAATAAGAAGTTTGTCCTTTTATTAAATAAATACAATTTTAAAAAATACAGTTTTTATTACATGGTTTTGTGCTGTAGAGATCTCGTCTCCTTTTAGCAAAACTGACAAAATCTAGTAAGAATCTATTGCCAATAAAATTTTATTTTTTACTGACTTCAAAATCACATTAATTTCCATCTCTGGACAAAGTTCATTTCAAAATGTTATATATAATATAAAACACCCTCAGATTTTTAATAAGGAGAGAAATGCATTCATGGTAAAATGTAGCAATTGAATTTGGGCTTGGCTTTATAATTATAGAAAATGTTTGAAGTGCAGAAAGTAAAGATCAGAAACCCAGAAATGTTGCCGAAAATACCAAATACAATCTTCATTCCTAGTTATAACCATTCTCAATACACTCTTATTCTACACTATCACTAAATTTCCATTTTTACAGTTGAAAACCAAAAACTGCTGTCTGTATGACAGTTGAGCACTGGTTCATCTTTGTTCATAATGTCTGCAGTGAATATTAGTAGCTTCCCAGTGTTTCAGATATGTACTTTTAGCTGTCTGAGGCAATACCAAGAAGAAAACCCACATTTTTTACCTCAAAACACGTGGATGTTGTGTCATATGTCTTGCCCACAGATTTTCTGCCCATTGCTTGTTTCTTCCAGTTCTGTTTTATGTATATGTACATTTATGTTTATGTAAATGTCATTGGTTTTCTTAGACCAGTGGTCTTCAAACTTGAGATGCCTGAGGAACCTTTCTCAATGTGAAAAATCAATGTGTAACACATTAATAGATATATTTCTTCACAAACGACTCTCTTGTAAGGAATGAAGATTTTAAAAATTTTGGTGAAATCATAACGATCCTTAGAATAAACTGTCATATATAACCCCTGGATGATTCTCATGGAGCTCTAGGGAACATAGTTTGAATATGGTAATCTTTGATAATAAACTCCTTGGGAACAAAGGTCTATCTAAGTTACCAATGGATTTCTGTAATATACAGATTTTTCTATACAGTATAAGAAATAATTATAATGGCCCTTATATGGCAGCCTAGACAGATATATTTCTTGCTAGAAAATAACCCCCCCATATAACAGATAGAGTAAGAAATCAATTTGGACATTAATTTTTTAAAATTACCATGGCTTTATTTGAGTGACCACCTCCTTGAAACTCAATTGTTCCAAAGGCATCAGTGGGGCTGAGTTGTGTGTGCTTGCCGACTGACCACTTCTCTGACTGGATGTCATTTCGAGCGAGACGGCTTTCGTTTTTCTCATTCTGAATAATGGAGATACTTGGAGTAAGTCCCACATGTTGACCTATTAGGCGTCCACAGCAACACCTATGACATTAAGCAAAAACTACTTAATATTTTGTTATAATAAAGCAGTGGTTCTCAAGTTTTTAATGCCGCGACCCCCAACCGGTCGTAAGTCGAGGACTACTCAACCGGTCGTAAGTCGAGGACTACTCAACTGGTGCAGCACCGTTTGCAGAATGGGACTTTTGGCGGGCTCAGCAGGGCAGAGACAGCCTGGACAATTCCTATTGGCTTTTGAAAGCCAATAGAATTAGACTCTATTCAAGAGACTCTATTCTATTGGCTTTCAAAAGTCAATAGAATAAAAGGGAGTAGCACAGCTAAGGAAAAGGGGAAAAAATTGGCGGACTGCGTTGTTTGGTGACCCCCATGAAATGGTCGTTCGACCCCAAATGGGGTCCCGACCCACAGGTTGAGAACCACTGTAATAAAGCAAAAGATTAAAGTTACGAGAAGTCTTGCATAAAATAAGTAATAATTTTATCAATAGAATGAGATACAGATCACTAAGCCAGTTGTAATGTTGTACAAAACTTAGTACTTATGCAAAAAGTTTTCATAGTATAATAGTCTGTTTCCTCTAACGCACATACACAAAATAGGAAAAAAACAAGCAAAAAACTTTGTTAAGCTTTACTTTATTTTCACAGAGAAAATAAGATTATAACAGTGACTGGCACAGCTGTGGACTAATTCTGATGCAAGTGAATACATTTAGAATACATCATCCATGTTGTTCTCTCAGAATTCAGAAGCCAAATTAAAAGATTGTATTTTGCAACTATTACTATCTATTTACATAAAGTATTGTAAAAAAGCAGCCATGAGAGCTAATTTGGGCTAGGGATTAAAATACCAGGCTAGAAATTGGAAGACTGTGAGTTCAAGTCCTGCCTTAGTGATAAAAGCCATCTTTTGAGCCAGTCACTCTCAGTTAAATGTAGAAGGCGGGATCCAGTAAAATGGAAATCACCGCAGAAAAAAATATTTTCTCCCTGACTTGCCTTCCAAAGCTTCTCCAAAAGTTGAAAGGCCATGTGGAATGCCATTGGCTACACATGGAAATACAGAGGAAAAGAACAGTCCTATGACAAAAAGGTGATCTTGGAAATGATCCATTCTTCTTTCTTTTAAATCTTTTTCATAAAGTAGCTGCCATATCTCTAACCTGAGGTACTGGAGGAGATAAAAAATGAATCAATGTACGTTCTAAGTACAGAGTATATTTAAAGTAGTTGTTTATTGTTAAAATAAAGATTTTTTTTTCCTGTAGCATATTCAAAGCCTTAACTTTTTATACATTACAGCATGCTTACTTTCATATTCAATGCAAATTAAGTAACTAAATATAGCATTCTTACCTATGGGGGTCTTTGGTGCTGGGTATTATATGGACACATTCCCTTTTGCAAAATGCTCTCTCTATCCATGACTTCTGAGCCTGAAAAGAAACAAGATGAATTTTGAAAAAAAGCTGTTATTAAATATTAAAGAGCCATGAAGTATTTTAACAGATGCCCTGCAGCAGCAGAGCTCAGGGCTGGTGTTATGCTCTAATGCACACTAGTGCATTCCTTCCAGATGATAGGCTGCACACTCTATTAATATTAATGCCACACAATCTATAAAATATGATTAATGGAAACAAATGATAAATCAACATTCTCCAACTGATAAGATAGGCCTTGATGTTGTGTTATTTTTCTTTTATGAATTATCTTTTTTTTAAAAAAAAAATCTGTTGTGCATAGTGGAATATTGAATATTTTTGCCCTTTAAAACAACTCGAGGCCATCAGAGGACCTTTATATTTTCTACATTCTGACATATAAGTTTTAGACTGGAGCCTGGGAGTATAATTCATATAATTCATCACACAATTCGTATGGAAAGCACTTGGGAAACAAGGAACATAGATGCAGCAAAGAATGTTAAATAATTAAGAAGAACACACAGAAATGTAGGCATATAAAGTTGCAGGAGATTGAATTCTGGTGGGAAGATATTCTCAGCAAGCATTGTCAGGAGCTTAAAGTTCAAAAAAAAAAATTTCCCTCCAGAGTCACAACAATTATATATACACACCTGTAAAGATAAATCTAGAGTAGGCACGTATTTCTATTACAAATTTTAAAGCATTCTGTATTAAAGGTTAATTAAATGTCAGTATCAACTTTGGCTGATCAGAAAGAAAAAGGTTGGTAGAATGGAAACTCCACACACTATGTAACACACCATTATCTATCTACTTCAATCTGATGTTTTCTACATTATATTCAGTTTTAATAAAAGGCAGAAGAGCTTAGGCCAGTGGTGGCGAACCTATAGCATGAGTGCCAGAGGCGGCACTTGGAGCCCTCTCTGTGGCCACAGGTGCTGTCATCCCAGCCCTGCCTCCCCCATGGCCTCCTCACCTGCAGCCCCTGTAGGAGAGCCACCCCCAGGTACGGCCCCCCTGGAGCAACGCAGCCAAGGACATGGCAGCCGGGCAGTGGGGACAAGTCTCTGCCCTTGTGCCCTGTCGCAAACAGATGATGCTGCGGGACACGGGTGGAGGGCACTAATGGCACTAATGGGCTGCCTGAGTGATCTGTGGCGGGCCGTGGAGGTGGCGGGTTGCCCTGCAAGTGGGTGGGAGCAGGGCAGGGATGGAGCAGAGGTGGGGCGGTGTGGGGGTGGGACAGTTTTTGAGCACTCGGTGTCTAAAAGGTTCACCATCACTGGCTGAGGCAGAGGTCTGATTTCCCTCCTTCCCCTCCACAAGCTTCAGAGCAGATTTGGAAGAACAGTGGAGGAATTCACAGGAAAAAGATGGTATGGATGGACCAGTATGCTAATGGAACATAGGTGTCTGCAAGACAGACATGTGATTAAAATACTTTGTGACATTACAATGCAAACCATGTCATTTATGTATCGCATTCATCACTGGGATGTTAAAGGTGTGGGCTTTGCTCATGATGCCACAGTACATGTTATCTCATTTTTCCATCACCGTGACTATGTAGGATCACTCATGTGATAGAAGAACATCAAAATATAATAAATATATATTTCTCATTAATTACATTGTTAAAATCATTGGATATAAGAAGTGACATAATAGATGATTGTTCATATAACAGAGGCACAGCAAATCTACTAAGCCTGAAAGGGAGCAATAAACTAAACCAAACCAAACCAAACACACATATACACATGCGCACACACACACACACACAGACACACACACAGAAAGAGAAAGAGAGACCTATCTGGCATAAAATCATTTTCACTCTATACTAGTGGTGGCACCGGTATCAGAGGCGGCACTCAGAGCCCTCTCTGTGGGCATGCGTGCCATCACCCCAGTCCTAGTCCTTCAGCTGGGTTTTATAAAACCTTTTCTCTTTAGGCCTCCGCCGCTGTGTACCCAAAAAAAGGTTCAATCAATCAGTCAATTTCAACTTTTCGCGGGAAAAAAAAAGATCTTGCAAAGTTGGAATTGATTGAACTTTTTAGTCCCACCCAATCTGCCATTACCACCACAGCCACGTCCACCCAGTGGGCCACACCCACCTGGCACCCAACAATGCATAAGTGGGTTTTGGGTTGCAGTTTGGGCACTCGGTCTCTAAAAGTTTCGCCATCACTGCTCTATACTCTGAGTAGAAACTGTTATCATCTGTTACACTGATGAGAAATGCAAAAACAATAAAAGGCATGCATAATTTTAGTTTCTGTTTATACAAAGCCCTCATTTGAAAAAGAAGAAATTATGACTAGATTTTAATACTCAAGCCATGAATGGAAATTATTACTTTTTAAGCCTTAGGAAGTTGTTTTAACAATGTTCAAAACAACTTACTGATATTTAAACTGTATTAATATATAATGTTATTCATATATAAAATATATTTGTCCATATAAACTAATTTAAAAATAAACTTTGGTCATAGGCCACTTACAGAATATAGATATGGGAAACATTGACAGTAGGATAGCATATATATTTAATAAATATAACGGTAAGACTTACAATGTAAGACTGGTGGAAACTTAATAATTCAGATCCTAACCAAAGATTTAAGCATTATTAAGGTTGTGTTCAAGAATATAGGCAATTCCAAGCAGGGTAGATTTTTGTAAAATTAGAATGTTGGACACATACTGAACCTGGAAATATTTATGTGCATTGATTTTATAATCGCCCCTTTCTTCTTTCAACTTCGATTGAGCCTACAGAGTTCTGGATATTTTCCATTACTTCTTATATTTTAGCTTGAGGTTGGACACAGGGGTCTACTACTTTTAGTGCATTTTAACTTTGATCTGGTAAAGAAAATGGATCCAATTTTTTTTTTACTGTTTTAACACTCTGTGATGAAATTGGATGCAAAAAAATTCATCCTTGGGTAGAACATTTATTTAGAGATCAAGCAAAACATTTAATAGCCCATTTTTATTGTTAGCAAATATTTAAATAATGCAAACTGTTTTAAAACTAATTTTAATAAAGATGAAATATGACTTGATTAATCAAGTTGCATCGCTTTGTGTATTACAATATAAACAACTAAAACCATTGATTTCTTAAATTTAGGTGCTTTCCCTAGACATCAGAAACTGAGTAGGAAAAAACAGTTCAATGATTCACTTTTTTAATGCTACTCTTTAAATTCTTGTTTTATTCAACTTCATTTGCTTACTTATTTAGTTAACCTTTGGTTGATTAGAGTCTTGAAAATAAAGAATAAAATTATTGTTATGTACAGGTGTTCTTAAAAGGTAACTTGAATTCACTTTTTGGAATATGGAAAAATATATCAAATGTAAAACATTTTATAAAATCACCAGAAAAGCTAGCTGGTTAAACCAAACAATATCTATGTAATCATGCCTTCTACTTTAAGCATCATCTAGCAGGGAAGACATAAATTTAATGGTTTGGTAGGCAGTGTTCAACTACATCAGGTCAAAAGAACAATAGTTATGACATTAACAAAAAAATGATTACATTATTGTATGTGCTCCAATTTCCATGAAACATTAATGACAATCAGAAAAAATAATGAAAATATTTTAACATTCAATTGTAAAGTGCGAAAAATATATCTTACATTTTACAACAATGTAAAATAACCTTCCTAGATTTAAAATGTTTATTACTATTTAGTTTGCCTCAGATTCACTGCCAATAGCTTATTACTTATTAATATTTTTCTATACAATTGTAAAAGAAAATACTCTGCCCTCTTAACTGATTTATTACTGTACAAAAGACGAATTGTAAGAAAGAGAAATCGCGCAAAACATTGCTATTTACTGTAGTTTAAATCACCAAAACCGAAGACATGAAAATAAACCGCCTTGCACATCCAAGTCTTTTTTTATAATTTAGTCTTTGTACATTTTAGTTTGTATTATTTTAGTTTTAATTAATAAAACACAGTGTTATATTAAACGTTGTATCATTTGAGTGAATATGGTTTCAACATTATTTTGTTATTAAGACTAACAACAACAATAACAAAACCACAATGATAATATTTACCTTTTGTTCCACATTGAGTCTGTCTCGTGCTCTCTCTGATCTATCTGTGCTGTCTAAATTTCACTGTGCCTGGTCATTCTACTACTACTAATGCCCCATGACTACCCACCAGACAGGTTTTTCATTCCAGTTTTGACCATGAGATGTTAAAGTAAGCAATGAACTTGCGCCCATTAGCTACTTGGAATGTCCTGTTATGGGATTAGCCTCATTAAAAGCTCAACAGAGATTCACTCATAGCTTCAAATACTGCCTAAATTTGAAGAACTAATCTGGTGCCCCAAAAAACCCCGTAACCAATAAACAAAAGATAGTTGGAGATTTTGGATTTAACTGGCACAAGCCCTGACAAGCTCATTGGATGGGTTTTCTTCTTTCTCTCTTTTTTCATTTCCACAAAAGGTCTTGTGCAATTGCGATACGGTGTTCTGAGTTCTGAAAGTTCAACTCAGAAAAACAAATCCTTCAAAAGAAACAGTGTATTAAACTGGAAAGGATCTGAAAGTACACGGGATATTTATAATCTTCCAAGAATGAAGATTAAAGTGTGCTTGTTTGACAACTGCTGGGAATCTTATGAACTAAAATTTATATTATAGTTCATTAACAAGAGTGTTTGCCAAAAGAGATGGAATTTGCAACTGCCTTTCAGCATTCTTTAAATACAGTAAAGTGTATTTTTCAGAAATAAATTAAAATGCAGAACTCTTAATTTACAGAAACACATAGGTAAATTAAAATTTAGGGACTGGTTTTCTTGGATTCTCACAAGAGCAAAGTAAGTCATGAAATAATAAAGATAGAAAAACTTATAGAGAAAAACTATCACCTTCTATGTGGCATTTTGGGATTTTTGTACAAGAAAGATTATTCTGTACTTATTCAAAGGTTACTCTCACACTTTGCAGATACTTCCTACTGATTGCAGTCTTTTGTTACTAAATTTTATATTTTTCCAAGACTTGTATTTTTCCAGAGTAGCTCTTGGGGGTGTAGTGGGGGTAGAAGAGAAAAGAATGCTCTTTGCACACCTTCATTCTCAGACAAAAGCATTTTGCTTCTCTTTTCAGGGAATTTCTCCAAAGATTTTGGAAATGACTTGTATTCATACCTATTTAAAACAAAAGAATCTATGATACTGTTATGTTAAAACAACATCTCATACTTGAGATTTTACAATGTTTTCAAGGAATAGGAATGGATGTCTTCAGACAGTGACTTCATTTTTAAGATTATCAATGTACATAAGAAATAGATCAAAACTGGGGTGCCAAATTTGCAAAGAAGGTAGTGAAATTATAGGCTTAAGGCTTTGGGTTGTCCTTTTTTTCAGATGGGATTCAGTACTTTGTATTTCTTTTTGTAAGGAATGCTGCTGATAACATAATTTCACACTAAGTAGTCGGAAGGAGATGCAGCAGCTGGTGATGTCGTCATGGTTTGGCTTCTGGATGATGGTTGCATTTCGTCTGAGGGATGGGTTTGCACTTGGGTTTCAGTCTGGTGAGGGTGAATGGTGGTGGCGTACTCCGGACTCAGAACAACACAATACGCCAGACAAAATGCAGCCACCATCCAGAAGCCAAACCACGATGACATCACCAGCTGCTGCACCTCCCTACGACCCCTACACAAAGCAAACGGACACATACCATGAACACAGAGCTAGACCGCAAACTCGGAGCCAAACCAAAGCCCAGCAGGTTACATCACAGCCTTCTGCTCCGGACATCACATCACAGAACTCAGGAAGTTACAACGCTAAAGCTCAGGATGTTACAACACAGCCAACCACCCAGGATGTTGCAACACAGAACTCAGGATATCACTACACTAAATTTCAGGATGCTACCACACAGCCCATTACCCAGGTAGTTACAACACAAAAGACTAATGGGCACACAGCCAGCACCTCAGCTACTCAGGATGTTACGAAACAGCCAAACAATCCGCAAACAATAACTCCAACACAGCCAACCAACCCACCTATAGCAACTAAGCCAGCACTCCACACACCCCCATCAATATTTATAGAGAGACGGCAGCTCTGATCACACGTTGCTCGCATAAGCACGAAGCCGAAGACCCCAGCCTGAAGATGACGAGTGGGACCTCGTCGAAACATCACCAAGATACTCTCAATCTTACACAGGAAAAGACCCGAATACGCCAAGACCTGCATATATATATATATATGGTATAAAATAAATAATTTACGACCACAAGGAGGATCCAAATAGGAAAATATTTTAATAAAACTGAGCTTTCGTTGGAAACTTCCAACATCATCAGGGTTAAAAGCCAGTTAATAGAAACACCTTAAATAAGGTTAGCTAACGCTTGCACCCAGCTCCTAGACCGCGTCATCGGTCCTGGCTGGTTAATTTGTGTTCTAATTGTTTCTTTGACGTCTGCACTCAGCCCTCCTTTATCACTCCTTTAATGTTTTTACAGACATTATTCACCATATATATATGGTGTATACACATACACACGCACACACACACACACACACACACACACACACACACACATATATGTAGGTCCTTCACCATTTGGGTTCTCTCCTGCGTAAAATTGGAAGTGTCTTGGCGATGTTTCGACGAAGTCCCATTCGTCATCTTCAGGCTGGTGTTTTCAGCTTCGTGCTTCGAGGAGCAATATGTGGTCTTAGCTGTTTCTTCCTTTTAACTGCCAGTGGAGGTATGAACTGATTGGGTGGGAGCTTGGCTGTGTTCTGATTGGGTGGAAGTGTGTTCTGATTGGTTAGGGGTTTGGCTGTGCTCTGATTGGATGGGGGGGTTGGCTGTGCTCTGATTGGATGGGGGGTTGGCTGTGTTCTGATTAGCTGGGGGAGTGTTCTGTTTGGGTGGGGATTTTGTTGTGCTCAGGTTAGTCTGAGTTGCAGGGGGTTTAAGATGGTGGGCTGCCTTGCTATTTTTTGGCTTCGCGTTTGTGGTCGTGCATCATCTTCATGGTGGGTGTCAGTTTGCTTCATGTATGGATTGGAGGGGTTTAAAGTGGCTAATGATGCAGCTGTGGTCTGGCTTCAGGTTTGTGGCCGTGCCTCATCATCGGTGTGGCTTTGGGTTTGCTTTTTGCGTGGATGTGTGGTGGTGACATCCTGTGTGGTTTTAGTGAGTGTGGGTCTGGTGTCATTCTTTGTGTTAGGGAGTCGTTTGTCAATAAGGGCAGGTTTCCAAATGGCTGGTAGGTGGGAGGTATCATCTCGTTTGTTCATGCTTTGTGGGCGTTTTTCTATCTCGATGGCTTCTCTGATTATTCTGTATTTAAAATGTTCAGTTTTGGCGATAGTTCTGGTATTTTTAAAGTCAATTTCATGTCCTGTGGCTATAAGGTGTTGGACCAGGGAAGATGTTGGTTCCTCTTTTTTGACTGAGTTCTTATGTTCTTCAATGCGTGCACTTATTCTTCTGTTGGTTTATCCGATGTATGTGTTGGGACAAGCGGTGCATGGGATTTCATATACTCCTTGATTTTCTAACTCAAATTTATCTTTGGGGTTTCTTAGGATGGTGGATATTTTTCTGTTTGTGCAGAATGCTATTTTGATGTTGTGTTTATGGAGGATCTTGCTGATTCTGTCTGTGGTGCCTTTTACGTATGGGAGGAGGGCTTTGCCGTTTTCTTGTTCTCTGTCTTGGATTTTAGTGGGGGTTTCTTTTTGGATTAGGTTTGTAATCTTATTTCTTTGGAATCCATTGGATGTTAGTACATTGGTGAGAGTGTGTAGTTTGGTTTTTAGGTGTTGTTTGTCAGCTAAGCGTTTTGTTCTGGAGATGAGTGTCTTGGCTACGGAGTTGATCTGTCTTGGCTACGGAGTTGATACATGAAGCAAACTAACACCCACCATGAAGATGAGGCACGACCACGAACGCAAAGCCAAAAATTAGTAAGGCAGCCCACCATCTTAAACTCCCCTGCAACTCAGACTAACCTGAGCACAACAAAGTCCCCACCCAAACAGAACACTCCCCCATCCAATCAGAACACAGCCAACCCCCCATCCAATCAGAGCACAGCCAACCCCCCATCCAATCAGAGCACAGCCAAACCCCTAACCAATCAGAACACACTTCCACCCAATCAGAACACAGCCAAGCTCCCACCCAATCAGTTCATACCTCCACTGGCAGTTAAAAGGAAGAAACAGCTAAGACCACACATTGCTCCTCGAAGCACGAAGCTGAAAACACCAGCCTGAAGATGACGAATGGGACGTTGTCAAAACATCGCCAAGACACTTCCAATTTTACGCAGGAGAGAACCCGAATGGCCAAGGACCTACATACAAACACCAGCAAAAACCTCAGAAAACATATATATATATATATGTAGGTCTTTGGTTGTTCGGGTTTTCTCCTGCGTAAAATTGGGAGAAAACCCGAACAACCAAAGACCTACATACAAATACCCGCGAAAACCTCAGAAAACATATATATATATATATATATATATATTATATATATATATATACACACACACACACACACACACACACACACACACACACACACGTAGGTTATTCGGGTTTTCTCCCACGTAAAATTGGAAGTGTCTTTGCGACGTTTCGACGAAGTCTCATTCGTCATCTTCAGGCTGGTGCTTTGGCTTCGTGCTTCTAGGAGGAAATACACATATATACATATATACATATATTTATACATGTCTTAATCACATGTATAAATAATCCTCCTTGTTATTATATGAGATTAGTGTATGTGAGATAGCAAGGATACTGTGAATGGGTATATAGTTAACTAAGCACCAGAGGTTTAAATGTGGCAATTGATTACATTGTTTTGCAGCTCCATTATAGCATGTACCCTAGGATAATTAGACATTTAAATATTTTGCAAGAAATTTAGTTCAGCTCCCTTTAAGGTCATTGTAATGTATGTCACATATAATTCATTGATTAGATTAGACCATCCTTTATTATCTGGCAATGCATGAAAAAGTAAAGTTCGCTTGGTTTTGACTTGGAGCTTGATGAATGTGTATCAAAGCAGTCAGTGGCACTGGCATTCACTGAGGGGACACAAGTGACAAAATGGGTGTCATGATGTCCTAAATGTAAAAGATTGTAGGAAGTCATTTTGACATAAACTTTGTTTGTTGAGGAAGCTCACAATCAGTGACAATGCCACAAAATGTTTAGGTCTCATAAAATGTTATCTGCTAATTTTGATTTCTAAAGGTGTTATCAACCTTAATGTCTATTTTCATTTCTAAGAAATACCTCCTATTTTCCGAAGCTTGTTTGTTTTTATATGTATAATATTAACATTATTCATCAATGGATGGTAAAACCAATACATTAAAATGAAATGAAATAATTAGAATCAGAAAGTGATATGTCATATCTATTATGACATATATGTTGCACTTTTCTGTAATTCCACAAAATATCACAAAACCTTGAATGTACTGGCTGTGACAATGAGTTACTAGTGTTTATTTACCACGAAGACTAAATTTGCAGGAACTGCTTGATACAGAGTCAATCCCCTGGCTAATGCAGTGAATGAAAATGATTGGTAGTAAGTCCCAGGTATCTGAACCTTGCAATTTTTTGTAATGTTTCAATATGGACTCTGTCACAGAACTATAGCCCCATACCCTTAGAACTGAAGGACAGGTTTGAATATACAACAGTAATTTTTATATTCAGCAGTGTTTAATTTCTAACTGCAGTTACCTGGCTGATCTAGATCAAAAAAGTTAATTTGAATCATGGTGCACGAAGGAAGAAGCATTTCTATACCTAATAAAAGGAACAAGTTCTTTCTTCATTCCTTTCTCTGTTCTGCTTTTCCATTTTGTCTCCAACAGGCGTTTGGCTTTACTTCCTACAGAGCAATATAATTGCACCTGAAAATAATGCAGCTCAAAACTGTAGGAGCAGAGCCAAACTGTATAATAAGTACAAACATATGTTTCTGCGGCCATTTCCACCAGTAATGTAACATTGCAGAGAATGGATTAATGTTTGCCCAAAAAGTATAAAGGTTCTTTATACTTTTCATAAGATGTGTTGCTACAAGAATTGCAATTAAACCTTTATCTGTTCTCATAGCCTGACTGCCAGCAAGAACAGTTGCCAATAGCTCTTTGAACACAATGAATATCAAAAACAATGAAGTATTTCATTATCACCATAGTGATACTTTATTTGATACTTTTTGAAGTACAATAATAAACAATTTAGGGAAAAACCCAAAGAAAAGTTCACAAGAGTCTATAATTTGGATAACCCTTTATACACTGATTATTCTTGAGGCTATAAGTAGCCCAGAAACCTTCAAACTAGTAATTCAAAAGTGTTAAGAATTTTTATACTTATGACTAATTCATACTATCCTAATAGCTTCTGATTTAGAGGAATCATTTATTTTATGAATGCTGGACATCAAATATGTTTTTCACTATGTTCTATGCATTTTTTATGCTCTGTGCTCAACTATTAACTTCCTTATCTACGTTTTATGAAGTTTGGCTCACACTTTTATCCTCCTCTATGCCATGACATTAAAGGGTTAACAGGAGCACAAATGAAAGTTGTGATCAACCTCGTCAGACAAGAAACTAACAGCTGTGAAAAATGGCAATTCTTTTTGCCAGCAGCCTGGATTATTGAGATAGCTGATATCAGAAAGATTAGTTTATGGTAGTTCTTATTTGACTACAATGATATATGGGCTAACATTACAGTCCCATTAAAGAACTTCACAGTGCTAGTTCCTTGCACAGTAAATTAAGGGAATTCTAATGTAGCATGCGAATTAGAAATATATGCTGTCAGGATGAAACCCCAATATTCATTTTCATACTCTCTGATTAAAGAAAAAAAACATATGGACATCAGCGGCAAATCTGATTAAAAACTATAGAATGTATCGCGTGTCTTTCTTTTTGGGAGAGGCAGAATGGTATAAAACAGAGTTCCCCAATCTTTCGGGGTTGGCAGCCTCAAGCGGGGGAAGAGGAAAAGAAGAGTGGAGCAATGAGCGCTCTCATGAATGGACCACAAGCACTTGTGATGTTTGCAGTGACACAAATGTTGGTGCGTGGGGCCGCAAATGCCTAAGATGCTCACGCATATAGGACTGCAAATGCCCGTGAAGCTCATGGCAACACTTGCATGAGTGGGCTGTGAACGCCCGTGGCGACTCTCACACAAATGGGGTTTTGCACATGTGCAAATACACACGAAGTGGCCAACCACTCAAGTGGCCTGGTGGCTAATAGGCCGCAGCCTGGTAGTGGGCTGAGGCCCACAGCTTGGGGAGCCCTAGTATAAAATACACAAATACAGACAATCTGGTATTCAACACATAGTTGACTAGGATCTGCTTCCAGGATCTAATACTTTCCTCAAAAGCAGATAATATGGGTGCTGTTTCAAATATAATTTAAGCTGATCAAAGTATACACTGTTTAATTCAAGTAAACTATTCTCATTGGTTTAGCACAGACAGACCAATAGACCATAGAGGAAAATGTCATATGCATTCTAAACCAGGGGTCCCTAACCCCTGGTCCATAGACCGGTACTAGGCTGCGGCATGCCAGCAACCGGGCCGCACAAACAAAGCCCCATCCGTGGGATGCAGGCAACACACTCTGGTCCATGGAAAAACTTCTCTCCACGGAACCAGTCCCTGGTGCCCAAAAGGTTGGGGACCTCTGTTCTAGACAAACGCTAGTATTTTCCATCATTATAGTCTTATCATGCCTAATCAAAAACCATCTGAAGTATAGGAACTTAAGGCAACAATACTGCCTTTATCATTCATATGCATTACAGCTGTATCGAGATTATGCTTTTTACAACTTGATATACCATTGATATGTTAACAATATCACATAAAGATTTGTTGACATATTTATTTAACCAAAGTATTTTTAAACAATGGCATATTAAAATCTTTATGAAGTTGAGAAGGAAATCCCTAAATTTAATAAATAAATAAAACAACTTACATGCATTTGTAATATGAAATACTTGTTCAGCCTTTGAAATTAAAAAAAAATAATATTGTCTAATCGTAACCAGAATCCTAAACATAAATAGGTAATGGTTAAATTGATATGTAACAACTTTATGCAACTATCATAGGATGATGATAGTTGGATATTTAAATGTGTAATTTATTTGTCTTAACAAGAAAAAATAACAGTAATTTGTTCCTGGGTGTCAAACACTCCACTGGGGAGGGCAGGGTAAAAGGTAACATATAATAAAATGTGCATTCTAACACAAACTCCATAGATTTTGTGCTTATGTCCCAGGCAAGTACTTAAAATGTGGACTTGCACTGTGATGTCACAACTCATATTTTACTATTTTGATGCAATCTTAGTTTGCTGTGGATGTGAAAAGCAATTCTTTACATTTCTTTACTATTTAAAAAAGGGTTGCAGTCATCAGGAAACAATTCCTGGTATATTAGGTTGACAGAAAAGAATTGCTATAGCATATGCTAAGCAAAATAACAATAATTATGCTGTATTTCAGAGGGTATCTTTCAAGTTCAATGAATATATCCAAAATGTAGTCAAGCTCTATCACACAGGTGTCAAACTCTCCCGTCATGTGATGTGTTGCGACATATTGCGACTCTTTTTGTATTGCAGGCAATAAATGGGCATGGCAGTTTGACATCCCTGCTCTATCACAAACCATCTATGTTCTTAAGACTATATGCAAGAAATAGGAATGTGTGTGATTTCTCTCCTATGCATCTAATTTGTGATTTATCAGCCACTTTAAAAACTAGGAACAATGTTTTACAATTTAGTATTATATCAAAGGCATGTTACTATATTGTGTCTTTTTCTAAGTGCAGAATAAATATTGGGATTGTTTTTTAAAGGCATACATCATTAAATAAAAGCATTAAACATGACTACAAAGAAAATGAATGAGTAGTACTAAGGTTTTAGGTATTGGAAACGTAGTTAATAAAGGGACTAAATAAAAGTACTTAAATAACTTAGTAATTTGCATGCCTTGACTTGATCTGAATGACTGATTTGGCTATTTTAGCGCTTAATAAGTACTCCAAATGCAGAGGTTGTATGTAATTTGGTTTGGAAAAGTTACTTGTAAACCTTGGACGTGTTCTGATAGCTGGTAGCAGTAAATTCTATGGAATTTGATTAACTAGAGCATTCCAACTATTTGCCCCAGCAAGGTTCTATGTTAAAACATGTTGATTATTTCTTAAGCATTGTTTGAATGTGATTTGTTGAAGAATTTCATTAATACAGATCAGTCCCTTTATTAAGCCATGGTTAATTGGAGTCTCTGAGCTTGGTTAAGTACCTTCAGAAAAGTGGATTAGTTGCTTTAATTTTATGTTCCTTCATAGAAAAAAAAAAAGGCTGAGAAGAATACAGTGATTACTTTTTCTGTTAGGAAAGGGAAAAATGACTGCGTTTATGTAGCATTTTCTAGATTAGAGTGTCTAATATAGATTTTCTTTCCAAGTTAGAAATGTACTAGTAGCCTAGTAATATAAAGATGATAAATTGGATCGCAACAGGCCCCATCTTGATCTACATCTGTTCTGACAGACCATATGGGAGCAAATAATGTGTCTGTCAGCTATATATCTGCAGGTGGGAATTAAATGGAAGCATTTCTCTATGCTGAATATCATAGTCTTGTCTATGTGTGTTGACTCCACTTGCATGTCATTTCTGTTTTCCCAATCGGCTATGGTTCCTTACTTAATGCAATCGTGACGATGGGATATGAACATACAGAGGCAGCCCCTAAAGTGTGTGCCAAAATCTAGCTGTCATTCTCAGAAATGTGTCCTTGGGTGGTCATTTAACATTTTTCAAGCTGGCTAAATATCTATGCCAAATACAAATTTCTAAATTCAGAAGTGTCCTAGTTCTGGCAAGATTTAATCCCTCCCAACAGCTGTCCTCAAGAGAAAAACTACTGGACATTTCATTTGAACAAAACATTGGCCTTGTGGTGAAGGAAAATAATAATCCATATTATTTTATATTGCTCTTATTACAAGGATACCTGGTTGCAGTTAATAATTTCTCATCTATTCAGATTTCAAGACCAGCCAGATAAATTTTATTTTCAGTTGCTATTATCTAATCAATGAGACCTGATTTTCTTAATGTGGCTACGCTTTGTTTTACTATTTGCAAAATATACAGTATGTTACCAGTTTTATAATGATTGGAGTTTTCTATGTTTTTTATTGTTTTCTTTCTGTTGTTTTGAGCGGGTCTCTGATTGTAATAAAGTGTCTTGCTTTGTCTTCTCCCAGTCTCATTTTCTTCTTCTGTGTATATTCAGCAAAGACAATGAACCCTAAATATCTAACAACTATAAAATAAATCTGCTGAATTAGTTTTAGCTAAAGAGACCTCATTAACATATGCATCTCATTAATACTTTTTAATTGATGGTGTCATAAAAATTCTGAAATCTCCATGATTTTTGAACTCAATTAAATTTAAATTTAATTTAAAATTAAATTTAGATTAAATGACTTGGCTTTAAGGAAGAATTTTAAAAAAACCAAATAACGAACAACAATAAGGCCTAGTTTGGGACAGGCAGATTATATGGCAGCTTCCATAAATGCAGCTTTATGTGTGCATGCCTGCCTGTTGCTTATGCGGTCCAGTTCCCAATGGGCTGCAGCCCGACTCCAGGCTAGAGATCAGGGGTTGAAGACCGCCATTATATGGGACATTCTCGGCTTAATGACTTTGATTGAAGTGTGTTAGTAGCAACTGTTCCAAACAGAATTACTCTTGATACTGGACCAGAAGATGCAGCCATTTCAGCATTATACAGTGATAAAATATTATATTTATTGAAATAACTATGTCTTTTTCCAGAATTGCATGATTGTTCTGTAAAATACTCCTAGCTACACATGCATATGCTTCCGCCTTCAAAGGATTTACAAAACCAAACAACTGTATGTTCTCCCCAAACCCAAAATAACTGGGAAAAACAGTTGTAATGGCAAGTTTCCATGTCCATTTATAAAGTATTTTGTTTGATTGTTAATATCTGAGATAGAGCAAGCACAGAGAGCTGCACAAGTGGACAGCTGAGTGGCATTACATAATGTATTCTCATATCATTGCTGCATAGCTGTGTTTTCAAAAATTATACCAGAGACAGAGCAAGCATTGTGCTGCTGTTTTTATTTATCTTCATTTATTTTTTTCAGTCTTTGAAAGTTTTAATTTCTGAGGAGGAAAAAAACCAGATTAAAATAAAATTTTACAGCACTATCAACTTAAAAAAAGCTTTAACTGTTCAATGTTCTAATACTACCCAGTCCTAGGATAGGATTCTCATCTTATGAAAGGTATATACAACTGAGGAATTATTTTATAAGTAAAGACAGAGATATACATTTTTCCCACTGCACCAGTCAATCTGTCATACTTTCAGATTGTAGTTCAAAAATTGGTAACTCTGATATCCAGAAAGCCAGAAGTGGGGATGGAGGAGATTTAATGAAATAGATCAAAAGAGACATTTTGATTTTAGATGTGTGGCCTATAGGGTATAGATAGAGCTATCCTTAATAATTTTGTGTAATTTTTTTTGCAGTTGGCTAGTTTGCCATCAACTCATGGTCTCATGCTCAGTAACAACTTTAAAGGCACGTTTAAACATTGATTGAATTCACATGAAGAAGGAATATGTATACATCTCTCTTGCAGTTTGCTTAGTTGTGTTGCTATCTTATTTTTCTCTTTGATTTTTTTAAAATCAGATGAATGCTATGTGATCATATGTCTATTTTACAATTCTTTTAGCACTAAAAGATATTTCTATGCAATATACCGTATATAATTCTTTCAAACTTGAAGAATTATTGAATAATTAATTATATAATAACAGTTTCTATTCTATCCAAGTACTGTTGTTTCATATCGTTCAATGCCATAATGCATGAAAACATTACTCTGTGAAACAGATCAATAAACCACATGCAATTAATCTTTAATTCAGCTGGAGAAGGAATCCTTTCACAGAAACAACTCAAACCATTCTTGTAAGAAATAACCTATTTGTTTCGAAAGAGCCCTCCATGTTTCTGTATTTATGTATTACATAACATAAGCACCTTGTACAATACTGAAAAGTTCTGTTTTGCAATAGTAGTTTCCCTTGAGTATAACCATTGGGATTTTGCTTTTATAGCTCTTGGTGCCTGCAGTCATAAGAGAAAAATAACTATATTAGCTTGCCTCCAAAAATCATGGGTGCTCCATCACTGGAGATTTTAAAGAAGAGGCTAGACCAGCGGTTCTCAACCTATGGGTCGCGTCCCCATTTGGGGTCGATCGACCATTTTTCGGGGGTCGCCAAAGGTGGCGATCTGCCATTTTTCGCGCCGCCGTGCACATGCGCCGCGCATGGGGGCGCCGCCGTGCACGCACGCTGTGCAAGGGGCTGCCGTTGCGCATGTGCATTGCGCATGGGGGCGCCGCTGCACATGGGGGTACGCATGGGGGCGGCGCCGTGCACGCACACCACACATGGGGGGCGTCGCGCATGCGTGCCCGCATGGGGGCGCCGCTGCGCATGCACGCCGTGCATGGGAGCCTGCCCCCATGCGCGCAGCACCACGCATGCGTAGAACATTTGTGTGACGGGGGTCATCGTCACACAAACGTTGAGAAGCACTGGGCTAGACAGTCACTTGTCGACATGGTACAGGTTCTCCTGCTTGAGCAGGGGGCTGGACTAGAAGACCTCCAAGGTCCCTTCCAACTCCTATTCTATTCTATTCTATTCTATTCTATTCTATTCTATTCTATTCTATTCTATTCTATTCTATTCCAGTATAAATAAAGAAAAAATGATACAGTTTCAAGAGAAGTAAAAATAATTCAAAATGTAACATAAAAATGAAAGGAATGGAAAGGTTGCTAAAATAAAATTTGTTTTAATCTAACACTAGCAATTCCAATCTTTTTAAAGCTATGAAAATTTGAGTAAGATATGGCTTCAAACTATATTTTCAAGTTATTGTTAGATCTGACAAGAATACAGCTAAAGTTCCAAGCTCATGCAACACAGTAAATAACCACTGTCATAATCAACTAGACTAATTTGTTCAATTGTTTAAAAAATGTACATAGCAGCCTATTTAGCGTAGGATAAACCTTGATGGCTTACAAACAGTAAATAAGGAAGAAAGCCCATAAAAATCAGCTACTAGAAACAGGAAGTGGCAGGAAAGCCCATAAAAATTAGCTAGGTAACCAAGGTATTACAGCATTATTTCCATAACAACTCTTGTATAAACATGTCCAGAGATTAGCAAATTAAAATATATTAATGTATTGTTCTTGAACAGTAATAAAATCAAATCTGCTTTTTAAAATCAGTAATAATACTGGTTTAGCTTGGAGTTCCCATATTTTTTCTTGAACCTTGTTTTCCCTATATGCCATTCTTCTAATACTTCTTTAGTATGAGCTTATTTTTTTGTGTTATACAAAAAGGAATGAGGATGAAAGTGGAAACTGGTGCAAAGGATATTCAGTTTTAAATTTCAGCAAAGCAATTCAGGAGAATGTAGTAGGCGGGGAAACTGTTGAGTGAGGTGGACCTTACGACACTTTGCATAAGCATAATAATTTACCATTTTTACTGAATCATTTAGAGACAAATTGTTTCAATTAAAGCTTGCTTTCAGCAGTTAATATGTCATGCATTGGACAATTTTAGTAATTTACTCAAATTAACTTGTCTTCATTCACTATTACAACTGTTTGATGTTCCTACATATTATAAAACATCTATTATGCCAGCTATTAATCTTAACCCGTGCACCTAAAGAAGAAAAAAATGCACAGTTGCTTTCCAACATCATCTCAACAGCTTATATTTATATTAATAAGATTTATAACCTGTATAAAATTATCCATAGGAACAAAAAAAATCTGTTTTCATTTATGTGGTGGTGTAGTTGAAGATGGTAGAAATTTATGGGTAAACAAATATATTACTTGTAGTCAATATTTAAATGAAAATGTCAACCACTTGTGTGATTGCTATGAAAGATAATATTACTGCCTTTATACAAAACCCTGGATAAGGTCTACATGTATGGTTGTCTAAGAGTCGACACCAACTTGATATAATCAATCTTTATACAAATCTATGGAATACAATATACTGGAATACAGTTTGTGGTTTGTTAGTGGAATAGTCTTGTTTCAGGCCATTTGCTTCTGGCTCTGAAAATTCTTCCTTTCGGGCAGCTACTAATCAATAATAGCAGCTGCAGCACCCGATGGTTGAACATAATGGGAACATTATGTCTGATTTTTTTCCCTCTTGAATCAATGGGAAGTTCAGTGTTAGAAAACTTTGACATTTTTGTCTTTGACTTAGCATTGACTTGACTGCTTAAATGAACAAGTTTATGCAATTTTCACGGTAATGCTTTTCATAAATGATTTTTTTCAAGTTTTCAGAAATTGGCATTCTTCTGAGAACTGATAAAGAATGACTGGTCCAAAGTCACCAGTTGGTTTCATTTTCTTCTAGTTTCTAAGCAAATAACTATAATTCCTAAAACAGATTGGATCTTATATGTGGATTAAGAAAAATAAGTATATGAATTTCAATAGTATCCTTTTTAATGTATGATAACGAAAATACAATCTGAACATTTCCTATCTTGAATATGTGTTAGTACACTGCATGTATATCACTTAAAAGAATCTGGGCAGCTTCACACTAGATGTAAGGTAACTTCTAGATTTTAGTTTGCAGAGCATGGTATGAATATGCTTGGCTAAAACACAGATGAAATAAAAATAAATGTGATATATACTTATACAACTAAAAAAAGGGGGAAGATGAAATAGATCTGAATGAAAATAATCTGATTTTGTGAAATAGACTACATTCAAAAAAGTGTAATAGTATTTTAAATGTGAATAAAAGGAACAAGATGTATGTCACAAAGAATGTTCTGGTATGATCTAGGCTGATGTGGGTATGTTTGAAAGTAGGTAAAGTAAGAAAACAGGTTAGCAGCAACCACATGTTATGATCCACTGAAGGATCCAGATATGAGTTTTAGGAATATTCTGTAGCATTCTGGATGAATTCAATCTAAGGGAAAAGAAAATGAGTGGGGACAAGACAAATTAATATAGAACCATTTGGACATCAAAAATGAATCGGACATCACCGCCGGTGGGAGGAGCAAGACCCAAGAGTTATGCAACACACGTAGCTCTGTCAGAGTTTGATGGTGTCTTCTCCAGGCTGCGTGCCAAGGGAGATGGCAAAGTTTTTGACCTGGAATGTTAATGGATTGAATTCTCCTCAGAAACGGAAAAAAATCTTTTATTATTTGAAGCAACATACCAATGATGTTATTTGTTTACAGGAAACTCATATTCTACTTAAAGATCAGAAATATTTAGTTAATGCTCGTTTGGGATCTCATTTTATATCTCCTGCACCTGGGAAGAAAGGGGGAGTTGTTATATATGTCAAACAAAACCTGCCAGCTTGTCTGGTAGAATCAGATCCCCAGGGGAGATATGTGATGATTGAACTTGGTATTTATGGTAAGAAAGTACTTATAGTTGGACTTTATGCTCCAAATCAACAACAGGAACAATTTTATAAACAGTTACACCAAAAAATAACTTTGCTTGATTATAGATCAGTGGTATTAATGGGTGATTGGAATGGTGTCTTAGATACACAAAGGGATAAGAAAGGTTCCTCTCCTTTTCTTAAACAAGCAAGGCTACCTAAAGCCTTTTTTGATATGAAAGAAGACTGGGAATTAAGGGACTATTGGCGGGAACGTAATCAAGAGGAGAGAGATTTTACTTTTTTTTCTGACAGACACCAATCTTTTTCAAGAATTGACTTTTTCTTGATTACCATGGATTTGTATAATAAAGTAAAGAATGTAAAGATTTTTCCTAGATCACTGACGGATCATAGTCCAGTTTGGATGGAGTTGATTCAAGAGAAAGAGGAAAGAAGATCCTGGAGAGTTAATGAAAATTTGTTTAGACAAGAGAAGAATGTTCAAAAACTAAAGGAGTGTTTAAAGGACTATTTTGCTTTGAATATGTACAAGGGGACTTCAATGTCAATGGTATGGGATGCAGGTAAAGCATTTATGCGCGGTGTTTTGATAAAAATGAATAATTTTTATAAACGAAATCAGATTCAGAAACGTAGAGAACTTGAAGATGAAATTAAACTAAAAGAAAGGGCTTTGATTTTAAATCCTTCTGATGAAAGTACTAAAGAATCTGTAAAGTTATTAAGGTCACAATTTAATATGTTGATAGCAGATCAAGCTGCAACCAATTTATTATTTATGAAACAAAATACATTTTGTAATGCTAATAAGCCGGGGAGATGGTTGGCTTATCAATTAAGAAAGAAACAGAGACAGAGAATAATAGAGAAAATAAATTATAAGGGTAAACTAGTTTCTCAGAAGGAATTAATTAAAAAATCTTTTTTGGATTATTATCAAAACCTATACAAATCTACTAATGTACAACTGTTAGATATAAATAAATATTTAGCTGAGGCAAGTTTTCCTAAACTGACTGAGGATCAGAAATATGAAATTAATGGTTTAATTACTAAGGAGGAAATTGCCTCAGCAATTCAACAATTGAAATTAGGGAAAGCACCGGGTACGGATGGGTTAACAGCTGTTTATTATAAAGCCTTAATGGAGGAGATGATTCAACCATTAAATGATCTTTTTAATGGTATCTTACAGGGTTTAGAGATTCCTCCTTCATGGCGTAGTGCTTTTATATCATTGATTCCAAAGGAGGATCAAGATCTTACTTTACCAAAAAATTATAGGCCTATATCTCTTTTAAACGTGGATTATAAGATATTTGTAAAAATTTTGGTAAATAGGCTTATGAGGGTGGTGCATCATCTTGTGCATAAAGATCAATCAGGGTTTATAACAGGAAGGTATATGAAAAACAATGTTAGACAAATTATTAATTTATTAGAATACTTAGATAAGAACAACCAAGTTCCTGCAGGGCTCATATTTTTAGATGCTGAAAAAGCATTTGACCAACTGAATTGGCATTTTATGCTAAGAGTAATGGAAGAAATGAATTTTGGTGAAAACATATTACAAGCCCTTAAGGTAATATATCAAAAACAAACAGCACAACTTATTGTTAATGGAGGTTTGTCGGAGGTTTTCACAATAGAGAAAGGTACTAGACAGGGGTGTCCTTTATCGCCATTGTTGTTTGTTTTAACATTGGAAATATTATTGATTAAAATTCGAGAGTCTCAGGAAATTAAAGGAATATATGTTAATAAAAAAGAATATAAGTTGAGAGCTTTTGCGGATGACTTGGTTGTTACTTTGTCGCAACCTGATTATTCTGTAGTAAACTTATTACAGTTGATTCACCATTATGGTCTGGTCTCGGGTTTTAAGATTAATGTAAATAAGACTAAAATTTTACCTAAAAATATGTCGAGTCAGGAGAAGCAGATTTTGGTTAACTCGACGGGTTTTGAGATTGTTAATAAGGTAAAATATTTGGGGGTGATGCTGTCTGTTTCTAATGCAAAATTATTTAAAAATAATTATGAAAGGTTGTGGGTCGGGGTACAGAAAGACTTGAAGAACTGGGAAAAGCTGCAATTATCCCTCATGGGAAGAATTGCAGTGATAAAAATGAATATTCTACCCAAGTTTCTTTTTTTGTTTCAAATGTTACCAATTTTGAAAAATGAGATTAATTTAAATGAGTGGCAGAAGGGTCTCAATAAATTTATTTGGGCAGGGAAAAAACCAAGGGTTAAGTTCAAAATTATGCAAGACTTCCGTGAGAGGGGTGGACTCAAGGTACCAAATTTGAAATTATATTATGATGCGGTGGTTTTAACATTAATTAGTGACTGGGTAAATTTGACAAATTCTGAGATACTTTATCTAGAGGGATGGGATTTACTTTATGGGTGGCATGCCTATTTAATATTTAATAAAAAAATAGATTGGGCTTTTAAATCTCATATTTTAAGAATTTCTTTACTTAGGATTTGGAGAAAATATTATAAAAGTGATTTTAAAGTACCATTATGGGCTATACCTTGGCATGCGATAGAAGGAATAAAAAGAGGGGTTAAAATGGATATGGTGTCTTATAGACAGTTACTTAAATGGGATGGACAAAACTGGCAATTAAAATCACGGGAAGAATTAGCACAAGAAAATTTTACTTATTCTTGGTTCCAATATAGGCAACTACTAGATAGATGGAAGATGGATTGTAAGGTGGGTTTTCTTAGAGAAGATGAAAATCTTATTAAGCAACTGAAGGATCAAAGACAAACCCACATTAAGAGAATTTATGGGGTTTTAGTTGAATTGGACTCAGAAACGGAACTAATTAAAGATTGTATGATTAGATGGGCGCAGAACTTTGGTGAGCCAGTTTCATTGGACACCTGGGAAACTATTTGGGTGAGAAATGTCAAATTTACTCAAGCACAGAATTTAAGGGAGAATTTTTATAAAATGTTTTATAGATGGCACCTTGATCCACAAAAAATGTCTTATATGTACCCTGACGTGCAACCTAAATGCTGGAGATGTGGTTATAAGGAGGCTTCCTATTATCATATTTGGTGGTCATGTAGAGAGATAAAAGCATTTTGGATCAAAATATGGTGGAATATCCAGAGAATTTTTAGAAGGAGGGTAAAATTTACTCCGCAATTATTTTTGTTAGGTATTGTTACAGATTGTGATACAAAGGAGGTTGTATTGATGTTAAACTTGATCACAGCCGCGAGGCTGTTAGTTGGACAATATTGGAAGAAGGAATCTTTGCCTACATTGCAGGAATGGTTTTTTAAAGTAGCTTATCTGGCAGAAATGGCAAAGATTTCGGCTTTCTTAAAGCAACAAACGCAAGAGAAGTTTTTTGCTATCTGGGACAAATGGATAAAATTTATACAATTTAGATTGGGTATACAAAAATATTATATAGCTTTTTCATAAGTTTTATTTTTATATATATTATAGATATCTTTTTTATATATATAAATATAAAGTTTTT
Source organism: Crotalus tigris (assembly GCF_016545835.1). Lineage (NCBI taxonomy): Eukaryota > Metazoa > Chordata > Lepidosauria > Squamata > Viperidae > Crotalus > Crotalus tigris. The sequence continues at coordinate 365,647 of NW_024097020.1, forward strand.
AATTTAATTTTTATTTTTTTTTTTATTATTATTATTTAAGCCTATATTCTGCTCTGGGAAGCTCAGGGGGGGGGAAGGGAGGGTTTTTGGGAGGGGTGTGGGGTGGGTTTTTTTTTTTTTTTTAATATATGTATTGTTTAATTTTTTTTTCTTTTGTATATGTTGTTTTTTGTTCTGTATTGTTCTTTTTTTTTTGTAAAATTTATAAAACTTTTAATAAAAAAAAAAAAAAAAAAAAATGAATCGGACCAAAATGACTATTTGGTAAATATCTGCTTATAGAAAAGTGTGCTTACATGATTTAAACATAAATCTATTCATACATCTGCATGTCAAAGGAATATATATATATATATATATATATATATATATATATATATATATATATATATATATATATAGGTCTTTGGTTGTTCGGGTTTTCTCCCGCGTAAAATTGGAAGTGTCTTGGCGACGTTTCGACGAAGTCCCATTCGTCATCTTCAGGCTGGTGTCACGATGACGAATGGGACTTCGTCGAAACGTCGCCAAGACACTTCCAATTTTACGTGGGAAAAAACCCGAACAACCAAAGACCTACATACAAATACCCGCGAAAACCTCAGAAAATATATATATATATATATATATATATATATATATATATATATATATACACACACACATACATACACACCCACACCCACACACACACACACACTAGGAAATAAAACGTGAAAAGTTTAAATATAAAACATTTAAAAGTTTTTTAAAAAGCAGACCTAGCTTTCTTTGGCTCCTGCCAACATCATCAGAGTGCAAATAAATCAATGGGAGAGACATTTATAAACAAGCCAGCACCTGCGCTCGACTTCGGGACCGTGTAACATGTCCCAACCAGCCAATCGCTGCACCTGTGTCAATTGCTACATAATTATTCAACTTGCCCTCATTCCCCCCATCTACATGCGTACTAGTTTTCATTTCCCCACCTCTCTGCATCTGTGACTCAAGAGGGCATACGGTCTTTCTACAATCCAGTGTGTGATCATCATCACCAAGTTGCTTCCCCCCTCCTCTCTCTTGAAACCTTCTGCACAGATGGATCTCTTCCCCCCTCCACCCTTTCGACATCCATCACCATCATGTTCCTGCTCTCTATTCCAAGATCCTATTACAAACATCCTGCAGGCACTCGCACTATCTGACTTCCCTTCACACTCGGTCTTTCTAACCACCCCTCTGCTGTAATCCTTGACAGCATCAATCTCCTTCTTTCTTGTAATAGTTCCTATTCCATTCGGGGAACCAGTCCGTGATTCCTGCCGTCTGCTAAGCGGGGCGGCAGATACTCTCCGGGGTGATCGTTTCAGTGCCCGATCTAATTGGCATCCAATAGTCACCCCCTCTTCTTTTGTCGCTCAAAACGCTGCTGTCCGGGGATATATGATTGTTCCTGAGGCAGGGAGCTTACAAGCACTCTTCTCCCATGCAACCACAGGGGGCGTGGCTTTCCTTGAACGCAGTGAATAGGGAGGTGGGTTGAACCCGCGTGTCGTCGTCCTTCTGTCTTGTGGCAATTCCGCTGCTCTATACGGGTGCGAGTGCATTTCAGATGGGTGGGTGAGGAAATCCACAGTAACGGGGGCTTCCATACTAGTGGGGGGAGTGTTCAGGCCGATGGGGGTGAGGTCTCTAAGGTTGTTGGGTTGCCCCATACAGGAAAGCGCGTATCCATCCTTAAGGTCGGGAGGGTCTCTGATCTTTGGCTGTTATTCTCACGAGTATCAGTTCTCTGAGGTGAAGGGATGGGACTACAATTATTGGGTCATCCATTCCATAGTGATTGAATATGAACTTCCCACGCTCTTAAAGCTAAATGCGCAGGGCGTAGGTCAATGTGGCGGTTGATGGATCCTTCACATGAAAGCCAGGCCTCCTTTAATAGCCTGCCACTCTTTGTGGTGTCATTAGCTATCACCTGCACCCCATCAAAATCAAAGCTATGACCAGACTCTATCATGTGCGTAAGCATTTGGGAGTACTGCTCCCCTCTTCTTATGGCCAGCTTGTGCTCTTGAATCCTGGTCTTAACCCTCTTAGAGGTCTCACCCATATAACTGCTGGGGCAGTTGTTGCAATGGATTTTATACATTACCCCATATATATAAAAGCATAACTGATTAGATTCTGCTGAAACACTGAGATAATTAGTGAAGATTTTAAGTCTTTTAAAGTGGGAAGACCATTATTCAGTAGTATCAAGACTAAATTAGGAAAAAGTACATGGAAGAGAACATGTGAAAGTAGAATTATTGGAGAGAAAATATAAATTCAGTATGAAAAAAATAATAGAAGTTAAATTACACTCTCAGTGTGAATAATAGAAAGTGAACACAAGAAAAGAAGATACAACAGCTGCTTGGAACAAAATGAAAAGAATAATACCAAAGACCTTTATGGAGTCCTGCTAAATACAAATAAGACAGAATAAGGTAGAATTTGAATTCTGGAATCTATGCACCCCCTTAATCAGAACCTTAGTTTACGTGACTGGAAAAGAAGAGGGAAGGAGACTTAGAATATCAGTGTTAACAGCATCCTGAGCCACCATCATACTTTTCTGGAACTTGATCTTACTTTTGCTGGCTTCTTCTGCCCATGACAGATGTGGCCCCAATCTGTTCAGTTTTGGGGAGAATTATCTTGCTGATGGACAGACAGAGAGAGTCTGGAACCCTTTTACATAATTTCTTTCCAATATACTTGGAAAGTTGAGTTAGAAAGAATAAAAAGGATGATTAGCTTACTGATGAAAGGAGTCAATGAATGAGAAAAATTATTGTAAGAAAATGACTTCTGGGAAAATTTAGGTTGAGAAAGATATTGTCCAATGTGTGCTTAGAGAAAGAGACTTGCAAAGTATGTAGACAAAGGAACAACAAAGAGGTAAGATTAAAGAAGAAAGAGAGAATTAGAAAAATATTGATGGTGGTTTAGAAGAGATGGAAGAGAACAAATGTGGTTTAGAAGAGATGGAAGAGAACAAATCAAATATCCTCTTGCAGAGTAAATAAAAGCAATGACATGTTTTCTAATGTAACTGAAGTGAAGAATTATTTTTGAGATTTATGAGGCAATGACAGTGGTATTAGAACTGAAGCAAATGTTACATATTTTAGTGTCTAAGAAAAAACAGATGAAAAGGAAATCTAAAATATTGCAAGAATGTTCGAAATGGTAAGATTGCAAATATAGATTTGGGAATTGGAGAAATATTGAAATATAGATGTGATTTGCTTAATGAAAGCTGTGCAGCATGTTTAATGAGCATTTATGGTGCATTTATGCCTGATGGTTTGGAGAATAAAGGTGTGAATTCACAAACAAAAGAGGATTAAATTGTTAAGTGTGCCTGGGAAGATATCTGGTAGAGTTCTGATGGAAAGGGCATAACATATTTGTTATGTCCCGAGCCTTGCAAACAGGCTGTCGCCAGCGCCGTGCGCATGCGCGGGTGCTGGCGCGGGAAAAGTAACCCATTTACCCGGGAGTTGCCTATATAAGAGGCTGCGAGGCGTTTGGGCGAGGCTGAAGCCATCTTCCTGTAAGCTGAACGCTGAATAAAAGAAACTGAGAACTCCAGCTGCTTCTCGTGTCTGTTTTCCCGCCACGGACTCAACACTGGCGACGAGGATGGGATGCCTTGCACTACCTGGAAAGGAAAAAGTGTAAGCTTACCCAAGGAGTCCTGAGCGGCGGAAGAGGAACGGCGTCGACTCGGCAGCTGTCCGCCAATCCGGTGCGCATTCGGGGGTAGGCTGGCTGATAGACCCGTCTCCTGAAGATCCGAAGATGGCGAAAATTGGAAGGCTTTCGGAATTCGACGTCTCACATCCAGAGCGGTGGGAGTCCTACGTATCCAGAATGGAGAACTACTTCAAGGCAAACCAAGTGATGGAAGATAGCTTGAAGGCTGCCACCCTGCTTTGCGTTTGCGGCCAAGACGCCTTCGAAATTGCAGAAAACCTTGCAGCACCTGTCCCAGTAGAGTCTGTAAGCTACGCAGACCTGAAGAAGCTGCTGAAGGAGCACTTCCACCCCAAGGTGTCCGTTATCTCATGGCGCCACACCTTCGAACAGAGGGATCAACGGTCCGGTGAGTCAGCCAAGGAATACATCGCCGCGTTACGGAAGGCTGCCAAGCCCTGCGAGTTCAAGGACCTCGAGGAACGACTGAGGGACCGATTCGTGTGCGGGTTAAGGCATCGAGAGCTACAACAGAGACTTTTCGCTAAGGAAGAATTATCCTTCCAAGACGCCTTAAGGGAAGTCACCGCAGAAGAAGCAGCAGGCGGCGCCGTCAAGAACATGCGGCCGATCAGAAGCAAGTGCAGAGGGTGCGTCCGTGCACCAGGAAGACGTCCAACGAAACTCCGAGGAGGATCCGGACGAGGAAGTCGACCGTCTACACCCCGCGAAGGAAGAAAACCAGAAGGGAAGCTCTTCGGCTCCGCTCAAGTGCATCGGCTGTGGAGGTCGCCACAGGAGAACCGACTGCAAGTTCCGCTCCGCTACCTGCCAGGCATGCGGCAAACTAGGGCACATTGCAGCTGTGTGTCTGGGCCGACGAAAGGCACAACCCCAAGAAGAACGCCTGAAGGGTACCAGACTCCCCAGCCAGAATAGGGTAGGTTTTTGCGCTTCGCGAAGAAGCATCTGTAGGACAGGCACACACAAGCCCATGAAGAAAAAGCTGTCACTCAACGTGAAGCTACAAGGGGTTCCATTATCTATGGAACTAGACACAGGGTCTGCCCTTTCCATCATTTCATTGCATACATTTAGGAAGATTTGTTCCAGTAGTGGGACTAAGGCCAAGTTAAGGCCTTCTGATATTGTATTAACTGATTTTCAGAGAGTGGGTTAAGGGGGAGGCCACCCTTAACGTGCAATACAAGAGTTTTGAAGGTCCACTAGACTTATTAGTAGTAGGGGGTGAACGAACGAGTCTCATAGGACTCGATTGGTTTGAGGCCCTGGGGATACACGTCACAGGACTCAACAGCTTACAAACACTCGACCTACAGGAAGTCTGCAAAGAATTTGCAGATGTTTTCAGCCCCCAGCTGGGCACATTCAAAGGACCACCTGTGTCCTTAAAGCTAGACCCCACTGTCACTCCCATTAGAATTAAAGCAAGAAGGGTCCCTTTTGCTTTAAAGAGTAAAATTGACACTGAGTTAGACAAACTGATCCAACAGTGAATCCTAGAACCTGTTGATTCCAGCCCTTGGGAGACCCCCATTGTCACGCCTCTAAAGGCAAATGGGGACATTCGCATTTGTGCTGATTACAAATGCACACTCAATAAGGCATTGCAGCAACATGCCTATCCTGTTCCTGTGGTCCGTCACATCCTGGCCTCTCTCAAGGGGGGGCGTGTTTTTGCAAAGCTTGACCTAGCTCAAGCATATCAACAGCTGCCTGTTGATGATGATGCTGCTATAGCTCAGACCATTGTGACCCACAGGGGAGCCTTTAAGGTAAAAAGGCTACAGTTTGGAGTGAATGTCGCTCCTGGGATTTTCCAAAACGTAATGGAAAACACACTATGAGGTATACCAGGGGTCTGCCCCTACTTTGACGATGTCTTGATTGCAGGAGACTCCACACACATTCTAGCTGAAAGGCTTAGGGCTGTCCTGTTAAGATTCAGGAAATCAGGCCTCAAGCTCAGAAAAGACAAATGCAAGATTGGGGTGCCTTATACTGAATTTCTGGGATTCAAAATTGATGCTGCTGGGATTCATCCTGCTGAATCCAAACTAACTGCTATTTTAGAAGCACCCAGGCCAAAGTCTAAGGCCGAACTTCAGGCCTTCTTAGGCCTCCTGAATTTCTACAATTCTTTTCTTCCACATAAAGCTAGTGTAGCTGAGCCTCTTCACAGGCTACTAGACAAAAGCTGTGTGGCTGTGGTCACAAGCACATGAGGCTTGCTTTAAAGAAGTCAAGGCCTTGCTCACTTCTAACAGTGTTCTTGCACATTTCAACGAGTCTCTTCCTGTGTGCATCGCTTGTGATGCGTCCCCCTACGGGGTTGGAGCTGTCCTGAGTCACCTCAGGTCTGATGGAACTCAGGTTCCTATTGCATACTACTCCAGAACACTGTCTTCTGCCGAGCGCAACTACGCTCAGATAGACAGGGAGGCTCTGGCTGTTGTTGCTGGAATTAAAAAATTCCACGATTTTCTATATGGCAGGCATTTCACGGTCTTCACTGACCATAAGCCTCTGCTGGGACTGTTTACCACACGTAAGCAGACTCCCCACATCATTTCCCCTAGAATGCTTAGGTGGTCTATTTTCTTGTCTGCATATGATTTTTCATTACTCCACAAGCCTGGGAAAGAAATGGGCCATGCTGATGGCCTCAGTAGGTTGCCTCTGCCAGTAGTAGAAGCTGACCCCGCGCCAGCTGTCAACATTCTATCAATCCAAGCCTGTACCAGCCGCTGAAACAGGTACAGATCACACACTTTCACGTGTCCGCTCCTGGGTCCTGTCCGGGTGGCCTGAGCACTGCCCTAGTCCTGAGTTTCAGAGTTTCTGGTCCAAAAGGAACGAACTGTCCCTTTCTCAGGGTTGTCTGCTTTGGGGAAACAGAGTTGTCATTCCCACCTCAATGAGGACTAGGGTCTTAGAATCCCTCCACGAGGGTCATCCTGGCATTGTTCGTATGAAGGCTCTTGCACGAAGCCACTTGTGGTGGCCTGGTTTAGATAAAGGTATTGAGGCTACGGTACACGCATGCCACCTGTGCCAACGATCTCGCCCAGAGATGCCCCAAGCTCCTGTGCATAGATGGGAGGAAACACAGTCCCCATGGTCTAGGGTGCACATTGACTACGCTGGGCCCTTTCAGGGCCAGTTCTTCTTGGTCCTTGTTGACAGCCATTCAAAATGGCTTGAGGTTGTGCCTGTCTCATCCACCACCACTGCAAAGACTATTCAGGTACTGAGGGGGATTTTTGCTGCACACGGGCTGCCAGATGTCATTGTGTCCGACAACGGCCCTCAATTCACCTCCTCCGAATTCCAAGCTTTCTTACAGGCAAACCTGATTCGTCATGCCACATCTGCGCCCTTTTCACCCGTCCACCAACGGTATGGCTGAACGCATGGTGCGCATCGCAAAGGACGCCTTGAAGAGACTCACCTACGGGGACTGGCATCACAGGTTGGCTGACTTTCTCCTTTCTTATCGCACCACACCGTCCACTTCTACAGGGAGAAGTCCAGCTGAACTTCGTTGGGGGCGCCAACTTACTACTAGACTTGACCGGTTGCATCCGGACAGACTGCCTTCATCTACCTCACATCCTAGGGCACCTAGACAACTACTTGTGGGTGCCCCGGTTTGGGCTCGCAATTACGGGCCTGGTCATACATGGGTCCCCGCTTCTGTGTCCAGGATCACAGGTCCTCTCTCCTACGAGGTTGCCCTGGACAACGGTCGTGTCCTGCGTCGGCACATCGACCAACTTCGCTCTAGGTGAGACTTTTCTGCTGAGACTCCTGGGTCTTTTCCAGGGGGGGAGGGGGACCCTTTGGAGCAAAGGGAAGGGCAAGAGCTACTGCCCATCTCCACTGAGGGAGCCACAAACGGCCCATCCCAGGGTTCCGCAATTGCTCCGAAAAGAAAGTCATGGAGCTTACCCACACAACAGGCACTCACGCCTACTCCAGCCAGGGAGTCACCCCGGGGGCATACTCACTTTTCACACACATCACACAGCACTCCAGCAACGGAGGATACCCGGGGGCATCCCAACAAATCATTCCCTGCAAGAGAGCTGGCACACAATTCCCAAGGTTGGCCTGACCTTACCCCAAATCCTACAGGGGGTCAAACATACACAGAGCTAGTCGAGGAGCCAAGTCCCGACTACAACACCCGTAGCACAAATCAGGGAACACCTGAGTTTTGGGAAAGTACAGAAACCCACACGAGCCCGAGCACAGAATGGGGTTCAGGGAATGGACAGCCTCCTGACAGGTCTTGGACTGACCTAGGAGGTTCTACAGAGACGCCCAGCAGTGGCTATCACTTCAAGGGGCCTGAGGGTCTACAGCTAGGTAGGACAACCAGGTCACAAAGCAACAGAAGCCCTGGCCTGACGAGCCCGGTGGGCAAGCAAGCAGGCCAGGCATCGGGGCACAGTCCTTGGAAGACACCAGGGCACAATAGAGAGAACAGGCTCACGCCTCCCTCCAGTCAGGGAACTTATGCCAGTAACCCAGAGCTAAGAAGGTCACAGAGAGCAAAGAAATCTCCTAAGTACCTAGAAGATTACATAACATTGCTGGCAAGGCAAAAGCCAGTAAACAGTGGGAGCACTGGGGAGCAAATTGTCGTATAAAATAAATGTTGTATGTTGGTAGTAGTTTTAGCCCGGGGGAAAGGGGTGTTATGTCCCGAGCCTTGCAAACGGCTCGGGCGTTTGCAGGCAGTCCCGGGCAGGTGCAAAGCTGCCCGGGACCAGACAGGCTGTCGCCAGCGCCGTGCGCATGCGCGGGTGCTGGCGCGGGAAAAGTAACCCATTTACCCGGGAGTTGCCTATATAAGAGGCTGCGAGGCGTTTGGGCGAGGCTGAAGCCATCTTCCTGTAAGCTGAACGCTGAATAAAAGAAACTGAGAACTCCAGCTGCTTCTCGTGTCTATTTTCCCGCCACGGACTCAACAATATTGACAATGAAGGTTATTTCAAAAATACAGTGTGGTTTATGGTGATCAAGGGACACAGACCAGATGTACGTAAGGAAGAAATTTTGAGAATTTACATGTCTGTGAGGAATAGCAACAGCAGTCTTGTTATGGCTGGAATTACCTTATTTTCTATTTCCCCTGTTAGTTTAAGAATTTAAGTCTTTTTGAAAAAAACAAAACAAAACAAGAACAGCTTCAATACCCAGGAGCTAAACCACAAGAAGACAATTATTATGCAATCACATCACAGACTAATAAATAAGAGATGGAAATTCTAAATGAATTATTTTATTTGATACAAAAAAAAGTCAAATGCTCAATAGTCCTGTTGACATTGGAGTAAATGTTCCTTTGAACTCACTATTCTCAGGTATAAACTATTAGATAAAGTATAACACCTGGATGAACTTGTGTAAGTAGGAAACTAAACAGTGTTAGACTAGATAGTACTTAGGTGAAAAGATATAAGAGAACAGGACAATAGACCTAACCAGAACTGAAGAAAAAATAATCCTAAAAGAAATCAAAGGCAAACCATTTCTATACTTCCTGCCTATAAAATTCCATAGACATTACAGTAATGGCAAAAGTAGATCAGACTGGCAATAAAAAGCAGCAGTGCAACATCCTAAAAGGAACTCAGCTACTTACATGGATAGTAACATCACAGGATGTCCCAAAGGTGTAGACAGAGTCTGCAATGAAATGACATGAAGCTGCTTTCATTAACTTGAACTTTCACCTAGAAAGACCTGATCCTATAGCAGCTAGGAGTCAACTTCAATTTAAGAAAGTCTTAGTTCTATAATAGATTAAATCATAAGAAAAATAGATGGCCTTGGCAATTTAGTTCTGAAGAAAAACACAAAAGTATATCAGTAAACCCAGGGGAGAAATCTGTACAATTGGTTTTAAATTCCTTAATGAGTCAATAAGAATTCATAAATATATATAACTCTATTGATTAATTGAGAATGGCAGACTAATAACTTGAGAGTAGGATTTAATTTCACTCTTGGGTATTCTTTTGGAAAAAAACCCCACAGATTACAACATGTGCTTACTGAATATTTTTCTGTGGATATTTTAATTGTATACTTTAATTGCATATTGTTTGAGTACTTTATCATGTGAATTACAAAGTCCTTTGAGAATGCAATAGTCTATAAATGTGGTAAATAAATAAACTACTACCCATCACTTAATAAACCATTCTGATTCAATCATTTTACTCAATCAATAATAATTTTGATCTAATCTATTACTACTAAGAATGGGAAATACTTTATGAAAGTCATATGTTCCCTTTCTGCATCACCGTGAAAGAACAATAGCACTCTAAAAACAATTAAGAATGATGTTGTGCAAGCAAACACATTCAAGTGCTCTGTCTACCTTCCCTTTCTCCCAAATCTACCTCAATGATTTCTCCAATCAGTGCTGGAGGCTGACTAGAGGAAGCAGAGAGGGATGTCGAGAGAGGAAGAACCATTCCACTGACATATTCCATCAGTGGCCAGCTATAAGACAGTCTTATCCAATCTCCTTTCACTTTTTGATTTAAAATACAGTCAATATAGGACAGATAGGAGTGGCTTTTGCTGGTTGTCCTTTCCTCTGCTCTACCTCCCTGCAATGAAAGATCTGAACAGGGGTTTATGTATCAAAGCAATACACGTACTGATTTTTTTTACATGCCTATAAATCCTGCAAAAGGCAAAATCCCTATCAGAAGCTAATAGGTACTTGTTAAAATTGGAAGGTTTGTAGGGAACTGTGAGGAAGTTCAGAGAAATCCTATTTTTCTTTCCATACATTACAGTTTATATGTCTTGAATACATGATTTGTATCACTTGAAAAAATGTTTTATCATTTTAGGTTTCCTGTATTATTGCCATCATTAAACACAGCCAAACAGAAACAGAAAACACGAGATAAGCTGCAATGATTCTCATGATATAAAGAAGAAAAGCTAATGGACGTAAATATTTAAACATGGAGTGTTGTGAGTTAATTATTCATCCATCAGCTGAATAACTATGATGGTTTGCCAAGATCAAAGCAAGTAAAGGTGGTCTTGCTTTTGTTGTCAATTTTCACTATTTAATCTAAAAATCCAACAGGTCCGATGTACATGTATTATTTGTCAAGATTTGTTTACAGTTTTTAAATGAGAGACAAGAGAGAAACAACCTGGAATTGAGGAGAAACTTCCTGAGAGTGAGGACAATTAACCAGGGGAACAGCTTACTCCCAGAAATCATGGGCATTAAAAATCACTGGAGATTTTTAAGAAGAGATTGAGCATTCATCTGTCTGAGACGGTATAGGGCAGTGGTTCTCAGCCTCTGGGTCGGGACCCCATTTGGGGTCGAATGACCATTTCACGGGGGTCGCCAAACCACACTGTCCACCATTTTTTTCCCTTTTCCCTAGCTGTCCTACTCCTTCTTATTGGTGGCCACACCCACTTGGCCACACCCCTGGGGGTCACCACAACACGGGGAACTGTATTATGGGGTCATGGCATTAGAAAGGTTGAGAACCACTGGTATAGGGTCTCCTGCTTGAGCAGGGGGCTGGACTAGAAGACCACCAAGGTCCCTTCCATCTCTATTCTATTCTATTCTATTCTATTCTATTCTATTCTATTCTATTCTATTCTATTCTATTCTATTCTATTCTATTCTTAGCCCAAAAAATTGGCACTTTTTAATTATATAAATTTCTAGCTTTTTAATATTCTTTTGTTTAAAAAAAAAGTTCCAATAAAGCTCATTTCCAAACAAACTTGTAAAATATATTTGCATCCTAGTTTTTTTAAAATCAAGTGACAGTCATACTATGTGATTATATTTTGATCATTTTTCTGTACTGAAATCTTATTCATTCAAACCTTTGTTTAAGTTATGTTCTGTCATCACTTACCAACAATGGAAAGGGTATGAAGTAGACTATAACAGTGATGAGCTTTCTCATGACAAATTACATAAGATCTTTTTGTTGTTCCAATAGTCATCATTGGGCTAACTTAATTCTCCTTCCATTATTAGCACGAAAAATGACTGACGTTTTTGGTAATAGAGATTATAGCCATTGTATATACCTGACCAATCAGCACCATCAGAAACAACGAAAATAAAATAAACACAAAAGTAGCATTAGCAAAATGCTACCCTGTTTTCTATTCTAGGTGATGCAATAACATATAATGAAATAAAATATAATTATATTTCTGTGATTTTATTAGAAATAAAAACAGTCCAAAAGCTTTTCATAAATGGGGAAAAGTATAGACTCATCCAATGTCCATTCATAAAGAGTAATTTATAAAGCAATAAGAAAAAAATCATTTAGATTATTTCTTATCACTTATATAATGCTTAAATACTATTTTAGCCATCAATCCTGTCTTCCACAAGTGTATTTTCAATAGCAATTGTATGATAAAAACATCCATCCCTAGTGATAAATTAATCTGTAGATGAAACTTTGCTGTTAATTGCCATTTTAAAAAATTAAAGGAAATCTTGTTGCATATTTATAAAGTGTAGGTTTTGATATAAAAATAATCTCAAAACAAAATGATTGAACAATTCATGAAAGCCAGTTGAGTGACCTTAGACCAGTCATTCTCTCTCAGTTCAACTCACCTTACAAGATTGTTGTTGTGGGAAAAGTAGGAGGAAGGTGTGTTGGATATGTTTATTGCCTTGAGTTATTTGTTAAATAATAATGAAGGTGGAAAATAAATAAATAAATAAATATTCCCATTTACTCAATGGATTGAAGATCTGATTAGACTTGCTACTTGCAAGCAGATTGCCCATAGATGTAGTCTTTGAATTGATAGTGGATTTTAAAAAGGTATAATAGTTATATAAATATATTAGAAATACACATACACACACACATACAAATATATACTATATATATGTAATGCTTGCATTAATTATATATAAAATTGTAATTGTTTACTGTTGTAACAACATATTTTACTCTATATTTTATTTTTTTCTGTTGTATTTTTCTTCACTTGCTTTTTAGCCACTTGTTTTGTATTTTTTTGATAATGTATGTATCTTTGTGTTTTGTTCCCTGTATTTTTTCTGTTGTTATATTAAATGCAATAAAGTTTTATAAAAAATGTGTGTCTGGATGACTTTTGCTACTTATTGTAAGATGAGTTTGCCATTTTATTGTGCAACAAGTTTACTATACAAGAAAGTCTTTAATAATTACTATATTAAACAAAAAGATATAAACAAAGAGATGTCATAAAATATATTTTTAAATCTGAAATTCTATTCACCCCACTGCACTATATAGATCTTGCAGAGAGAGAGAGAGAAAGAGAGAAAGAGAGAGAGAGAGAGAGAGAGAGAGAGAGAGAGAGAGAGAGAGAGAAAGAGAGAGAGAGAGAACAGAAGGGAGAAAGTAACCACGTAAACTGTGTGTTCTGCATGTTTGTTCAACTGTTAGAGTGAAAATGTCATGGCCCCAAACCCTGTAGAGTGCTTTGTGTGGGTGAAGAGAGATTGCTTCTTGCCGAGTAAGCAGCTACCATAAGAGGTATATGACGCAGCCAAATTTCATGGAAAAAATAAGCAGGAGAAGCAAACAAGAATTTGTCAGGATAAGTCAGTGTTTAAGGCGATACAGTATGTAACAGATTTTCCCACCTTGTCATGATTGGCCAATTTAAGAACCCCCAAACCTGAGAAGAAACAAGAACTTTAAATAAAAGCCTCTCTGCTAGTAGTGCCCTAAGAAAGCAAAGTGATGATAAATGTTCAGTAGTCTTCAAGTGCAATCCGCAGCACTTCTGGTATGTTTGTCTTCCAGAATATATGTCTTGGCATATATTTACAGCAAATGCTAGTTTGCAGCAATCCTTGAAAATGAAAGGATTAATGGAGTGAATGGCTACACTTTAACTGATAATATAGGACAAGAATTTATTAATTCAAAGGAAGTAGGCTCTGATGGGGAAAAATGCCAAAAAGAAATAGAAAAGCAAACTCAGCGGATGAGGTAATAATCAGAGTCTGCACCGTGGAACATAGAAATAGTTTTTAAGATGTGACATGTTTCAAATATTCAGGGGAAGAAAACAAATGCAAGCCTGGTGACATGACAGTGGATCCACAAAGAATAGAAAATATATGACTATGCCTGTAATAGACAAGAAAAAAGTTATGATAGCTACTATGGGTAATATATTTCACCCAACCCATTGTGAAATATATCGTTTGTTGGAGCAAGAATTAGGCCTGTGACAGAACAACTTCCAAATCTTATCAATTTCATTGACAATGAACACTTTTTGCTATTCCTTCATGAAGAAAAATTATAATACTACAATCACAGATTTTGAAAATACTGGAAGAAAGAGCATAGGTGGTATTCTAACCCATCCTTCTATGGAAGCGAACTGTAAAAATATCAAATAATACCTTGAGTCGTTTTCTGACTAGGTAAATGGAGGAGCTATAGTCCTGGAACTATGGTCTGAATTATCTGAGGATATTTTGGTGGCATAAGATGTGTTACACTTCAAAATTTTGATGAGTTTGATTAGGACACCTATAAACTGAATCTGGGAGGAGGGGAAATGAAAACTCTGAAGTAATACATAAAGAATATTGGCTCATAAATCATTTTAAGACATCATTGTCTTCACTGTTTATATGCTAATGGTCTAAGAATCCAAAAGAAGTTAACTCCAGTTTCTACTACAAAAAGGCAGAAATGATTTAATATATAACAACAACTAACCGATGATGTAACTGAGCAATTGGAAGGAAAAAAAAGTTCAAAGGTAATAGGAAATAAAGAGGATTTGCACAGTAGTTAAAAATACCCTGTTCTTAAATCCATATGAAATATCTTAACAGTGATTTGGAGCAGAAATCCCCAACTTTTTTGGTTTTGTGGATCAGTGGGGGAAGGGGAAGAGGGGATGGTTCTGTAAGAGTGGCAGGCAAGCAGGCATGGCGTGTGTACAGCTCCATTTGCACAAGCAGTTTGCACAAATGGGGATGCACACAAACTCTCACCCACCACCTCCGTGGCCCAGTTCCAAACAGCTCAAGACTCAGAGGTGGGCTGTAGCCTGGGGGTTAGGGACCCCTGATATAGAGACAACATATATACTAAAATAAGTGGTGGAATGAATAAAAGCAATATTGTTGCTGGTGTCTATATAGCTTGTCCAGCCAAGATGCTGTGAACAATACTTTCAAAAACCAAAATGCATAACTTTTAATGAGGCATGAAGCTGTAGTAAAGGGTCTTTTTAATTACCCTGACATCTGTTGGAAAACAAATTCTGCCAAATATAGTCATTCCAGGAGGATCCTTATTTGCCCTGCTAACCACTTCTTCTTCAAAGACTGAAGGAAAAGATAAAATAATCTTTACTGAGGGAAGTCAAGAGCTTAGTTGAGGAACTAGAAATCATATGAACATTAGAGGAAAGAAGCTATGTAATGCTGCTATTCATGGTTTTAAGGAAAATCAGAATTTAGCATGGTTAAATAGCATCTTAGACTTTAAAAAACTGGATTTTAATAAATATGCAGTAGAAGTCCATGGCCTGGGTAACTAATGGGAAAAGGAGCTGAGGATATGTGGGAGTTCCTAAAGGTAATACTCAGATTAAATTTGCAACCAATTCCAGTGAAAAAACAGTGGAGGACAGCAGAATAACTCCCAGAATATTGACTGGGACTCTAACTCTGATCTAAGAAAGTGAAAACTCAAAATGAATTGAAGAAAGCAAAGGACATTAAGGACCCAGAAATTATGTAGCAGAAAGGTATGCGGTGATGGCTAATGGAGGCATGATGGGAGACATAGGAGGGGCACTGTCAGGGACCACTCTAAAGGACAGTTCTGGTGGTGTGTTCTAGCCCCCACCTCATTCCCAGGTCTTGGTCAGTGGACTTTCAAAATTCTGGGTTTCCAGATACTGTTGCCAGGGTGGTCTGTAATAAGACTGTCCTCATGTGTGACTTAATCATGGATAAGATACCTGACTTATATTACCAATATCTGGCTAGGACCACAGGGGTGTGTTTCCTTTTAGAAATGTGCCCAGACCCTGTCTCTTAAATTGGGCTCTAGGGTTCGGTTGGCACTTTCGGTTGGCAATCTTCCTGCTGGGTAGCAACCTCCTGTCCTCAGCTCCTTGAGTCCATGGCCAACTAGTGGCAGAGTTGGTGGTATGGTTTTAGGAGACTTTAACTTGCTTTTCCTGGGTATGATGTCAGGGGTAGCTCAGGAGATCATGGCCACTTGGGCTTCTCCCATGTCACCTACGGCCAAATACATAACAGTGGCCGTATGCTTGATCTGCTTTTTCTGTTGGAGCAACAGCAAGATGATCTGCATTTGGAGAAGTCAGTAACCCTTAATCTTAGCGACATACCTGAAATCTCCAAAATCTGTCCTACCACATTTTATGAAAATTGTCTGGTGGTTGTTTTCTCCGCTGGCCAGCGAACTCAACATGAAACCAGGAAATCTGCCCATTGCTCCTCTTAAATATGTAAGAATAGCACTGCTTGCCTGTCTCATTGATGAGCCACAATAAAGCTTGGTTGTGAGAGTACAGGAATTTGTGATAACTTAGTTTTCATCTGATCGAAGAACAAAGAAATGCATGTTAAAATAATTGTTAGGAAGAATTGAAAGAATCCTACAGTGTGCTAATTAACAACATATTTATGTATGGGTTTGATAATAGGACCAAGTGAATATACTGTATAGTTGGCTTAAAAAATTTACTCAGAGAAGATAATAACGTTGATATTGTATAGTATTAAACTGACACAAACATATAAGTTTCATGCAGATACTTATAACAACAAATTTCATAAAATCTAGACTCTGATATTTGAAAATGTGTTATGAAAATAAGTATGCACAGATATTATTCAAAACATTACAATTTAATTTCAGATATTCCTTTAGAGTAAAGAGCTTGCGATCAATAAATCAGCCTAGAATAATATCTAGGAAGTTTTATTGAAACTTTATGAGCATAAGCCTGGTTCAGAATTTATTTTTTATAAAACATCTCAGAAAAAGATCTCTCCAGGCTGAATTTTTAAAAGCTAACTTATCAACTGTAACAGTAAGAAAAAAAAAATCTCACAAATGCAAATAGTACTACTGAATTTGAAGACAAACTTGTTCTCTCTGCCTGTTTTTCTCTTGAGGCATAAAAATCAATCTTGGAATAAAGCAGCCATTTTGAGGCAACTTTGGCATCTTCCATTTTCCTAATTGCAGCAATCAGACAAAAATGTTACAAATAAATGAAACTACGTATATTTTCTGTACAGGTAATCCTCGAGTTATGAGAGTAATGGAGCCTGCCCTCTGCATTAGAAGTTGAGATAAACTTTAAATGAGCTGTCTCATTAAGGACCCTCCCATCCCTGCTTTCCCCAATGCATTTGTTAAATGAACGTGTGGGTCGTTAAAGGTACATGGAGTCCTTAGGGGTGATCCTAGAGAGCTAGTGCAGGGACAAGCCCATCTGCCTTGGGCCTCCCAAGGCATCCCCTCACACTCTGTTATCCCATGCTCCACGTCCCACCCTTTGAGGTCCCCACAGCTGCCTGGGTCTCCTCCCCTCCCACAATCACTCAATTACCAAGTCAGTCCTTTACCCTCCCCACCAGCAAACTGAGCTCAAATTTCAAATTGACAGAAAGCTATTTGCCATCTCCCAGGAGGAGACAAGCAGAAACTACTTTGTTGCTGGGCCGAATGGCTGGCTCAGTCCAAGAAGTCTGCGTTTCACAAAAAGACACTGCTTATAAGATTCAAGGGCCATGTGGCCAAGCAATAGACCAGGCTGTTCTCCTTCCCCTCCTCCACCTCCTGAATTCAGGAGGTCTTCGGAAGGTAAGTGAGTGATGACGGGAGGGGGAGGACCATATGAAACCCAGTGGGATGTCAAAACAGCTGGGGAGGAAATAGGTGGGTGGGCATGCTGCAGGTTTCTGCCATCAGTCATAAGGGCGAGTGACTGTGGAGGTGCATTGATGGCATATATTTTGACATTTTTATATTAAATAATATATCTACTCCTACAGAAAATTGGTTTTATATTCCATGAAGGTATATCATTATAATACTGAACTACCTGTACCTAATAGCGGACATTTAAATGTTTCAGTATCAGAGAAACCATCAAGTATCAAAAGAAAGTGTTGGCATCATAGTAAAGATAGGTGTCATGTTCTCCACCACATACCTTTAATCTGTAATTATTTTTACACACACACACACACACACAGACACACACACACAGAGAGAGAGAGAGGGGGGGGGAGAGAGAGAGAGAGAGAGAAACAGAGACAGAGTCAACGACAGAGATTATTGCCAATGATAACTCATGATATTTTGGTAATCTTATGTGACATCTTCAGTTGAGATCACCAACATTTTATGAGATTTAAGTATACCCACTGAATCAAAAGTTGCATTCAAATACATACACTGATTCAGAAGATTTTAAAGATTAGTATTTAAACCAAAAGTTTTCTTTTGGGACTGATGGATATGAAGTTGGAAAGAACTTCACTTTTTCATATGATAACTGCAGCAAGATTATTGCATGCACAAAGATGGAAAGATTTGGTACTACTCACAATGGAAGAATGATGGGTGAAGATACTAGAACCGGTACTGCCCTTCTTCAGAGTAATTATTTATTAAACTTTGTTTTCAAATTTGTACTTCAATATTTGAGACATTTGTATCATGATTACAATCTCTCTCTATCTGTGAAATACATTTTCAGTAACCATCAATTCTTATTAAATATTAGGGAATCATCCTTCTCTTTTCTCCAGACTGGGAGTATTTCTTCTCCTACTCTTGCACAATTGAGCTGACAGGTTTGGAGAAACCATGATAAAAATGTAAGAAAATATTATCCTGGGAACAATAGAATAGAATAACAGTTGGAAGGGACCTTGGAGTCTTCTAGTCCAACCCTCTGCTCAGGCAGGAAACCAGACAAATAGCAATAGCAATAGCACTTAGACTTATATACTGCTTCACAGTCCTTTACAGCCCTCTCTAAGCAGTTTACAGACTCAGAATATTGCCCCCAACAATCTGGCTCCTCGTTTTACTGACCTTGGAAGGATGGGAGGCTGAGTCATCCTTGAGCTGGTGAGAATCTAACCTCTGGCAGTCGGCAGAATTAGCCTACAATACTGCATTCTAACTATTGTGCCACCATGGTTCTCTTGATTGATCTTCACCAATAAATTCAAACAATAGCTTATTTTATAGTCTTCATTTATGTTCAGGGACTCAATATGTTTCTTGTCTGTCCTAAAGAAATGTATTAGAAAATATCCCAATTGCACAAAGTATATTCATCTCATGTATATTTTAATAGTATTCTCTAAAAGAAGAGTGAAATTTTCTTTCCCTTAAGTGCCCATCAGAACTACATTTTGAGAGCATCATTTTGTTAAATTACCAGTTTGCATGCTGGCTTCCACCCTCATTTAATTTCCATATGAACATAAGAAGAACTGTGCTGCAGCAGATGAAGAGTTGTCATAGTCCACTATTTTGTTCCCACAACAATTAACCAGGCACAGGTCATAAATGCTACAGAGGCATGCTGTTCAGAAACAGAATTAGAAAGTTTTTTTTTAAAAATAGTGAACTTAAGAAACATGATAAGAAACAAATAAAAACAATGTAAGAGTTGAAATACATACCAAAAAGGTAAAAAAAATTACAAAATAGACATGAATAGATCTTTATTAGTATACAATTAATCTATATTATGTTACTAAAACTAGACAATATAGAAATAAAATATCTTCTTATCTCTACAATATAAAGGCATTCCTTAGATTATTAAAGAACAATTTCTTGAAACTACTGTAGTATTGTTTTCTTCCTATCTATGTGGAATGATTCTTTTAGCTATCCCTAGGCCCAGCTAAATCAGATTTCTTCATAAAATGTCACATTTCCTATTTCTGGAGTATAATTTAGACCTTTAACTATAATTTTCTTCATAGTTATGTTAATATGTAAGATAACATGAGATCAAAAAGGGACCTTAAGATGACCAGAATTTGAGAAATCCAAATATATTAGTTATCATCAGTGCTTTTTTTGTAAAAAAAAAAAAAAAAAAAAAGGTGCCAGAACTCACACATGTCATACAACCCGCCTTGCCTACCCTACAAGGTTCCATTCAAAAAAGGTGCCAGAACTCTGTTCTGGGCGTTCTATGACAAAAAAAGCCCTGGTTATCATGATTAATAACCATTAATAACTTTATCAACAATGAATTTGTCTAGTCTTCTCTTAGACACATTCAGATCATCTGTCACTTTGCAGTATATTGTTGTTGTTAACCTCATGCTATATGAAGAAGTATTTTGTTTTTATCTATTCTATAACTTCCAACTTTCAATTCTACTGGATGACCTCAGATTCAGCTACTCTAAAAAAGGGGGAAAGGAGAAACTTTTCATACCTGATGTAATCTTATCTGTCTCTATCACTTTGTCCTCTTTTTATTTTCTTTTAATTAATAAAGTTTTCAATATTGTAGGCAACCTTTCATCACATGGGAATTATTTCAGCCTACTAATAATGTTGTTGTCTTTTCTAGATATAACATATCCTTCCTGAAGTAAGGCAAACAAAACTCTACATAGGGATCTAAACATAGCTACATCATTATTATGTATAAGTTTATTATATTATTAAGTTTTGGATTTTACATCTCATAGTCTCTAACATAGTTTTTTTACTGAGTTATCCACCAAACAAGAAGACTGTAATGTGGTATGTACCACATCAAATCTGTTCAGCATGCAGGTGATAACAGGTCCTTACATTTTTAAATTTCATTTAATCCCATTTGTTATTTTAATGTTCATTTTGGAAAGATTCTCTTCATTGCCACTTCTTAATTTATTCCTTCTAAATAATCTGGTGTCATCAACAAAAATTCATCTTTCTATACTGGTTAATTCTGATGTTCCTTTTCTAAGCACATTTCCCAAATACTGATGGCAATTTTTCTATCATCTATTTATTTTCCAATATGGTTCAGCAAATACAAAGTGAATGGGCATATATAAATGCAGTTAGAGTTTAACTGCAGTTTAACTGCTGCAACATTTCTGTCAAATAAAATGCTTTTTTTAAATTAGGGCTCACTTTACTTTCCAGTAGATTTTTACATTAGTCTCATACTGGCTAATCCTATTTTTTTGAGCCCTCCATTAAATCTTGAAGCACATATACCTCAACCGCTATTTCACAGTAGAAGAGTATATATAATCTTTTTAATTTTGTCTAGAGTTTTAAATAAGATTGTAGAACATTTACTGCATACTGTATGATAAACTCAACAAACATCTTGTAAATGTTCCTTATTTATAAGTTATTATTTCTGACTATATCTTTTAATTTGATTTTTCTGTGTCCTTTCTTTTTACTAACTATTTATTAGCTACTATTGCCCCACCCCCAATTTATTTATCACATTTGTATACTGCTATATTCTCAATGGACTCTTGGCAGTTTACAACACAAGAACAACATCACAAAAAACCAGTAAACATCCATGGTATAAATTCAAAAATCCATGAACTTGCATGGAGGTATCTTTAGGTATAGTCCTCATATAGTGACCAACATTGGGGCTGGTAACTTGGTCATTAAGCAAAGCAGTCACCAAATGAAATACACAATTTTACAATCTTACTTCAGCTTTCTTTTGCTTTACCAACCTGCAAAGGTTGTAAATGCAAGGACTGGTTGCAAAGTTACTTTTTCATTACCATCATAACTGCAAATAGTCGGAGTTTCCGGATGTCGTCATTGGTCCTAGACCCTGGGACACAAACTCTCTGTATCCAGGGTCTGAATTTCTGTCGCTGGCGGGCCCATTAGGGCTGAATGCCACCCTGGAGGGGTGGCCATCGAAAGGTGAATTCTTTGAGGAAAGGGAACTGGCGGTAGCCAGCCCTCTGAACTCAAAATAGCCTCTGGAACCGGCAAGAGAAAGGCGGAGAGCTTCGCGTCTGCCGCCATCTTCAACAGATCATCGGAGACAGGAGTCATCTGTTTAAGGAAACAAGCAACTGATCCAGGTGAGATGATATCAGCTTTTGATGCAAAGTGGACCCTTAAGAAAATTGCCTGCCTTTAACAATAAGCTGGAAGCCTAAGGGGAGGAGGAGGAGATTTTTTGCTTCTCCCCCCTCCCAAAAAGCGGCGGTTTCAGCGTTCTAAACACTTGTGAAAATCCTTTGAATTGAAGCTACATTGAAGGAACCAGCTTGTCTCATTATAGAGGAGAAGAAAGACCTATTATTATTCTAATTGGGAAAAGCCAACTTAACTGCTGTTTCTTAGAACTTTTTGGAATGCTAGTTTTGTGTATTGACTGACGGAACTTTCTCTTTTTTTTACTTTCTCTCTAAGTAAACGGTGAGGGAAGAAACAGCATCCCCTGTTGGTTATTCTTGCAATTTCTTTCCTTTGTTCTCCTGCTACACTATTTTTTTTGTTACACTATCTTTGTTGATACACCTGTGGTGTTTCGCTCAATGTCCAGATACTTGGCTGACTGCCCAGACATTCCTACCTCGTTTGAAGATTACTAAGAGAGACTGCTCTCAATTTTTTGCTTTTTTTTGGTCCTTGCTTGGTGTTTGATTCCCTTTTTGGATTGATTTTTATTCTGTTTAAAATAAGGGAACCATAGAAGAAGGTTTTTTTTATGTCTACATTTGGATTATAAATCAAATATTCTTTTTTCTTTTTTCATCTTTTTTTGTTCTTTTTTATTTGTTACTTTTTTGTCAGCCTTGTTGAGTGGATATAAACATATTTAGTATCTTTTTTCTTTTTCTATTCGCTTTTTTTGCCCATAGATCTGCTATCCCTTTTTATATTTTTTCCTACTTTTTGATATTACTATTGTTGGATATTTTTATTTTTACTTTTACTTTTTTCCTGAGGGTTTTGGATTACATATATATTTTTGAGTTTTTTTCCTTTTTTTAATCTCCTCTCCTCTGAGCTTTTTGGTGGAATATAACTGGCCATCGGGCCCTACCCTTGGATTACAATTAATTGGGCCATTGGGCTTGATGTTGGATTATAAATAAATACAATAAATATAATAAGATGAGTGTTTCAAACTTGACAAAAGGGGCGAGGAAGGGATCCTCTGCTCCTGCATCAACCTCAGTTAGTCCAGCACTTCAAAAATCGATTACAACTTTTTTACAGCCAGACACACAACAAAAGGACACACAAGCCATTCTTCAGGCAATTATGGATTCTAAAATGGAAAGGAAAAAGGATTTTGAAGAATCTAAAATGGAAATGAAAAAGGATCTTGAAGATCTGAAAAATGATCTGCTTAAGATGGATCAAAAAATGGAATCCTTTCAACAGGCAATGTCAGATAGTCAACAACGAATGCAAAATATTGAAGACAAGTCAGTAGTAGTAGACCAGAAATTAGAGGCTCTCCAAGATGAAAATCAGAGATTGGCGCAATCTAATGCGGAGCTGGAAGAAAGTATGACAATGATGGAGTTTGAACACGCATCATATTTTCTAAGATTCCAAAATGTTATAGAAGAGAGTGATGAGAACTTGTTACTATTGATGACAGAGTTATTGGCGGACTTGTCGGAATGGAAAGGGATCAAATCAAAAGAGAAGTTGATCAAGTCTATAGAGTGAATTCAAATTATGCAGGAAGAACTAGAGTGCCTAGGGAAGTTCATGTTAGATTCAGCAAAAGAGCAGTACGGGAAGGGATCCTGAGATTAGTGAGGGACCAACCTCTGAAATACAAAGATAAAGATTTGGTAGTTCTCAAACAGATCCCAAGAAGAATTAGAGAAGCTCGAAGAGAATACCAATTCTTAATGAGGAAATTGATCAGTAAAAGAGTGAACTTCAGATAGTTGATCCCAGAAGGACTATTAATTTTTTGGGACACAAAAAAATATAGATTGAACACCCCACAACAAGCAGAGGACTTTTTTTAATAATCATAGAGACTTATTGGAGAGAGGTGAGGCGGAACCTAAGAAACCATAGGAAACGACTGCAGGAACATCGAAACAAATGGAGGAAGAAGCACCTAAAAAAACTCAACCAGATGAAGATGTGAGGCCTAAAGATCAGAGGCAGATAAGCTCTCCTAGAAAATTGAGATCTCGACACAACTTAAACAGTGCCTATTAAATTTACTAAGAATTTTTTTGATGATTTAAATGCAATGATTTTAAGATTTATATGCCAAAAAAAGAAAGTGAGAATCAAATGTAAATTGTTACAAGAATCTAAGGGGGCTTTGGACTTCCAAACTGGAGACTTTACTATCAAGCGGCTATTTTGCTTTGGCTTAAATAATGGATTGTATTGAGAAATAAAACATTGCTTTATTTAGAGGGACACAACCGTCAGTTAGGTTGGCATGCTTTTATATGGTACAAAAAATCTAAAGCACATAAGTACTTTCAAAATCATGTGATAAAAAATGTACTACTTTAAGAATGGGAGAAAATTAAACATAAAATATATATGAAAATACCTGAGTGGCTTTCAACAATGGAAGCATTTGCTTATCCAAATCTGATTAATTATGACAAACTGGTTAGTTATAAAGACATTTTAGACAAAGAGGAAAAACTTAAGGACAGGCAAACTTTACAACTACAAGGTATTGACTTGACATGGTGGTCCTATTTGCAAATTCAAACAAGATACGAAAAAGATATAAAATCGACAGGTTTTTATAAAGAACAGACCCCATTAGATAAAATTTTGTTAAAAACAGATGAGAATTTGATTAGAAAACTCTATACATTTCTTTTAAACCGGAAGATGGAAGAAGAACAAGTGAAACAAACAATGATAGTATGGGCAAAGAACTTTGGACATTCTATAAATTTGGAAGACTGGCAAAAACTTTGGGATAAAAATATTAAGCTTACAAAAGCGGTAGCATATAAAGAAAACTTATATAAGATGTTTTATAGATGGCATATGACACCAGTTCGCTTAGCGAAAATGTTTAAAAATGTTTCAGATATCTGCTAGAAATGTAAACAACAGCCACGCACTTATTACCATGCTTGGTGGATATGCCCTATTGCTAAGAAATATTGGTCTAAGATCCATAGATGGTTGGAAAAGATGATGAAACTACAGATAGAATTTAAACCGGAATTGTTTTTGTTAGGAATATTAAGACCTGATTATGGTAAAGAGAATGACTACTTGATATTGCATGTTTTAACTGCTGCAAGGACAGTATTTGCCCAATTTTGGAAAAATGAGAATTTACCATCTGACCAGATTATAATTACTAAAATTTTAGAGTGTGCAGAAATGGATAGACTAACATTAGAAATGAAAGAAAAAAGATGATTCAATTTATTTTAAAACTTGGGAAAATTTTTTATCAATGGTTAGAGACATGTTAGAACTTGAAGGATTCAATATTTTAGAATAGATGACTGATTTTTAATCGAGTTCTAACTAACATTTTGATATTATTATTTTTCCTGATTTACTGATTTTCATTTGTTACTTTTAATTGTTACAATTTTTTGAGATTTTATTAGTAGTGTTTACTTAACAGATAAATGTATTTGTTTACTAATTGTTTTTAATATGTTATAGACTAGGCTTTGGTAAAAATGGTTGAATATGATATTTACTCATTATTATGATCCGGATGGTAGCTTGTTTGTTGAAATATGTGATTGTACCTATCCTTATTTTACCCTCATTCCTTATTCCCTTCCCCTTTCCCTTTCCTTCCACCCCTCCCTTTAACATACCTATATTGTTCCTATTTTTCCTCATCTATATAAACTTAATAAAATTTTGTTAAAAAAAAACAAAACTGCAAATAGTAATTAAACGAGAGCTATCCATATGCAAATTTAATGTTGCATGCATAACCTTAATTGATGTAAGTATTAATGTAAACACATATCAATCTTTGGGGTAAATTAATTAATGAATCTATTAGAGTTTGACTGTGAATATATATACTGTATTCATAAAAATGTAACTGAATGAAATAGTGAGGTTGAGGTAGGAAGGATTGTATATTATGAAACAGCATAAAAATGGATGATTATCTTTAGTGGAATAGAAAAATGTAAAAGGCTACAATTAATGCAAAAGAAACAGAATTCAAAATCAGTTCCAACATATCCATAAAGAACAGCAGTACTTATGATTCTTATAATATTTCAAATTACCATAAACAAAATTAAGTCATAATTCATGTTATGATTTTCAGACAGCTATGCTAGCTCTTAAATATGCAATTGCCATTAGCTACAGGATTAATGTCCCATCTACTTAGATATACTATTTTATGAATATTAATACTTCAATAATTCTACTTTTGCTCACATCCTGTAGTTGTTCAGAAGCACTTTGCTAGAGCATTAATTATTAGAAACTACCTTCTAGGGTCAAAGTAGGCATTCTGCATACAAAATAGAATGCAGTAGTGCAATAGATTAAGAAGACTGAAACAGGCTAAATTACTCCTAAAAGATTGCTTCTCCCTGAGCACAATAATTGGATTTTCCTATCATCTCCTAAGGCCCTTTTTCAGATAGTCCTACTAAATGAAGTTCAATTGTTAGTTCCAGAAAGAGGTCCTTTTCTACATCAATGCCCATCATGGAATATCATACCAGAGACATTCCTAGCATTTTATTATGATTATTTCAAAGCCAGATGAGATATGTTAAACAAGGTAAGGAAATCTTGCAAACCATGCTTTTGGGAATTCTTCCAGGTCACATGACTGGGAAGGACGAGAGAATGGAAAGTCAGCAGTATTGTAGGCTAGTACCTAAGGGACCACGGTAATGTCTTTGGATTTACTTTTTAAATTTATTTTATTTATTTACATCCTGCCTTTATTATTTTTATAAATAGCTCAAGACGGCAAGCATACTTAATACTACTTCCTCCTCCTATTTCCCCCACAACCCTGTGAGGTTGGTTGGGCTGAGAGAGAGTGACTGGCCCAAAGTCATCTTTCTTCTCAGCCCCTAGCTGGAAATGGTCTAGGCTCTAACACAGCCTTTTTTTTTTTTTTTTTTTTGCAAGCTGCCCCTTCCACTCATTTGGTTCTCTTCTGTTCAGTTCAGGAAAGAATGCCAAGACCTATTAATTCATATCAGCATATCATATCGTATTGTATTATATCTCAGATCACTCTATTTAGATGCTGTCTGACTCTCTTGGAGCTCACAATAAAAACATGATAAAACAAAATACAAAATGAAAAAGATAAAAATCTAGCCATTATGCACATGCACACTGACGCAGGTGTACAAAACACATTCAACAAAGCACTCCATCCACCTACCCAAGGCTTGAGAGATAGCCAGGTCTTTAAGATATTTTGGAATGCCATTAGAATTGGAGTCAGATCGGTCTCGATGGGGTGTTGGTGGAGGAGAGACCTTATCACAGAGGACAGGTCCTATGGCAGAGAAGACATGCTTCCTGGATCTGGACAGATGGCACTGTTTAATCAAATGGACCCCAAAGCACACCAATTTTGTCACTCATACCACTGGGAAGAAACCATAGACATAAGTGATCCCTAAAAATAACTCTGGCTTAGCCATATAGAGATAATATGCTCCAAGGCCCCAGCTACCTATTCTAGGTAGCAGATTCTTTCCAATATTCTTCTGAGTTGGAAAAATAAAAAAGTAAACTTGGGATTACCAATCATAGTGTAAATATTTTCCATATATCTGTAATTAAGATTGGGAACATTTGGAGTCCATTTTATCTTCTATTTCTGTTTCAATTGACTTTTAATACATTATTTTATAGGAAATGGTTTTTATTTTGTAAACTGCTAAGTTTTGTTCCTGAATAGCATAAAAATATCATAAATTTCAAATAAATAAATAAAATGGATATAAATCTGTCCATTAAGCAAATGAATTAAATCAACCATGTCTCTTCAATATTACTTAAAAAATTCAGTCTCCTGTATAGTGCAGAGATGCTCAATGTACAGCACATAAGAATGTGATATCTCAATGCTGAAGACATCTCTTAGATTTTACTACTTATCTGTTCACACACAAGTCCTATTTGGTGCTGTACATTCTACTGAAGGAATTTGAAAATTGAGATGCATGAAGCTTCACAATCCATGTGGATATTGTCCCATAATTTCATATATTTCATCATATAAGAACACACTTTTAATCAAGAATATCTAAGATAATACTCATTTTATTCATAGAAAATATGATTCATCCAACTGAACTTAAAAAAAATTGTTGGGTTTCTAGGGGACACTACACCGTTCCCTTATTCAAGACAATGGAAATAGCATATATTCAATCCTGACTTAATTATGTTTATTTTCTGGAAATCTTCAGCTATTTCTTTCTCAAGGCAATTCAACTATCAATTTGCAATTGCAGATTGTTAGCTACTGGGATTGCTTGTTTTATATGCTTATATGTTGCAATTTTAATCCAAATGTGGTGGATTTAGTTTTTACTGTCTATCTTATAAAATGTCTGTAAAACAAGTTCTTCAGAACTGCAGTAAGATATAAATGTTATCAATAAATATTTATTCCATTTGCCTAAAACAAAGCCTTTTATTCAAAATGAAATAAATGCATACCAAAAAAGTGTGGTTTATTTATTTTATTTTATTTTAACATATTGAATTAACAGAGTAACTGTGACTATTCAGTAAATCATGATAAAAACAAATCTGGATTAGCATGCTGATAAGTCCAGACAAAGAAGATATTTCCCTTGTTTTCTTCTTGCATTGTTCATGTATAATGCATTCATGCATTAATTAAAAACACAGCAAAATCAGAATTTCAGTTTCGCTCAGGGGCTATCAGGAGACAGTACTAAATGAACTTCCACCTGCTGTACTTGGCCCCAGCAGGTTTTCCATCTGGTTGGCAAAGCCTTAAGGATTCTTTAAATTATAATTTCAGTTCCTCTATTATTAGCTTCAATAAAATCAGAGTAATTGGATACCCTGCTCCATTCCACTGGAGACTACAATTAATTTTGCTTGATACAATCCAGACCCAATATTTGAATAACGAGAATCACCCAAGATTCTTGGAACTTGGTGAAAACATAGTTAGGACATTCTTATGGAAGCATCAAGATTCACTAAGTGGGCAACATTAATTGCCCAGCCAGAGTACAAAAGAGGACAAAACAAATGCCTGGTTTTCTTCATCCTTGGCTTTAGAAGGTATAAAGTGATAGGCCATGAAAGTCCTGTCTGTGCCACAAATTCTATTATTCTCCTTTATTTAGTTTTCTGAAGCACGGCCTCCAACTCTAGGAAGAAAGAACTATGGATGTTTCCAACAATCCTGTTGCAGAAAAGTCAATGCATATGAAAACTTTGCAGAGCTTTGTATCTATTGTTTTGACATGGGTGCCACTGAATAAACACTCCGAAGTACCTTGATTGAGAGAAACATCCCTTCACCTTGCTTAGCTTGCATGTGCAGAATACATTTTTTTCTAAGGAGACAGCCAGTCAAAGCAGATTTGCCCAATCTCAACATTCCTTATTACAGGATTAAGGCAGAATTTATATACTGTATATGGAATCACAGTGTACAACATCAGAGGCATGGGTTTCCAGATGTGAACAAATGGAAGAGGACAGTCCATATGCTGGGAGATTAGATGAGACACAAGCTCATTCAAATAGAAAACCAATCACAATTTTAGCTGAGCTTCAGCTCTGCAAACAAAACATTTGTTTCCCTATCAAAAATTGCTTAGGATCTGAAGTGTCTCTGAATTGATGAACAGTCCTTGAGTACAGGTGCCAATGTTTTCTAAAACTGAAAGATGCTTTTCAGATTCCAATTTCTTTTATAAATAGATTGAATAGATTCTTAATGGTACTAACTACTTCATGGGAGTTTTGTTTGCGAGTTTTGTTTCTGCAGGTTTTTAGCAAAAGAGATATCCCCCAAACTCCATCCTAGTACCGGGAGTGCTGAAATAAGCATCTGTCTCAGTTCTGAAGCAAGCAAACAAAAGTGAGACCCCATTAAATTGGAAAAGTATTTACCTCACTGTGTTTGAAATGAAAAAAAAAAGTTCTTTATCAGATGATAGATAGACCAGGAAGACCTGGAGGAACGTTGTCCATGGGGTCGCGATGGGTCGGACACGACTTCACAATTAACAACAACAACAACAGACAGCTCTTGCTCCTTTTCTTTCAAACACAGCATGATTGCAGAGAAACAATTCATTTGTTCAACCACAGAGAAAAAGGAGACTCTGGAATATATTATGCTTCTACCAAATGTAAAAAAGAAACCGTATCAATTCTTTAATATGTTGTTAAGATTCCAAGAAAGTAAGACATGAGGTTGATGATACAGCTTTTTAAGATTTATTTCCAAAGAGGTTGCGTACCCAAAAGTTACATTTGATCATCATGCAAAATTATAATTTAATGCTAAAAAAATGAATGGTCTTCCAGATATTGCTGTCTTATGACTTCCAACATCTCCCTTCCCTGTCCCAAACATCTGAGTTTGTTGAAAGTTAGGGTTCTATAAGCTCCATGTCCTCATTTAACACTACAAGAATGAACTGTGAGGAATGGAGGTATAGCATACTATTTTCTTTTGTATTCCTCCCGCTTTTCATAACTACAGTAATTTGAATTAGGTGAGTTTATAAGGTCTTCTAGTTCTGGTAAGATATGATGAATCTGAATGATGGAAGCAAATAAAACTCTGCCTCTTACATAAACTTACAAAGGTTAAAACAAATAATGCTTAAATGTTAATCCATAGTTCTTTTTTAAAGCTGAAATAGGAAGGACATACTTCTGATTCATTCTGTGTTCATCCTGGCCTAGATAATCTATCATTCTGCATATTTCTAAACAACACCAAAGAATAGCATCAAGCTGTTAAGTATTTATTTCTATGGGGCAACTTTAAGGTAATACATGTATTATGGTTGGTTGCACAATCAGCCAGATGTTCTGATTGGATTTGGCATTTTTGTTTATCTACTGAGTGTTTTCCAAAGACTTGGTATGAGCAGATGTTGTTGTAATAATGATATTAAAGGTATTGCTACAGGATGTAAGCTATTCTAAGCAAAGCTGCTTTTTACAACTTGACTGATGGTGATTTTCTCAATGCTGATGGTGTTCATCGCCTTGATGGTATTTCCGTTATTGAGTTTGGATTTTAAGATCTTCGCTGTCATGACATATTCACTACTAACCTTCTTTTTTACTTTAGTGTGCTTCATGTTGTCAGCCTGAAGGATGCCCGGTATTTGTAGTGAGCTTTATCCAGACTCTTGATGTTACTTCCATGTGGCATTTTGATTCCTTCAGTTTTCACTATTTCCCCCCTGCTGATAGAAAGAGTGGCACATATCCTTCCTAAGGAGATGTTACCACCTGAAAATCTTCATTCATAGTCTGTTTGTCAGCTATCTTCTGGGATTATCTAGTTATGATCTATCATGACTGAAGGCGACATGTATGCGTTTCAACTCTTTGCAACTAGCAGTGCTATTATGCAACTAGTCTCATCTTTGAATTCATTGCTTTAGCCTGGGTTTATGGTGCTGATAATTTTTATGATTGCATTGAAGATATATACTTTCAGTTACAGGCCTGATCCTTGGATGAAAAGGAACTGGATTTTAATCACATAAATCGTCTGCATGGAGTGCTTCATCTTTTCTCTAGTCAAGTATACCCTTGTGACCTACAAGGTCTACATCTACTCTGTGTGGTCAATCAGTCTGGGTTGGATACTTGCTCTTTCATCTACATCTACATCTTGCTGGTTAAAGTTGGGGTATGCAATCAGATGGTCCTCCCCTTGAGAGAATGAAGGTTATGGCTGCCCCTCATCAGATCATGTGGTGGGACAAAGAAACAGAGATCATTGTGATATTCTGCCCTCCTGGCCTGACCTGGCCAATGATGTGAGCTCCCTGTAGGAGAGGAAAACGTCAGCTTTAAAATTGCTGTTTACTAACCATAGAATCTTCCCTAGGACCAGATTTACAGAGCTTTATATTTCCACTTGGGTTTATTTTTATTTCTCATAGAGAAAATAACTTTTTGTGTTTGGTTTTTATTTTATTTTTAATATTTTGAAAGTAAATCACAGCAGATTGCTCACCTGCTCTATTTAGAGACAGAGCTTTCATATCAAATTAGGCACACTGCAGGAATTTACTTTCTGTTTTCCACACAGCATATCTAACTAACTTCTATTCATAGTGCAACTTCACTATTTTTAGTTGATTTTCTTGCCAACAGTGAACCAGGCTGCAATCCTATGCATACTGACTTGCAAATATGTCTCAATGAACACAGTTGGACTTACTTCTGAAGAAACATAGGTAGGATTCTACTAATACACATACATAAATTGCAGATTTCTTTATAAACTGCTCAGAAAGTGCTGCAAAGCACTATGGAGCGTTATATAAGTCGAAGTGCTATTACTATTGCTATTTTACACGCTGTGAGCCATATAGGAATATATTTATGCGTGCAATTGAAAAAGCTAGAATATGATCACTGCAATTATTGTACACCATCCTGAGTCATTTTTGTGAGAAGGGTGGCTGTATATATTTGAAAAATAAATAAAAAATAAAAATTTGTCTAGTCAAAACTCCATTGTAATATCTTAGTTGTATACAGTATATGACAATATTGAGCAGCAATCCTATTTCAGATGATGTTTTTCACTCCTGTTTCAGATCTTCCATGTAAAGAAGATGGGATATAGTGGCAGATGTTTTCTGATTTTAATAGCCATGGCTTGAGTTGTTCAGTATTGTTGACAGAAGAATCAGTGCAATGACAAAATGGTGATGATGGTAAATTTCCTTGAAAGATTTCTCTCTTGATATTAATATCAATGACTAGCAAGCTTTGTGTGTTTTTAACCCTCTTATTTCTAGGCATTTTGATTATTGTGACTGGTCACAGAGCCAACCAGATGTTTAGACTGGATTTGGCATTTTTATCCACCCATCAAGTACATCCCAGGGACCTATGATAGGTATTATTAGTCTAAGTCATCCAGATATTTAGATTGGGTTTGGCATTTTCATACACCTATTATTACTAGTAGTTTTTTTTAACTAAAATTAGCAAGTCTCCAGCAGATTGATGCTACATTTCAGCTTTGAAATTGAAGTCTTTTTCTTCCATTAAGATTTGTAGTTATAATGAGATAAATAAAGAAAAACTATATTAGAAATATTCTATTTCCACTTCTAAAAGCTGGAAGCAGTTAACTCTCTATTTATTTTTTAGAAAGCAAATGCATTACCTACTTATCTTTTCTTGAATTTATTTCTTTTATTAACTGTAATGATTATCAGTACTTAAGACTATCTCCTGATTCAATACAATATGCTCTTTTCCTACAATGTTTAATGGTCAGTTATTGTTGCTACTTATGTAGTCCCTGGTCATAAACTAGTGGCAAGTGAATAATGTCAGCTGACAGGTGGATGGATCTATAACTTGTGATGTGTTTGTTATGTAACACAAAACAACTAAAGGCGCTGAAATTAAAACTGAAATACCTGGAATGAAAAACAGTCTGCACATTTTCTATTAGTCTACTTTAGTTTTATGTGTAATATTTTTCATAGTACTTACTGAACTCTACATCTTTTTTCTCTTAACAACATAGTCTTTTCCATCATGTTTCAGATAATATTATCCACAGTGTATTGTATTCAGGCCTAATGAATTAACTCTGCTTCCTTCCTTACCGACAGCCTCACTTTTGCTCCCTCTTCCTTCTTTTCTTGCCAATTCTTCCAAAGGCTTGTTATTTATGAGTTTGTTAAACCAAAGTATGGATGGTCAAAATTCTCTAAAATATTGAATTACTCTCTTTGTTCTGACAGACTGGTTGGAAAATCAGTCAGTAGTGGAAGAAGATGGAAATATCACCATGCTTGGGTTGACTAGAATTTTAAATATACTTTTTTCTGTGTATAAGCCATACACATACTTTTTCTTATTTAAACACCTGTCAGCATCAATAATCATGTCCTTCAAGGTAATGAATCTGTAGGTCCTTACATTAAAATTAGAAATCAAATTGCAGCTAAACAAGGTAATGAATAATTGTTAAAAAAAATCTGGAGATTCTTAACAAGGATAGAAAGAGATCCATATCTGTGAAAGCTTAACTTTCCCTGTCAGATAACTGAGCAAGTGAAATCTAATTCACGCATACAAAGAGACCTACAATTCTCATCTCCCTCTGTCAAATGACGTTGGAAGGTAGCGGAATAGCTGGTAGGTTACATGACTGGTGTAAGTGCGACTGCATTCTGTCATTTTGTTATTACCATTTTTAAGTGTTTTAATTGGTTTTAATAGTTGAATTATGCTGATTGATAGTTTCTGTTTTAATTGTGTATGCCACCCAGAATTACGTGAAAGTGAGGTAAGCTGCTATTAGCATTCATTCATTCATTCAATCAATCAATCAATCAAAACATAACTTGTAACAAGAAATAATTAGTTTATTATCTAACTATTCTACAATTCAGAGATTAACCTGTCTGGCAGCTATAGCACTGCACTGGTTCTTCTAAAATAAGTATGCCTAGACATTACAAAATTCTCCAAATAATTAATCAGTTTGAGGACTGGTGGGAGAAGGGTCGATGCAGTACTTGAAAAAAACCTGCTTTTTTGTTTTTTCTTTTGGATCTTATCTGATTCTTGGTGACCGACTGAGAAAGTCCATGCAGTTTTATTGGCAAGATACTTCAGAACTGATCTGCCACTGCTTCCTTCCTAGGGCTTACATGTTCATAAAAAATACTGTCCAATTCAGTTTGTTTCACAACAAACATGCTTTGACATGTAGATGGACAAAACTGGTAACCCAATTTTCTTTATCTGGGATACTTTATCTGTTAGGATATAGTGACACATGATGGTGATACTCCTTACCCATCAAGGAAAAGAAAGTGTATTGAGCATACAGTAGCTTCAACTTACAAAAGGGACAGATATCTTTTCATTTCAAAACAAAACTTATTGACTATCTCAGTTCTTAATTGAGACACTCTTGGATAACAGGACTGTTCTGTTCAGATAGCGCAGGGGTCCCCAAATCCCTGGGCGATGGCCCACTACTGGGCCTTGAGCAATTTGGAACAGGGCCGCAAATGTGGCGGGTAAGCACACAGGCGCATCCCACTTGCGAATAATGGGTGTGCACGCCCTTGCCCACCACTCATGCAGAACCATCCCCACTATTCCTCCACTGGTCCACAAAACGGGAAAGATTGGGGAACTCTGAGGTAGTCCTTGTTTGGTCACCACAATTGGGACCAGCCACTTGCTTGTTAAGCAAAACGGTTACAAAGTGAAACCACAACTGTGCTTATAATCTTCCTTAAGCTTTCTTTTGTTTTATAGACCTGCAAATGTTGTAAATGTGAGGATAGGTCATAAAATTACTTTTTCATTCCTATCATAACTGAACAAAGGCTAAAGGAGACAATTGCTAAATGAGGACTACCTTTATTACTTTCTTATAGTTAAGACTATTTGTTGTAAGATCTGTTGCTCTGTCTCCTTCAGGGTGTGAAGAATAGATTTATTTCTTAATTTTGTTATATTAACAAAAAGTCTCCAGGTAAACAAAACATATCTTAAAAATATCAAAGCAGAACAAGCAAAGTGGATTAACAGGAAAGAAAGAACAAATTGATTAGTGATATTATGCATAACGGAATACTTTTGTTATTAAGCTTTCACTCCTTCTGAATTCATGAATATGTCAATGTAATTTTTAGACAGCATTAATAAGTAATTTATCACTGACTTCCTTTAGGTTGTTTTTTCAACTACCCTATAGTTCTGATGCTCCCTGAAGATCTACCTTCCAAATACTGACCATGCCTGAGCCCAGCTTCTGAACCCAGAGAAGATTGGCCAGGTGCTGCCACCTACTGATACACTCTTATTTTTACTTCTGAATATATTTAGTTGCTCTTTTTATAGCTCCAAGGTATGATATATTGACTTTTCCTCACCAATTTTAGCATTAAAGAGAACAATAATGAATGTGATCTAACAATTTTTACTTCTTTTGTTCTAATTTCTGAACAAAACAGTCTGCTAAATGTTAGTTTTTAAAAAATAAAAAGTATAGTTTATATATTTTTGTTTTGCATTGTCCTCATGTTTTGGCAAGAGGTATAATAATGATGTTTCATTATATTTCTGCATTATATCTTCCTTGTAGAAATAACACAAATTAGATAATTACATCATTTACATGCAACCGTAATTATGGCTTAGGATGGATATTGTCCTTGACAAAAGAATGTATGATGTGTACTGGGTTTTCACACAATTAAATACCTTTCACTAGTAGTTGATATATTCTGTTCCCCTCTTTTTGGATTGAGTCATTTCTTTTCCTTCCTTCCTCCCTTCCTTCCTTCCATCCAACAATCCATCCATCCATCCATCCATCCATCCTATTCTGGAGGGCAAAACAGGGATTCAGGAGAGGACCTGTAATAGCTACACTGAGTCTATACATGACAGTAAACCACAATTAGCAAATCATTTATTGAATAAATTATAATTGGCTGTTTGTACAGTGCACTAAGCCAAATTAATTAAATCATCTACAACTTAAATGATGACAATCAGTCACAGAGTTGAGCTGGAAATAATGAATATGCAATATACATTTGAAGGTAAAAGAGTATAAAAAGCAAGGCTATATAATGTGAAAGGTGGACTGATGACAAGCAGACAGAAGAATGAGAAAAGTAGGATTATGCATAAAATGCAACATTGTGGAAAAAGGATCCATTTCATCAAGAAAGTTAGGGAAAGAAAGAAAATGTTAATGTCAAGAGTGAAAACTTGGCAGCTACATGCCTTATTGTTTCATCTGGTCATTAGAGTAAGGGGAAGAGTTGAGGCTTTGAATGGGTTAGTTAGAGAAACAAAACCTCTCCAGTTCTGCAGATGTTTGTTGAGACAAAGATGTATGGAAACTTTTCAAAGACATTCTAGCTGTGAAGAAGATACCAGAACATTTTTAAAACAACAAGAAGGTGTTTACATGAATTACGTGGACATCTGTGTGTTCTGGTTGGGAATGTCATTGTTATATGCTTTGGTTAGATATCTTGGGATTTTAGAATTAGTTTTCCTTTGCCTATACCATGTCATGTATTCAATAAACCAGTAAGATTTTCAGAAATGAAAGAAACCCTGGACTTTATTTGGATACTCAAGCTGGAGGTTGACAGTTAAGGCTTATAAATGGAAGGGATGAAGCAACTGAGGATGTAAAAGCAAAAACTTTAAAATTGATTGTCTGCATATAAAATTACTATTGTGAGTGTGGACTGTAGCAGTGCATTGATGTTACTTGATTTTATAGACAACAGAAAAAAAGAACAAGAACAAAAGCTTGTTTTTTTTATTAAGGATTTGCTTTTAGATCTTGCTACATCTGG
Organism: Crotalus tigris; assembly: GCF_016545835.1. NCBI lineage: Eukaryota > Metazoa > Chordata > Lepidosauria > Squamata > Viperidae > Crotalus > Crotalus tigris. Next base: position 403,034 of record NW_024097020.1, read on the forward strand.
CATAAAGATGTCCATTAATTATTTTCTAAAGTTATGTCCTCTTAATGCAGCCTTCATCCCATTAGTAACCTACCATGGAGACAACCTAAATTTGTCCCTATCTATTATAGTTTTTATTTTATGTACAAACAATCTACGATACTTCACTGATGAACTGATGAACTGTAGGGCCACTAGAGGCTCCTTTCTTCCCTCCGGATCAGTAGGCTTTCCTTCTGTGGTCATTTTGGCTGGCAGATGGACTGTTTTGGGCACAGACCTGCATTTCCAGAAGACTGGTAAACCATGTTCAATACTAGCTGGATGGCAAAGAACTGGAGCTAAACATTCCTGTGCTGGCAATCGGTAACTTAGGCAGTCTGAAAAATGGCTAAAACCTCTGCCTGGAAAGCCACCCATACATGTCCAAGCATCCATGGCTACAACATCTGCTGAGTGATGATGCTGGGGGTAGGAGAATCAAAATAAGAGTAAAGAAAAAAAGAACAGAACCACTCATCAACCTTATCACTAAAACAGATTAGAATGCGGCTTTTCCAAGAAGCACAAGTTATGTTGGCTTAATTTACTGCTGATTGAGTGACGTGGGAAATGTGGTCTTGAGGATCAGCTGTAAGTAACTGATGAATCCTTGCTCCAAGTACAACATGCTATTGTGTTTACATAATGGAGATAGTTTAAGAATGCTTACAACACTACGCAAAAATGTCTTTCAGCACTCTGCATTGCCTGGGTTAAATTGATTCAAAATCATGGCTACAAATTACAAACGTACAGCTAAAATTAATGAATTTTGTGTCTGCATAAAGATGGCTTAAAGTTCATTATTTTTTTAACAGAATGGGTTGATCCATACAGTTTATGGATATTCTAATTTATTTCATATCTTTAAAGTAGTAACAACATCTTTGTTTTGAATGCAGCTGGTTCAGAGAAGCTAAATATATCTATGAGAAGATTTTTTAAAGTATTCTGTTGTATATAGTTTCTTTTTAAAAAGATATATCTGAAAACATGCAACTTACAGTAACATAATTGTTATAGTAAAGCAATCTGATAAGTGAATCAAAAAATTCAATAAACCTAATTAGCTATTTTTGGGAAAATTATTGGTTGCATCAAAGCAAGCCATAAATGTGATTGACACTAATTGCCATTTGAGTTGGCAGTCCAAACTCATTGAAGCAGAATAAATGATAAAGAAGCTAAATCTGGCTGGGATGTTAAAGAACTGAGAATTCATACAACTTTTACTATTTAGGTCTGCTTGCAGGTTTATCCTGTTGTCCAGGTTCATATATTTTTCATGAAGCATAATAGAAATTACTGCTAGAGGATAATGCCAATACAATTTAGAATGTTCTTCAAACTAAACTGTTTGCACAAATATATAACTAGCTATGCAGTTATACTGAAGTACAATATATTTAGAAATAATACTGAAGAATATATTTATTACATATAATATTAAATGCAAGAATATTACAGTGTTGTTTACCTTACTACAGAATCAGGACTACTACAATATATTTCAGTTGAAAAATCCAGTCCACCAAAAGAAAAAAGCAGAGAATTGGTTTCCTTTACTTAAGGCCCATCCAGATTTTTTATATCAGGTAGTCCTAATAAAATTGTGATTGTAGCTAACCTGGTTTCCTTTGAGCAGCATGGTAGCCTAGTAGTGAAGACACTTGCCTCCCACTTGGAAGGTTGAGAGTTTAATCCAAGGTAGCAGCAGATGTTTCTCTTCTAGGGCTCAAAGAAAAAATATCTGCTGCGAACTCCACATGGCATCAGGAGGGGCATCCAGCCAGTAAACACGCAACTCCATGCCCAGTCACCCCAGCTCTACCCTGAATTAAGGGATTGCAGGGTTGTAAAAAGGGAAATAACTTGATTTCCTCAACTTGCTCAGCTGAGCTGTGGAATTTAATTCTATTTTTTTCAGAAACTGTATGGAATTCTATTTCTGTCGGTCTACGAACACTACTTTAGTTTTAAAGTCAGTTGTATGCTAGGCCCTCTGTAGTTCAGACTGAGATGTAAATTACTCTATAGAAGAATGATTACAACTAAATTGTCCTAGAGCTGGTGCCCATTTTCTTCTAATATAGCATTTAATGGTCACATTGGCTTTGAACTTATGGTATTATCATGGATAATTTACCCCTCTGAAATACTCTGACAAGTTATGGATTATTATTCAGTGCTTACTACCAGTATATTATGAAGGAATTTCTACTGTCAGTCTTAAGATGTTTTTCCGCTTCAGAGGCCTCTAAAGCATGTGATTCTGGGGAAGAGCTGCTTCTATATGTTTTTCTAAGCTGTTCTCCCAAGCACAAAAAGCGACACTGCAGATATTGATTATCCTGAGAAACATCTAGGCTTGGAATTGTCGGGTTGAAGGCCAAGAGAGGATAAGACTGGTCAACTTGTATAATACTTGGCTATTCAATTACTTGATTTTAATAACATAGTAATAATAGGGGTAAAAATTCACAAAGGTCCGAGTAAGTATCTGGGGATAACATGCAAAAAACCCTCTTCCTTCTTGTGTCAACACATCTAACAATGAACAGATAGAATATTTGTTAGAGATAACAAATTTAAAAGGTTTTGTTTGAATTGGGAAACAGATGTGTCACGTGAATGTATTTTGCAAAGATGCACAGACTTATATAAATAGAATAAGATGTACAGGTAGTCCTTGACTTAAGAAACACAATTGTGCCCAAAATTTCTGTTGTTAAGTGAGACATTTGTTAAGTTAGTTGTGCCCCATTTTATGACCTTTCTTGCCACAGTTGTTAAATAAATCACTGATAAGTTAGTAACCCGGTTATTAAATGAATTGGGATTCCCCATTGACTTTGCTTGTCAAAAAGTTGCAAAAGGTGATCACAGGACCTTGGGACACAGCAATGGTCATAAGTATGAACCAGTTCTCAAGCATCTGAACTTTGATCTCCTGATCATGAGGATGATACAAAAGTTGTACCTGTGAAAAATGGTCGTAAGTCATTTTTTCCCCACTAAACAGTCACTAAATGAACTGTTGTAAGTCAAAGTCTCCCTGTACTTGAAGTGTTTTAATTTAAAATATAACTAAGGATTACAAAATTCAGTTTTTGACTGCTTATTTGAAATACGGCAATGAAAAACCAATGAAATTAATTTATCAGAATGTTATACCAATGAAAATATGAATATTAGTTAACAGGTATCGTTAATAAAAAGATTGTAATAAATCTTTTTGTTGAAATAAATGAACACATAGGGTTGGAACCAGATTTCATTGTATTTAGGATAGATCCTATTTATGTTGCCCAATTATATTTTTCATTAAGAAAATAGGTAAAATCAAAGGATTTATTTGAATTTCTGGTTTTTTATGGACCATTGCTGTAATTGATTTTAATTATTTTGGACTGTTGTTTTTTTGTTTTTATTTAATATTAACCATCAGAATTTCTGCAGCCAAATGGATGGCCAATAAAGTATTTAAACAAATAAAAATGTTAGGTATTTGTTCAATAATATTTATACATATTTACCAATTTTTCCTAAAATGTTTTCTTTTATATCCTACACAATAGTAGTGTAGTGTTAAACAAGCAAGCTGTATTAGGCTGTAAATCTTTCATATCAAAATGTGAAGGAATTACTGAATCTATTGAGATAGGATCTGCTGAATAGTCTCATGAGATGGCTTATTGTTAAAAAATATGAAGTTTACAGTTTTGTTTCTGCGTGTAATCTGATTTGCCATTATAGACAGCAGTTTATGTCTGTGTAATTAACAATGTGTTCAAGGTTTTGCTTTTGTGTGTTACATGATATCTCACTATAAACGTAAATCCTAAAACAGCGCAATTCCAGTTTAAAACTGGTTTGTAAAAATATTTGTTAGAATGCTCTTGTATATTTGTAAATAAAATAGTCTGGTACTTCTCTCAAAACTACAGGGAATGATTAATTATCATTGCCAATTGGACAGTTTCCCATCATTTCCTTTTTGCCATCTGCAGTTGTGCAAATATTTGTAAAGAAATTAAAATAAATTGATATAAGAAATTAATGAATAATTTTATTAGCATCTGCTATAGCTGACATAGTTTGAAATTAATGCTGGATTTTACAACATCAGTGTGCTCAAACAATAAAATATATCTTCGAAATGAAAGTAAAATCACTTTTGGATGTCCTCTCATAGGCCATTCCTTATTAGCAACTTATAACAATATAGCCATATAAAGACTAACTATAATACTGATTTATCACCATGCTGATGATAATATAAATGACACAAAACAACAATTATGTGGAAGAGAAAAAGTGCCATGCTTGATGAATTTGCAGCCAATGGGCCCATGATTATTATTACTCCCTCCTCCTCACTGTTATTTCTTTTCTGATTTCTAACACAGATTGTATGTCATATATGTTACTTATTACCTCTTATTTATCTCCGAACCAACCCTCCCACACCATTTGTTTACACTTGTTTCAATCTATACTGCTTTGGTTTTTTTTATCCAAATTTATCTCATCTTATCCAAAGTAGTTCATGCCCTTTGCTTCCCCTCATTTTTGGATTGTGAAATAGCCCATCAATAAGATAAAAAGGAAATAAATCTCTAAAAAGCCTAAGAAATAGATATAGGAATGAGTATAGATAGCTGGTTTACATATAAACTTAAATTGACTAGATATTTTAAATTATTTGTGCAGTCAATAGTAATTGCTGTATAACACATTGAATAAGCTGGTAATATACTTCTTTCTTTAAGAAATATTTATATCACCCTTTGAAAGAGCATTCTAAGCCATTTTATGTAGGAGGAAAACCGAAAAAAATCAATAAAAATGTTGATGAATAATAAAACACATGTTTAAAATGCAGCAAGACCTTAAAAGGTCTAAAAATAAATAGCAGTAGTAAGATTTACATTTAAGCAAACAACTAAAAGAAGTCTACACTGTTATTGTCAGGTGTGAAAGTTCAGGACTACAAGTGAAGTTCCAATTAAACTGATTTGATACTAATCATGCCTATGTACCAGAATAAACATAGAAAACTGATTATCTTGGTATTAGATAAGGGCCACTGGAATTCAAAAGAGGTTACACTTAGTCCATTTGTACTAATAAAGGAAATTATTTATAGCTCAGGATTGATAGGGGGGATCCTTGTGCTCTCTGAGCTTGCTTGATTTCTTGCAGATGTTTCATTACCCAAACTAGGTAACATCATCAGTGCTAGTAAGGAGTGCTGTTTTCTGTCAGTTTATATTCTAGCCTGTCAGTGTTGGTGGGGGTGGTCTTAGAGATTAGTCAATTTGTGGCTACGTAGAGACTCTAGCCCAGGGATGTTAAACTTGGGGAAGTGGGGCTGGGCTTGGTGCTGTGGGTGCTCGAGGGCCAGGCTGAGTGTTTGACCTCTGCTGCTCAGGGCTCTGGGCAGCCCACACCACCATCCAGCCCCCCCCCGCATGGCCTGAGAGGAACAATGAGGCTCCTCCAGTGGACCATGCCTTGGCACTTGCCCTGGTCCCACCCCATTCTTCCAGAGACCCTCAGATCTGTCCCACTCTTGCCCAGGCCCCCACAGGCACCCTTGACGCGAATGATGTAGAGCTGGTCATGCCCACCCAGTAGGCCACACCCACTCCATCCACACCCACCCAGTATACTGCACCCACCCTGGCCACTCCCACCCGAACCCCCAAGGGCAACTGCAATGCTGATGCAGCCCTCAATGAAATTGAGTTTGACACCCCTGTCTTAAATGTCTTGTAATCCCTCACCAATGTGTTATACTTGTTCAAGGTAGTTTCATTAATGTTTGGATTCATTTTATAACAAAATGAGACTAATTACTATAACTGTTAAATGTTATAGGAGAGACAAAGAATTTTGGTCACAGGAGAAGCAGTTAATATCGATTTTCCTTTATACCCATAGAAGAAATCAGAGTTTTTACCTGTGAAGTATGTTTCAAGAAATGAAACAAGGTAATTCTTGGGTTCAAGAATCTGAGTGCAACAGCTAATGCTTGAGATGGCTGATTCAATTAAAAAAAAATGAGGCAGATAGCAATGGAAATTTAATTTACTACTAAATAATGTTTGCCAATGGTGCAAGTGATTATAATTAAGTAAATATGGTATTTTAATTTATATCTTCAGAACAAAGGTCTTCTTCCTTCACTTTTTAAATTTGTTGGAATATCTCATGAACAATCATTGAATAAATTTATAAATCTTGGTATTACATAATGTAAATACCAATAACAGCAACATAAGTTTATAATTACAAATAGAATAAATATTACAGTGAAATTGGTTTGTAATTTACATAATTTTTCTTGTTTTAATAATGTGAATGTAATCCTAGTGATCATGATGTGGGCTGAAAAGTGATTAATTATAGAATTATATTAACAAATGTTACAAATATTTTTAAAAGAAACACTTCTATTTTTAATAGAAAAAAACCTCAAAGTTTAGGAAATGTAATTCTCATCTAAAGTCTAACACAATTCTGTACTTTAAAACACAATAACAATGAACTGCACACAAGACAGTCACATCACTGTATTCATGAAAGGTAGTGGTCTCAAGCACTGAATCTAATCATTGGAATAATTGCTCCCATTAACTTTCCAAATGATCTCTATTTAAATTTTGAAGAGTACTCTTAGATTATTATCTGATGATAGTCCATCAGACTGCTATTCTAATTGATTGCAGGAATGTTGTGGATATAATTTATCCTGATTTTTGCAAAGCTCCTGGCAAAGCATCATGATAATTTTATTATCAATGGGTAAACACAGGGAAGTGAGCAAAAATACAGGCAGTTGAAATGCCACATACAAAAAGGCCTCATTAATGGTGGAAAGGATACTTTGCAAATAAAGACTTGGGAATATTTTTTAATCATATCTGCAAATTATATATTACTCAGCTGGTAAAATACACTCCAGAAAACAAACATCATATTAAATATGAAAACTAAGCTGAAACAAAAAATGTTTCAGCAGAAATTTCATCAAAAAATTTGCAAAACTCTGCATCTTATGTATTTATGTTTCTGGGTCGGTATGTGTTGGAATTGTGGTTACAAAATGGAAACTAATGTTGGAAACTGTACTTATTAAAAGATTCTTGGGATTGTAATAAATCACAATTATAACATGACTCAGCAATGTAATATATTTGCAAAAGGATAACATTATTTCAGGATATTGTAAAAGAAACATTATTCCCATTTTGTGAAAAAGCAGTACCTTTATTCTGCTTTAGTTTGGCCAAATTTTAAATATTTTATCTAGTTAGAACAATCACACTCTGAGAAAGGATACAAACAAATTAAAAAAGAGCAATGCTTAGCCTGAATTGAAGAACAATGAAGTATGAAAAGCAAATTCTATGAAAAAAGTTGTAAAATGTGCATATGCAACATTATGACAGGATATATAGCATTCGTCCAATATCATAAGATTTGCCTGGATTTCCCAGAAGAGTGACCAAATGGAATTCCATAGCAGCATGGTAGATTTGAGGAAAGGTTTTAAGAATTTCTGCTTAAAACAAAGAACAGTTTAATGAAGCAACCAATACATAGACTCTTCTTTATTATAAGACTTGGGGCAGATTTTGAGAAGGTATCTATGGAAATAGTCTAGCTGGATTTCCTGCATCAAGCTAGAGATTGCGCTAGACATAGGGAAGTGATGGAATGCCAGAGAGAATAGAAACTATGCCATCTAACAGCATCGGGTAGGTATTCTGGCAAAGTAGAGTAGTAGTGTGAGGCTTGATGTATCATCAACAATGTCCTTGTGCATTAAGGTAAAGGTAAAAGTTTCCTCTGTTCAATTGTGTCCGACTTTAGGGGTTGATGCTCATCTCCGTTTCTTAGCTATGGGAGCCACCATTGTTTGAAGCATCTTTAACTGCTGAGCCACCGTATCCCTCTCCTCTTGTCCATTATATGGTACAAAATACTATCCTTTGACATGGCACCAGACTGCTACAAACTGACTAGATAATGTTCCTTCTTGGAACATTCATTCCTTAATTCAAGTGCCACAATAAAAATACTGTATATACTTTGAATGAAAAATATTAAAATAATAGTGTGCAATTTAAAATTAAATTAAAGTTATACGGTGCAGATAGAAACTATTGACAGATTCTGTTTTAAGAACCATGTGATGCCACCATGGTTCTATTGAATTCTAATAGTTATCAATTTCTTTCACAGTGTTTCATGAAAGAACTGCTATTATAGAGCATTGCTCTTCAGCTACTGTAGTTTATTTTGACCCATATAAATAGGTTTGCCCATACCCCAAGAACCAGGAATCTGCAAGGTTAGGTCTGGGCCACAATTTTTTGTACAGTCTCTAGATATCTGATTAGCATAGTTGAATCCAAAACTTAAGACACTGTGAGATTTGATTTTGATTTTTTCTAATTCCAGATCCAGAAAGTAGAGAGAAGAAGAAATAGCAGGCTTATTTGAGTGGAAGTCCTCTGAATTCATATGGGTAGAAAAGTCAAAGATAAAAACATTTTGACTGGAATAGATTATTGATCGATTTGATTGATTTGATTTGATTTTGCTGGAACAAAGTAAATATCAAGCCTTATTTTCTGCTTATTCAGCTCCTAACAGGTCCCGACCTTGAATTTCTATATGCCTGATCCTCTTAACTATCCTGCTCCGACTGGGCCCTTGAATATCTGCCTGATTATTGTCTTTCCTTCTGTACTCACAGAAAGTAATAATTTCTCTGCTCACTCATTTCCACCCTTGCACTGACTCTTTAATCTGATTATGATTGCTATTTACCTTTAGATTTCTCAGCTTGATCAAAATTTAAAGAGAACATTTTCCAGACATGTATTGGCTTGATTAGCCATGTTAGCTGGGACTGGTTGCTTTAAATCTCTTTCATTTTGCATTGACAGTTCAGTTCTATTATCTTCCAACTGACTGTTCCAGCAAATAATACCAGACATTTACAGAATTGTATCTCTCTTCCGATAATGCACTGGGAAAGATTACAGTACACTTTGGGAGCAATAGACTTTAGAAAATATTGCAGACAATTTTGTGAGTAGCTTGTATTTTATGTTCATAAAAGAAGACCAGTCCTCTTTTCACAGTGTATTAATAATTGAAGCTAATCATTATTATGGGGACAAATGTGCATTTTTTTTATATGATAGAAATATTTACACAAACTGTATATAAGAAAAAGGTGCAAAAGCAAAGAAAGCTAAGCATCCATCCATCCTAATCCACTATACTCTACAGCTTGAACTACTTTAGTTCCCTGAGATAATAATTTCAAGTATCACAGCTGGATTGAAAAATACTTCAAGCAAAGGAAGTATTGAACTAAGCTAAGGACACTTTCCCTTTTAATACAAGTAACACTTCCCTCCTATTTCAAAGAATGAGGCGTGTAATGTATTGATGTGAATTACTTGGAAATGTTGAAAAAATGGTCATAAGACTCTGTCAGTTAAGGGCCAGACTTTCTGTCTACATGCTCATTAACTTGTGTTAACAGCGGGAACTAATACTTGAATACTATTGGCTGCCGCCTAGTTGCTGAGTGTATAAAGGGGTGGAGCGGCAGTTATCCAGGCTCCTGTTTAAACCTTAAATAAAGAGTTGTTGTTGCACCTGCTGCCTCGTCAATGCCTCACCGATCATCGAACATAACAAGGCGCATATCAATAAAAGGGAAAAGTGTCCTATTGCATCTACTTTGACCTAGACCTGAATTAGTTGCAGTGAGAGAGATGGTTCTGAGAAAAAGTTTACATAATTAGTTGCTACTGAATACAGTCACTTAGTTGTTTCCTAATATGTCCTACCATTCAATTTCAAAATAAGGTGTAATTTAAACCTTTAATGAATATTCACATTCATTAGGTTTAAGCAACAGCTTGTGAAAAAAAATAACAGGAAATTATGTACAGATATAAACAACCACACATTTCTTTATGCAAGCTAGATGGACCTGTTCTTCTAGAAACACTATTACCATTTTCTTTATCTTTTCAGAGATTTCTATAAACAGGCATGTCAAAAGGGTTGACTGAACTACAAATAATATGGAGCAAAATAGTAATTGCATTCAGCTTAGTTATGATAATTACATGAATTATGTGATTATTTATTTTGTATTGAAACACATTACCATAATAATCCGCTATTATCCCTCTAATTTTGTTATCTAAATGAAATTATTCAAGGCAAGAGAGGTAACACTTGATATTGGAACTAAGAGGAGCAACTATTCCCAAAGGAAAAATAAATAAAGGTAATGCTGTTTTTGTTTGTTCCTTGTATATTACGATCAGTTCTTCATTTTCAAAATGTCATGTTGATGAAGCTGGAAAAGTACATCAGCTTCCAGAGCCAACATTTTAGCCCAAATGTTAAAATAAACACATGTAGAATTTGCATCTGTAAAAGCCCTTCTTATATTTGGAAGACAAAAACATTTGCTATGAAAAAACTGACATTTTAAAGTATTGATCTTACTGCACACAGAAGAAATTACATATCAAGAGAAGATTTGTACTTTTCAATACAGATTTGACAATGCTGTTTGGAAAAAAAATAAAAGAAAAGATATAGTATTTTCTAATTCAGTCAATCATATACACGGGCAACATATTATCTTCATATATTGAAGTCCAACTTCTTTTAGATCAAACCAGCACTGCCAACAATGGCATTTGCCATCTTACAATATTTCGAGTCTTATATTGCCTAACCTGGCTGTAGAGGACAGCATCTAAACCACATAAACATGCTATTTAAATTATACTATTAAATTCCTATGAACAGTATTAAGTCCACCTGTTAGAGTATAATTTTATTTGATACTTTAGCAATGAATCAGCCATTGTTCATCTAGCTTTTATAATTGATGTATGCAGTGTGAAATAGGTACCTTTGTGGTGATTAAATGCTAAAAGTTATCTGGGGACAAACACTATTGCTGGATCAAGATTACTGGTAAATCTACAGCTACTAATAAATTTAGACTGTATTTTAGCATGAGTATCCAACTATGGTAACTTTAAGACTTGTGGACTTCAATTCCCAGAATTCCCAGCCAACACGAACCCCTGTACTATAATTTGGAATCCCAGTGGCTCCATCAGGGCATTTGTGAACTATTGATAGAACTCTTGGCAATCCCTGTCAGAATTTTTATTAGATTATGATGTATGCAAAGCAAATTACTGGAGCCTATAAATCTTATCATATCTTTTCAGAAAAGGGAAAAAGTCTGTGCTTCTTTTTTCTTTTTGCAGAAATTTATATTAGCAGCATTACAAAGTCTGAAAATCCAGCAAATTTAATACACTTGACATTTTTTATCAACTTTAGTGCAATTTACAATAAAGACATTACATAGTTGCAATTATAGTTTTATATTCTTTCTAAAGTCTTGCCTATACAAACTGCTGTGTGAATTTAACTAATCTCATTAACTTTTGATATAACACATCCATTCATTATATGAATGAAAGACTGACGTTTGTTACAATGAGCAAGAACGTTTACAGTGTCAATGTGAAAGATGGTTAGGCTTTCTCGTACTATATTAAACTCCAAACAGCTGATCTCAAGTATCTGTACTATGGGTGATAAAAAGCAATAGCAAAGTTAGGTTTTACTAATTTGGTGGAATTATTTAAATCGTCCAAAGGAATATCAGTAATAGAACTGTTTCAATGGGAATATTGCTAGGAAAGAGGATAGTGGGAATAAACTGTCAGTTTCTTCCCTCTCCTCCATCTTCTATCTGTCATGCTCTGTTCCAGTACTTATTCTTGTTCAGTCATTGAGATGGCAGATCAATCAATCAATCAATCAATCAATCAATCAATCAGAATACAGCTAGAAGGAACCTTGGAGGTCTTCTAGTCCAATCCCCTGCTCAAGCAGAAAACCTTATACCATTTCAGTCAAGTGACTGTCCAGCCTCTTCTTAAAAACCATCAGTGATGAAGCACCCACAACTTCTGATGCCAGACTGTTCCATTGGTTAATTGTCCCCACTGTTAGGAAGTTTTTCTTTAATTCCAGGTTCCTCATCTCCTTTATTAGTTTGCAGCCTGTCCTCTGGTGCTTTGGAAAATAAGTTGACCCCTTCCTCTTTGTGGCAACCTCTCAAATACTGGAATATTGCTATCATGCCCCCTCCCCAGTCCTTCTTTTCTCTAGGCTGGCCATTCCCAAATCCTGCAACTGTATTTCAGATGTTTTAGTCTCCAGGACTTTCATCCTCTTAGTTGCTCTTCTCTGCACTTTCTTCCAAAGTCTCAACATCTTTTTTGTAATATAGCGGCCAAAACTGGATGCAGTATTCCAGGTGTGGCCTTGCTAGAATTTATAAAGCAGTACTAATACTTCATGTGATTTTGATTCCATGCTTCTGTTTATACAACCAAGATTTAGTTGATAAGATAGTTGATAAGACCCTAATTCTCAGTTTGAGGAAAAGCAATCCATGTTTTTACCTGAAGTGCGAATACAGAAGGGAGAGAAAATGGAAAGTAGAATGTGAGGAATGCCAAAGAAGACTTCCTTCTCTCTCTGGTAGGAATATAAGAGAAAGTCATTGTCTATCCATACTCTGGGCTCCAAAGACAGAGGAGATCTTTATTACTGTATGGATGTGTGATCTATATTTTTCTCTAACCCATCACTAAGTGAAGGATATTTGATGATGGGAATGGTGTTGGTTCCTGGAGTGGTCTTTGAACTGAGTTGACATAGTGGAGTGTTTTGTTTTATGACAGAAGTTTTCCAGATGGTACTGAGTCTTGGATTATTATAAGACTAGAGGGCAACTACCTCAGTAATGGGCAAGGGTCATATGACAAAAAGTACTGGGTTGACTTTGGTTCCTGCTTCTAAACTAAGTTCCCTATTTGAGTACCTGTATTTTATTTAGTTGAAGTTCCAGTCATACTGTTGTCACTCAGAGCCAGGTATATGTATAGAAAGTAAGGAAGATAACACTGATGGAAATATGCAAAAACTGTTGCCTAGGCAAAATGGGGTAAAGAATATTTTAAGTTCAGAATGTCCAGATAACATGTGGAATACTTACTTAATTCACTGAACTAGAACAGTGGTTCTCAACCTGTGGGTCGGGACCCCATTTGGGGTCGAATGACCATTTCACGGGGGTTGCCAAACAATGCAATCCGCCATTTTTTCCCCCTTTTCCTTAGCTGTGCTACTCTATTGGCTTTTGAAAGCCAATAGAATAGACTCTCTTGAATAGAGTCTAATTCTATTGGCTTTCAAAAGCCAATAGGAATTGTCCAGACTGTCTCTGCCCTGCTGAGCCTGCCAAAAGTCCCATTCTGCAAATGGTGCTGCACCAGTTGAGTAGTCCTCGACTTACGACCGGTTGGGGGTCACGGCATTAAAAAGGTTGAGAACCACTGAACTAGAAGAAGGAAGAGGAAGAAGTACATCACAACCAGACTTGCAAGATTCTGTTTTTATAGCCAATCTCAATGTAGTTTTAGCCATTCTGTGGAGTTGATTTCATGGTCTGGCTATTGTGGAAAGGGTGAGTCATTACATTGTCTTACAGGTTAAAAGATAACTTTTTAAAAATGATATACCATTGGTATATGACACCAGAGGAGCCATATAAGATATATAAAGGTATTTCTAATCACTGCTGGAAATGTGAAAAACATAAAGGGATATTTTATTGTGCATGGTGGACTTGTGCAAAAAGATATTGGACCAAAATACATAGGATGACACAGATAGTTTTAAAAATTAATATTCAGATGAAATCAAAACTTTTCTAATCAAGGCTTATGGACAATCATCTGGAAAAAGGCTCATGGACAACTGACTATATATGGCAAAATATATTTCTAATGTATAATAGTCTGCAGCAAGACAAAGATGGAAGATTATAGAAACATCAGTAATGGAGGAACGGTCTGTGCAGATGTTTGCAGAAATGGTTAAATTGACTTGTTTGATTAAAGAGGGAACTATAACAACTTTTATAAAAGACTGGAAATCTTTTACAGAATTTTTGCTGAAAATTGATACAAATGAACTGCTAATTTTGAAATTTATTGATTAAAGAGGTTTGTTTATAAGCAGATGGAGATAATGAAGTCATAATGGTCATGAAATTAGTCATCCATGTGACCAACCTCATTTTATGACCTTTTTTGTTGCGGCCCTTCGACTTTGTGCTGGTTTTGCTGAAAGCTGGAAATAAATCACAGTTTTGGCAAAACTGTTATAAAATGCATTCACAGGATTGTGGGAAACTGCAAATGGCCATAAATATAGGCTGGTTGCCAAGTGGCTTGATATTTGTAGTCATGTGACTGTGGGGATAATGGAAGCTTGGAACCATATCATAAGCACTCCCAGAAAGGTCTGCCATAACTTCGAATGGTTGTTTGTATAGGTAGGTTTTCACTTAACAACCGTTCATTCAACAACAATTAGAAATTCTAATTGATCTTAATAAGATCCCTTTCTAAGAAATATTTGGTGTCTCATGTTCGCAATCCTGGCAATTCCCCTTTCTCCTTTCTTTTCCTCTGTCACTTAGTGACAGAAAGGGGAATTGCTAGGATTACGGACATGAGACACCAAATATTTCCTAGATAGGGCTCTTGTAATTCTGTAATTGGTGGCTTTTGCCCTAATTAACATGATTATTGACTGTTAAATCCACAGTCAAAGAGATCTACAAACATACTGTACATTTGCATATTGAACAAGGCTCTTCTGTAGTTAGCAAAAAGTTCAAGTAGCCTTTTTTTCTTACTAGAAGAAGAATGTTTATAGTTTGTATTATTAGAGAAAATAATATTTAAACACCTATGTGAAATTTGTGTAAATAATTTACACAAATTCTTATGTAATTTTAAAGCATTGTTTTATTGAGTAATTTGTTTTCCAGTGCCATTTATTGTGATTCCCATTATCTCTTCCTAGTCTCACTCATTTAGCATGCATGAACAGATTCTGCAGAGAAATAAATAGTGAATTACTTCTCTGCTGAAAAGAAAATGATAACAAAATGAAAAAGAAGAGGAATTCATGGAATTAACTCCCTGTCTTCAGCATCAGCTGACTAATAATAAATATAACTGTTCTGTTTCAGGAAAAGAGGCATTGAGACAAAGCAACAAGTTCCAACAGTCTCCTTTATTGCAACACCAACAGAACAGCTTTTAAAATGGTGCGGCCCCCTTTTATAGCCCCCTGCACAATACCTTGTTAGCCAATCATTGCAAAGACTGGAAGCAGCCTTTCTTGTCCCAGGCAGCACAATACCTTGCTGGCCAATCATTGCAAAGGCTGGAAGCAGCCTTCCTTGTCCCAGGCATCCACATGGTCTGCCCGGGCCAATCGCTGCAGCCTGCCAGCCCAGGACATAACACCCCTCCCCCCTTCACCCCTCCCCCCTTGGCTAAAATAATAAGGCACACTTATTATTTTAAATACTTCACACTCCATTACATTGCATACGTTGCATCTAGGCTAGGCAGACCAGGACTTTGTTGCCCCAAAGACTCAGGGGACCCATCCAGCTGCTGACTGGCTGGATTTGCTGAATCCAAGCCAGGGTTCCTTGGGGGGGTAGAATTCCTCAAGTCCAGTGGTGGGGTGGAATTCGCCAAGTCCCCACTGGGCTCCTCTTGGGAGTACTGTCCCTTGAGCCCTAGACCAGCAGCTGGAGTGGCCTGAATGCCGGAGGCCGGAGCTGCCTCCATGGCGAAGCCCCTTTCTGTGGACTCCCTGTTTGGAGCAGTAGCTGAAGCCTGGGGATGTTGGAGAGACCATGGTCCTCAATTGTAATTGTGGTTCCCCCCCCCAAGAGCAGAGCTAGGAGCGGAAGAGTTGCTGGGAAACCTCCAGCACAGTTGGTCAATGTGACATCGGATCACATGACCATCGTCCAAGGCCACTTCGTATGACAGCGGCCCAGAGACCTTGCATACCACTGCTGTGACCCAGATATGTCCTGGTCCATAGTTCCTTGCCCAGACCGGATCTCCCACTTGTAGTCTCCTAGGTGCCCGCAGCTGTGACACCTGTGAAGCTACCCGGTCTGGGTGAAATCTGTCCAGTTTTGTGATAAGGCAGCGACCCCAGCGGAGTTCAGCTGGGCTCTTTCCAGTAGCTATGCAAGGTGTGGTGCGGTAGCACAGAAGAAAGTCCGCTAGCCTGTGATGCCAGGTCCCATGAGTGATCCTCTTTAAAGCATCCTTGGTTGTGCACACCATTTGTTCAGCCTGGCCACTGGAAGCTGGATGGAATGGTGCCGATGTGGCATGCCGGATCATGTTGGCCTGGAGGAATGCCTTGAACTCAAACGACGTGAATTGGGGCCCATTGTCAGAGACAAGGACATCGGGAAGTCCATGTGCGGCAAAGATCCCTCTCAGCACCTGGATGGTCCTAGCAATGGTAGTGGAGGAGACAGGCACGACCTCTAGCCACTTGGAATGTCTGTCCACGAGAATTAAGAAGAATTGCCCCTGAAAGGGCCCAGTGTAGTCGATATGGACCCTCGACCATGGGGTATGAGTCTCTTCCCACCTATGAACTGGGGCCTAGGGCATCTCCGGCCTTGACTGTTGACAGACAGTGCACTCGTGGACCTGGGCCTCGACATCTTTGTTGAGCCCAGGTCACCAAAGATGGCTGCATGCTAACGCCTTCATTCAGACTATTCCCGGAAGGACTCTAGTCCTCAATGAGGTTGGGATTACTATCCGGCTACCCCATAGGGCACACCCCTTGAAGGGGGAAATATCATGCTTCCTCTACTAGAAGCTCTGGAATTCTGAGCCTGGATATGTGTCAGGCCATCCAGACAACGCCCAAGTCAGCATGCGTGTTAGCATGTGATCGGTGGCTGTTTCTGCAGCCACATCCCTAGCACTGAGGGGAGATTCAGACAAGTGCTGAATAGACAGGATGCGACTGGCAGGTGCTGGATCTGCCTCTATCTGCTGTAATGGCAACCTGCTGAGACCATCTGCATGACTTTGCCTGGCTTGTGAACCAGTGTATGGTCATATGCAGACAGGAAGATAGACTACCTCAGCATTCGGGGGGATATTATGTGTGGGGTTTGTTTGTTCATTGTGAACAACCCCAGCAGTGGCTTATGGTCTGTAAAGACCGTGAAGTGGCGGCCATATACGAAGTCATGGAACTTCTTTATGCCAGCCACTATGGCTAAGGCTTCCCTATCTATCTGTGCATAATTGCGTTCAGCTGATGATAGGGTTCTTGAGTAGTATGCTATTGGGACTTGCGTTCCATCAGCCTTCAAGTGACTTAACACAGCCCCAATCCCATAAGGGGACGCATCACAGGCGATGCACACTGGCAAGTTCTCATTGAAGTGCGCGAGGACCGCTTTGAAGAGAGCAAGGCCTTGACCTTTTGGAAGTTCTTTTCATGTGCTTGTGTCCACTGCCACGGGGACTGTTTGTCCAAGAGCCGGTATAATGGCTCAGCCACTGCAGCCTTGTGAGGAAGGAATGAGTGGTAAAAATTTAGTAGTTCCAGAAAGGCCTGAAGTTCGCCCTTGAATTTGGGACTTGGAGCCTGTTGAATTGCTTGCAGCTTGGGATTCCGCAAGGTGGATACCTTGAGCATCAATGCGGAATCCTAGAAACTCCGTGGAGGTAACCCCAATCTTGCACTTATCTTGCTTAAGCTTCAGCCCCACTTGGCGGAAAAGTAGCAAAATGGCTCTCTGCCTTTTGGCCAAATTGTCAGCTGAGTCCCCAGCGATGAGGACATCGTCAAAGTATGGGCAAATGCCAGGGATATTTTGGAATGTTCGCTCCATTACACTCTGGAAGATGTCAGGGGCCACGTTTACCCCAAATTGCAATCTTCTTACCTTGAATGCCCCCCTGTGAGTCACTATAGTTTGGGCCTTGGCCGTTTCTTCATCAACTGGCAATTGTTGATAGGCCTGAGCCAGGTCAAGCTTAGCAAAGATCTGGCCCCCCTTGAGGGAGGCTAGAATGTGACTGACCACTGGTACTGGGTATGAATGCTGCTGCAGCGCTTTGTTAAGCATGCACTTGTAGTCCACACAGATTCGGACTTCACCATTGGCCTTCAGTGGTGTAACTATAGGGTGTTTCCCATGGACTACTGTCCACAGGCTCTAAGATACCCTGCTGAATCAGTTTATCCAGCTCTGCATCTATTTTTCCCTTTAAGGCAAAGGGCACCCTGCGTGGCTTGGTCCTAATGGGGGCTATGGCTGGGTCTAGCCTCAGAGAAATAGGAGGGCCTTTGTAGGAGCCAAGTTCTGGACTAAACACATCTGCAAACTCCTTGCAAACCCCAGCCAGGCCTGTTGTTTGCATGCTGTGTATTCCAGTCACCTGAATTCCCAGGGCCTCAAACCAGTCGAGTCCAATGAGACTTGTACGGTCTCCCCCAACCACAACTACATCCAGTAGCCCCTCAAAATTCCTATGCTGCACCTTGAGTGTGGCCTCCCCCCTCACGTTGACTCTGGAATTTTGGAAATCTGTGAGGATGAGGTTTGACGGCCTGAGTTTTACCCGTAGGCCGCTTCTGCTGCAGACCTTGTTAAAGGTGTCTAGGGAGATGATCGATAGAGCAGACCCAGTGTCCAGCTCCATCGACAAGGGGACCCCTTGCAACTTCACGTTGATGTGAAGCTTCTTCCTAAGTAGCCTGTGGCCCCTCATTCTAAAAACGCTCCTACGTGACGCGCAGAATCCCACCCTGTTCTGGCTGGGGACCCTGGTACCTTTCTGAGGCAATTCTTCTTGGTAACGTTCCTTCTGGCAACCCAAACAGACAGAGGCAATGTGGACTTGCCTCCCACAGGCCCTGCAGATGGCGGAGCGGAAACGGCAGTCTGTGCGGCGATGGTGGCCTCCACACCCAATGCACCGAGGGGATGAGGCTGGCTGGGCCTTCCCTCCGTGAGGCCTTCTCCCTGGAGTCTGATGCAGCCGGTCCACTTCCAATTCTGGATCCTGTTCGGATTCTTCGTGAGCAACCTCTTGATGGATGGTGGCTGGAAGTTGCGGGAGCTTGGAGAGTCGCAAGGCCTTCACAGCTCCGCCTGCTGCTTCTTTGGCTGAAACTTCCCTCAGGGCATCTTGGAATGTGAGGCCTTCCTTTGCGAAGAGCTTCTGCTGCAACTCCCGGCTTCGCAGGCCACAGACCAGTTGATCCCTCAGTCTCTCCTCCAAGTCTTTGAATTCGCAGGGCCTAGCTGCTTGTCGCAAGGCCGCAACAAACTCTGCTGCAGACTCACCAGGCCTCTAGTCCCTCTGCTCGAACGCGTGTCTCCAGGCAATCACTGAGAGCTTGGGTTCAAAATGCTCTCGAAGCATCCTCTTCAATTCTGTGTAGGTGATTGATTCCAGTGGTGCTGGGGTGACCAGATTCTCCGCAATCTCCAAGGTCTCTTGCCCACACACACACAGCAGTGTGGCAGCTTTGAGGTCATCTTCACGAATTTGATTCACCCGGAGGTAGTTCTCCACCCGGGCCACATATGAGCTCCAGCGTTCTGGGTGAGCTATGTCAAATTCTGAAAGCCGGCCTATCTTTGCCATCGTTTCAGCCCAGGAACTTCGTCCACGCCTCTTGCTGCAAGGATTGAGAAGGGGCCCCCTTTTCTGAGCTCACCTCCAGCGTCTCAGTGCTGGCAGGCTAAGGCAATCTCCAGGAGCCACACTTCTCCAAGCTGCAAGCCCCCCTGTGGCGAGTCAGCTTGGCTTCTTAATCTGTTTGCCTTGCAGGCATCCCATCCTCGTTGCCAATGTTCTGTTTCAGGAAAAGAGGCATTGAGACAAAGCAACGAGTTCCAACAGTCTCCTTTATTGCAACACCAACAGAACAGCTTTTAAAATGGTGTGGCCTCCTTTTATAGCCCCCCTGCACAATACCTTGCTGGCCAATCATTGCAAAGGCTGGAAGCAGCCTTTCTTGTCCCGGGCATCTACATGGTCTGCCCGGGCCATCGCTGCAGCCTGTGCCTGCCGGCCCAGGACATAACAATAACCATCTCAGGGCAATATGATATTTTCACTTTCTTACTATGATAGAAAATACAAAAGAATAGAAATAGAAATAGTTCTGGAACATATTTGTCTGTTGTTATTTAAAGGCAATTAATAATCTTTATTTGGACACTTTTAATAGCCTTCAGATTCAATTATTTTATTATATTCTTATAAATTTAATAAACACTTTTGCCATATTTAAGGTGTTCCAGAAGTATTTTGACTCTGAAGAGTGTGTAAGACAGTTACAGAATTGAAAGTGAGAAACACTCATTATTCCTATAAACAAATGAGTCCAATCAATTGATTTCATTCATGATCAGCACAATGATTTAGTGATAAATTTTGGAGTTGTACAGTTAGTAATCCTTTTTCCTAAGGAGAAGACATTGCTTTACTTATTGAGTTCCTGTGTCAACTAGATTTCTACCATATATCGATTGGATTATGACTGAGTCTGAACTTTAAAAATAAATAATAAAATATCAGAGTTAGGTTTATATTAGTACTAATTAAGGCTTCAACAAAAGATCATAAATATAGTTAAAATAGATAAACAGGAAGACAGCAGTTATTGTTATTAGTAAACTTGTTTGTGTTTTTGATCACTGTTGTTATTTTGCCAAAGTTGTGTGCCACAAGATACTTAAATAGACAAACTAACCTGTTCCTTCACAATATCCATCACAAGTGCTTTGCTATAATCAGCTGAACAATAATTGATATAAAAAGAATCATTGTGTCCTGAATATTGAATTAATGAAGGTGTAAAAAATTAAGTTACAGCTCTTGATAGGATTGACAGTAGAGAAGCATGTGGCCATTGTTTCAATGGCTTTGATTTAAAGGGACAAAGGTGTTCATTAATTCATTCATTTTAAAAATTTGTATGGCTGTCCACTTTACAGCACAACGCTGAGTGGTACACAGTAAGAAATATTATATGCAATTTTCTCAAATGCAGCGTACAAGCATCACATTTTTTGACATTTTGATATGGTGATTAGATTAAGATTTATTCATTTATTTAATTAAATGGGTACACTGCCTGACTCCCAGCAATTTTGGGGTGTTATGTTGGTTAACTTGATTGCCTAAGAATATATCAGTAGGAATGAGGTATGCTCAATTTAATGCTGCATATCAAATATTTCTTGGTTGACTTTCTTCCTGGTGAAGTTATATCCCATTGCATGAGGAGAAGAATGGGTGCAATCCATTTTGAGATAAAGCAGTGTTTCTCAACATTGACAATTTTAAGGCATGTGGACTTCAACTCCCAGAATTCCACAGCCAGCATTGCTGGCTGTGGAATTCTGGGAGTTGAAGTCCACATGCCTTAAAATTGTCAAGGTTGAGAAACACTGAGATAAAGGGATCAACTAACAAACGTGGCTAAGCCATCAAGGAAAGTAAAACGTTGTAGCCAAAATTCAAAGATATTATTCCATGTACTAAGTCGGTCTGCATCCATACGAAGAACAATACTAGATACACATCAAAACACTTCAAGAATATTTCTGAGAAACTTGGACAGAACCGACTTAATCTCTGAGAAGTTGCAACAAATACCGAGTGTATTTCATAAACAATTTGCTGAAAAGAATTTGTTTTAAGACTTTGCTGAAGTCCTGGCATCCAGGAATGAACTGAGCACTCCAACAATGGTTCAAGGCTTGGATACCTAATTAAATGCATTTTGTATTACATAATCTCTCTGGGAATGCTTTTTCCCTGATGTGTAGATTACTCCAGAGGGAAAGATGACAAATTGTCTCTTGGTATGCATAGATGATATTTATACATTCTATATCAAATCAGTCTTTGAACAATAAATAACACCTTGAATTCTCTGTGGGCTCCTGATAATTAAGGTTGGCTGCAGTGCTTGCACTATTCAATTATAATGGTCCACAATGCTGCTTTACACATCAGAGATTAATAAAGTAGAACAAAGATATTTGAATTAAGTGCAGGGGTAATATGCTTTCAGAGACCATCTTGCACAAGAGAATCAGATCTCCAGCCCGACTTTGAGAAGCTGACTTTCTTAAGGCAAAATACACTTTCTAGAAAATTCAGACATAGCTCCTTATGGAACTGGTCACTGTCAGGATAGTTAGCAATGTTGAATATGAATAAATGAGTTGGCAAGCTGGGTGAAATAAGTATGCAATCAATTGTAGAAATTCTAATGTGGCCCCAAAACTATATTTTGTTAGATAATTGACAAAAAATATAAATTTAATGCATCAGATGTTTGGGTTGCAGAATTCCTTATTTGTTCTTATATTGTCAAGTAAGAATAATTGTCATTATTTGGGGAGGGGAAGTAATATTCATCCCATTAAGGAGAGGAGAAGAGAGTGAAAATTAATATAGAATAAGCTACTGCTCTCCAGTCTAAAATTAAAATCTCCATTAACCACTGAGTATGTTGTGAATAAGTGCATTTCAGGTCTTTTATATACAGTATACTTCAAGTTTGTTGGGGGGGGGAATGGATGGTATGTAAACGTTCATCAATACATAATGTATTTTACTAATCTTGATTGTTAGGGCCATTTGAATATGATGGGAGAGTCATGATTTGTAGCCTGGATTGGTATAGAGATGAGCAGGGTGTCCTCCACATGTCTGCCTTTCCGAGGGACCAGAGAAACACGTAGTGAGAATGCCATAAAACCATTATAAACTTGTAAGAAGAGCAGATTATAATTAATGTTATATCAAACAAATGAAACATCTTTGAGTCTGGGTGCTGAAATGGAAGTGTTGCCCTGTTGAAGTCCTATGCAATATTGCAAGACTGAATCAGTGTGACGCCCTTTTGAAATTGATTCCTTCGTACAAAAGTGTGAGCTATGGGTAGATTTTCTGATGAGTGCTTGATAATGAGGTTTTGGGATTTCTAAGTGCTTGTTGCATAACAACGTAGCAACAGTCTAGTACAGGGGTCTGCAACCTTGACAACTTTAAGACTTGTGGACCAGATCCCAGAATTCCTCAGCCCGCATAGCTATTCTAGGAACTGAAGTCCACAAGTCTTAAAGTTGTCAAGGTTGCAGACTCCTGGTCTAGTAACTACTAGAATTACTGTATATTCTCTGTTGTCTGTATTTGAGTCAATGCAAGATTGTTCTTAGTTATTAAGTCTGGGGCACCTGGAGTTAATGAAACATTAATGTTGGCATTGGTGACATCTTCTGGATTATCCAACTCTTTAGATGTACAAAGAAACTTTACAGTCTCCTCTGTGACTTCATACATCAGCATTGCCTGTAATGAGTCAGTGAAGTTGATATTATCTTAGATAGATATTATCTATTATCTACTTATGTTCTCAAGCATCACTTTTTTATCTTCTGTGGTAGAGTTCCCTGAACTTCAGGTCATGCAGCTGTTTTCAATACTAAATCCCTACATTCTTAGGAGTAGGGGGCTGTGTTATAATATTGGACAGTTGTAATATTCGGCTAAAGCAAAGATTTAACAATGAAATTACGAAACCATTTTGAAGAAATATTTGAAATTTATCCATACATAATCTAGTCTACGATAGCATAATAGAATAGTGGTTTGATAAAAAGTAAGCAAAAGTAATTTTGTGACTAATCTACTGAGACACATTAATATTACACAGAGGATGCATGAAGTATGAGATAAGAAAGTATCTCAGTGTGGTTAGTTTATATGGCATGGTTTCCTTATGCCTCCATGCCCTGAATTTAGCCTATGATTCACCAGTGAAAGCAAAATATGTTTAGATTGTAAAATATTCTTAGCAGGTTAATTGACAGGTCACTTACAGTTCTTGCCCTGACACAAGAAATCAGCAGGATCAATTAAAGCAGATGTTCTCTGCCAGGCTGTCTATATTTTAGCAGACTTCAATATGCTTCTGCAGCTTTTCTCATTTCTTGTGCTAATATCTAACACATTTTTTATTTTGTCCATTTCCTCAGAAACTGTTACTAATATCTATATCAGGGGTAGACAACCTTGGCTTTTTTATGATTCGTGGACTTGTGACACAGCATGGCTGGCTCAGGAATTCTGGGAGTTGAAGTCCACGAGTCATAAAAGAGCCAAGGTTGCCTACCCCTGCTCTATATGATTGTTATGGAAAGCCAGTTGAGTGTCATGATTAAAACACCAGGCTATAAACCAGGAGACTGAGTTTTAGTTCTAGCTTAGACACCAAATGAACTGAGTGACCTTGGGCAGTCACTCTCTCTCACTCCTAGGAAGCAGACAGTGGCTTCAGAAATCTTGCCAAGAAAACTGGAAATCTAGGCAGCCCCTAGCAGTCAACTGACTCAAAGGCACAAAAGCACAAACATACACAGAGATGCACACACAAACACACATATGGATTATATGTGTATATATACACAAACACACACATACATACGCACATGACTATTATGTTAGAGTGGTAAACAACAAGCAGCAATAATGTCTGTTCTTTGTACAGCTACACGTAAGAAGTTATTTTTTTAAAAAAAATCCATAATAAATTATAAAGGAAATGGATCATCCAAATTAATATTCAAATTTTCAATGAACAAAACTCTGTTTGTATAGTTTCTGATACAATTTGATTTTATATAGTCTTATCAGAGTATAACAGTTGTTTCACTTTCTAGAAGCAAATGTGATTTGAAAGAAGCATGACTATCAGCTGTTTTAAGGAAGTAAAATATGCTTTCATTATTGAGTGTAGAAAAGAACTTGTCAATCTTGAATCACCACAGAAGCCTTTGTGATTTGAAGGCCATATTATCACTTGGCCTATTTCTTAATCCTTTTCATTCTTATATTTGCAAGGGAATGGGACACTTCTAGAGATAAAATTCCACAGAATCAGGAGTTGAGATGGAATTCAACGTAGAAGATGTTGCTCTGTTGCCATCTCTTCTCTTCCGGGCACTCTGGCAGACAATACCATTACATCGTTGACAATCCAGGGATCTGTGCTCGGTGGACTCTTTTTTTTTCTGCTGAATTATATGTGATTCTCAGACCCTGCCAGGACAAGAACCTACAATTCTCTTGGCAAGATTTTTCAGAAGCAGTTTGTCATTGCCTCCTTCCTAGGGTTGAGAGAAAGTGACTGGCCACAGGCTTTGTGCCTAAAGTAGGACTTGAACTCACAGACTCCTGATTTCTAGTTTGATACCTTAACCACTACATCAAACTGACTATTAAAGCAAACTGCTATACATCTGTCCAAAATCAACCATTTCAGCAAGACCTTAATCCTTTGTTTCTGGACTTTGCCCATGCCTCTCAGCAATGTGAAAAATCTGCTCAGCTAGTTGCCTGGGTACTCACTCTATCAAGATTTCTACTAAACAAAGAAGAGTGTCTACTTTCTCTTGATTTATTAGTGTTTAAAATGTCAGTTTGTATCAGAATGCTGTACAGCAATTTTCCAAAAAAAGTAATGTATTTTTTAAAAGAATTATGTAAGCATTGACTAACAGGATGAAACATGAAAAATGCTTATAATATATTTGGATATTAAATATTTAAATGAAGAAAAATTAAATTTTTGAGTCATTTTAACATTAATGTTTCAGAAAAGGAGGCATACTATATGTAAAATTGGCATCTGGCAAGATGAAAATTCATAAAATGTAGCTAACACAGTCAATTATGAAAACAATCACTTCCACAGTCTGCATTGTCATATTTCATAGCTGCAGGTGGTAAATTTCAACCCAAAGAATAAGAGTAATTTTCTTCTTTGTATTTCCAACTATGTAGAAAGGCTGTTTTATATAGGGTCAGTTAAACTCATGTTTCCCATTTAATTTTATTTATAGACAATAGTGTGGTATTCAGAACAGCAACATATTTATTTATTCATTCATTTTAACTGATTTATCTAGCTGCCAAATTCATCACAGTGATTCTGAGTATACAAAAACATTAAAACCAGCATATAAAAACATTTTAAAAATTAACATATGTGCAACCCCACATCCCTAACCTAAATGGCCACTGACAGCTATAGCCACAACAACAAAAAAAGCCACTTATCATGGGCTCAAAGTAACTTCTCAATCTTCATGACTGGGAGGAAAAGAGCCAAGGTTTTGAGGCTTTAAGGCAGGGTCAGGGCAAATTTCCAGTGGTGCATCAGCTCAGCAGTTAACGACGCTAAGCTTGTCAGCTGGAAAGCTGACAGCCCAGGTTCAACACCTGAGCTCTGTGCAACAGGGTGAGCTCTCGTTCTTGTCCAGCTCCTGCCAACTTAATCATCTGAAAGCATGCAAACGAGATTGCCGGGAGAAATATCAACAACCTAAGATATGCAAATGATACCACTCTAATGGCAGAAAGTGAAGAGGAACTAAAGAGCCTCTTGATGCAGGTAAAGAAGGAGAGTGCAAAAGCTGGCTTGAAACTCAACATTAAGAAAACCAAAATCATGGCATCTGGCTCTCTCAATTCCTGGCAAATAGATGGGGAAGAAATGGAGGTAGTGACAGATTTTATTTTTCTGGGCTCCAAGATCACCTCAGATGGAGACTGCAGCCAAGAAATTAAAAGACGCTTGCTCCTGGGGAGGAAAGCTATGGCAAATCTAGACAGCATACTAAAAAGCAGAGACATCACCCTGCCAACAAAAGTGCGTATAATCAAGGCCATGGTTTTCCCAGTTGCAATGTATGGCTGTGAAAGTTGGACCATAAGAAAGGCTGAGCGCCAAAGAATTGAGGCCTTTGAACTATGGTGCTGGAGAAGACTCCTGCGAGTCCCTTGGACTGCAAGGCATTCAAACCGGTCAGTCCTAGAAAAGATCAATCCCGACTGCTCTTTAGAAGGCCAGATCCTGAAGTTGAAACTCAAATACTTTGGTCACCTAATGAGAAGGAAGGACTCACTGGAGAAGGGCCTAATGCTGGGAATGATTGAGGGCAATAGAAGAAGGGGACAACAGAGAATGAGGTGACTGGATGGAGTCACTGAAGCAGTAGGTGTGAACTTAAATGGACTCCAGAAGATGGTAGAGGACAGGAGACCTGGAGGAATGTTGTCCATGGGGTCGCGATGGGTCGGACATGACTTTGCAATTAACAACTACAAATGAGAGTAGATAAATAGGTGTTCTGTGCACCTCGGCCTACAGTCATGCTGACCACATGACTATGGAAATGTCTTCAAACAATGCTGGCTCTCTTGGTTAAGAAACAGAGATGAGCATCGCCCCCTAGAGTCAGACACACCTGGTTAAGGGAAACCTTTACCTTTAACCTTTCTAGGGGAAATTTAATCTCAGGAGAAATAATGTCCCACAGAGTTTGCACTACTAATAAAAAGGCCCATTTTCCAGGTCCTGCTAGATGATGGATTTTGATCGGTGGAACCTATAACATTCCTCTCCTATTGGAATTTGTGGATGGGTGGAAACAATTGGAAAGAAGTAGCCTCGTGAATAGCCCTGGTCTATTCCATGTAGGGCTTTAGAGATCACAACCATTATCCTGAATTGTACCCAGAAACATACTGTATTGAAAGTCTATACAGTTCACAAAGCAGAGGTGTTACATGACTATATCGAGGTGAACTCATAAGTGCCCATGCTACTGTATTATACACCAATTGCAGCTTCCAGATGGTTTTCAAGTCAGCCCTATGGAGTGTGCACTGCAGTAATCCAAACAGAAGAAATGCCTTCTGACCCAGGAAAGTAGTTGGCATACAAAATGAAATTGTGCAAAAGCCACCTTTAGCTACAGCTACCATCTGTTCCAGAAAACCCCAAATTGCATATTTGTTTTATTTGGGGTACTGTAAACATATCCAGAACCAAAGAGGTAAAATCTCTGGAACCCAGAGGTTTATTCTTATATTAGTTTTATTACTTCTTTTGCATTCTGAGTTATGCTTTCCTTACTGCAAACACTCATTGGTGTTGATGTCTGGATCCAGAGTCCAGTAACTGAGTGGAATAAAGAGTTTATAAATTGGCCATTTTTAATTAAATTAACTATGGTTATTAATAACACTTCCAAAATAACTCTTATTACTGGTAAATATAAGCTACATAATGTATCATAAAATGGAGAAAGCAAAAGAATTTTATGAAATATTGGATGTGACCTGTATGACTAAGGATGTTTATAGATCAGTATAAATCCTTCTGCCAGTTTTGCGTAGACTCACAAGTTATGGCTTTGTGTATTGTAATTCTTCCCTCTCCCCCAATTTCTGTGCAACCTTTTTCTGTATTTCCCAAACATATGCTGATTATTATACACATGTTTTCACATAAATTTTCTAAACACTTTTACAGTTTTTCCAGTAAGGAAAATACTGTTTGCTCCTGCCATTAGTGATATGGTGATACTACTTAAAAGGCTGCACTTTCGTAAAATATTTCAAAGTCTTTTATTTAGTGTGCCATTAAATTTCTAGCCTTTTGCCTTCATTATATACAGTACCAAGAATATTAAATATTTAGAAACATAAAACTGCTTGCTAATAGCTAAACCTTGGTCCAGATGAGAGGCTATTGTGATAGTTGCTTTTAAAATAAAATTTTTAAAATGGTGAAGTATAAGAACAAAAAGCTGAAATTCAAACATTTTGAACATCATAGGGAACAGAAAGAGATGGAAAGAGAGAAAGAAAAGTGATTTAAATGTTGGCAACTGCTTATAGAATTATACTTATACAGTCACATTGTGCTTATACAGCCACATTGTAGAGAATATGGGGAGCTTTTTTAAGCAGCACAGAAAGGAAATTTTCTAAAAATAATAATTGCACTTGGATTTCAACCGCTAGGTAGTACTACCACGCTAAGATTCTCTAATTTACTCTCAACTTCGGTGAAAGGTTAAAATGACCAAAGACTCAGTTCTATATCTAGGTCCAAAGCAGAAATCCAATTTTTCCACATCTATATCCTACAAATCCCTAATTTTGCGATCCTGAAATTGGTTGATGCTTATTTCTAGATGTTGGAAGCCTGTGGTTATCTGAAACATCCGAATGAGACAGGAATGTTGAACTATGCAATAAATGAGAAGATTTACCAGATATCAAGGCTGTATTAAATCTAATACTCCTGAGATTGATAGTTCACTAAGGGATTCAGTATTCAGTATTCTTCACTGCTGTGTGTATCAGTACTGAAGGAAAGCTAACAAAATTAAAATAAATCTCAGAAATTATTCAGATCAGCTTCTATTTCCATTTGCAGGGAAGAAATGAGGGTACAAGAAATGTTAAGCATTTACATATGCAATAAGACTACATTCATATGAGGGCTTTCTATCAATTTAGAACCATGTTTTTGCACACCATTGGCTGTTTTTAAAAATAGAGATTTTTTTTTCCTTCCTGACCCTGATACATTTTATTTGAAAACACTATTTCTGAGTTTGCATATGAAATCCCCTCATACAGTTTCCCATCATAGCAATCTGGAGCAGATAACCAGACTCTGATTTTGCTTCTGTTTTGCACAGAGATGAGGTGAGAAGTTTCTGATTCTCCGGAATTTTGGTTGCTCAAGAGAAGGACATATGATAGAATTCCACTCTTTGCACTTACTGTTCAGGCGGGGGACATCCTGACCTCAAGTTGTTAGTTTTAAGGTTTTCAAAAAGTGTTGATGATTACATGCTGGATTCAAATGGATTTGGGGGATGGAAACAACGGTGGTGGTATAAGGATACCTTATGTTTCCTTTGCAACTACCCATATCTCACTGCTATAGTCATATATTTGGAAAACTCAGATTTGCAAAGTGAAATATATACGTTGCAGATGTAAGAAAAAATATCACAAAAATATCCCATCCAACCTCTTTTTAACTGACAAACATGACTGCAAATTAATCCTGCTGCCAGCTTTTTCTATTGTTTGTTTCAAGTGACATATAAATAATAAGTACTGAAATCATCTTAATAACTGAGGGAAGTAAAGCATTTAAACTTTATTTTCTGGGTCAACATTTAAACAATTCACATTGTGTCTTGTGATATAATCTTTAAGTACATTATTTGACATGCTGTACTCTACTGAAAACTTCAGTACAAGGAATAGGTTATCTGTGTAATATTGGGTATTTTAAAAATATGATACAGTCATTTAAATTTTCTCAGAATGAAAACTTTCAAAGCCTAGGAAGAAAACCATACAATTTTTCCTTTTATTGAAAATAAAATATATTGGCGTTTTTGGATTTATAAATTTGTTTATAATTAATGAATAAATGTGATTCACAATTAATAATGTTTTTAATATGCTCCTCTTTGCCTTCGAATTCAATTTTATTTGGAACACATTGTAATATTCAAAACTGGATTACATTTTGATTTTAAATTGAAGTTCACTTCAGACATAAAAACTCCTAGAAACTGATTTACAACCACATATTTTCAAACAATTCAACATTTAAGATAAAAAAGATTTATTTCCAGTGAGTAAAATATTGCCTTACTTGGTAGTATTCTTTTTTTTCCGTTCACATCTAGCGACAAAACAGATTCTCTCCACCCTCTATTGCCCCCTGTGCCCCTACACTTTCCCCAGAGAAAACTAACGGACATGTAGTAGGTTGCACAGTGATTAAAACTGAAAGAAAAAGTATATTTAGCTATCTCAGAGATTGGGTTATGAATAATTAGATTATCCCTTTGAAATAATGAATTTGGATTGCATAAAATACATTACAGTACAATAAAAGGTAATAAATTAAGATTAGACAGGGCTAAAGGTTGAGACAAGTATAAGCAAATATTAGCAGTGTTGGTTTTCTCATATTATTAGTGAAATATACACAGTGTTTACTATGTCTGAAATTAATCAGTGACTTTTTCCAGTAATGAATGGGACCAAATCTTACTTCTTTTTTGTACAAGGCAAACACTATTTTCTTTTTCTAGGTTAATGTTAGTAATTTTTTTACTTTAATGCTTTTATTTCCATTAAGGTAGTTGATCTTTGCTTGTACTGAATTAATAGGTTTCAAATAAATAAAGCTGCATGCTTCAATGAATTAAATAGAAGCTCCATGCTACTTACTTAATAAATATGCTCTCCCAAGAATCTTAATTAAGAGTACAGTTACATAATTTATTCATGAATTATATGGAGTTGGGATAAGTAGTAACATAGGCAAGTATGTCTAATAATCTAATAATATTCATACTGATGAAATTAAAATAGATCATGAAGAATTCCAAAAGGATCCCTCTTATCCTTACAAAGCAGCAACTAATAGCAAATAAGAGCAACATCAGAGCACAAAAACCTCATAATGATAGGGTAATGTCATTAATGCTACCCAAAGGAGGGGGGGAAATCAGGTTTCTAGACAAGCTAGGTGACCTAAGAAACCTAATTTTTCAATCTTTCTGTTTTAAGGACTTACATAATGCCATAGTTCACATAAAATGCCAAGCCATGGTTTGTTTTATGATTTGTTTAATAAGCCTGATTATTATGGAATGACACACATCCTGCTAAGCTATAAATTAAGCTAATTACATTATTGCATTATTATCTCATTGAAACTCAGGATTAAGTTAAAAGAATACATTTGCACATGTAGTGATTTGGTCTCATGGTATTAGGGTTAATAATCTGCACCCCGTGCTGTTTGACAAAGTGAAGCTTACGTCATTCGCTCCAGCTCATACCCTGACCTAGCAGTTTGAAAGCATGCAAACGCCAATAGATAAATAGGTACCACTTAAATGGGCTCATTAACGAGGATAAGAAAGGAGCCCCCCAACTAGGCATCCCCTGGGCAATAGTGATGCCAGAGGTTAATTCTTTAAACATGGAAGTGCCTCAGGGCTTCTGACATGAATGCGAGAATGATGGTATTTTCCCTATATGTTATTTTTCCTTCCAAAACAGTGTAATACACAGCTATGGAATAGTTTTTAACTTTACCACTGGAATTTAAGTAAATTTATAAATTAAGTTCAGACTCTATAATATATATGTGTATGTGTGTGTGTGTATGTATGTTATCACCTTTTGCAACTTTCTGTCAAACAAAATCAATGGAAAAGCCAGATTCACTTCATCAAGTCTAACAACCATGCTACTAACTTAAAAACTGCCATGAGTCCAAATCACTTAACAACTGTGGCAAGAAGAGTCATAAAATGGAGCAAACTTCCTAACAAATGTCTCAGCAATGGAAACATTTGGGCTCCCATAGTGGTCGTAAGTCAAGGACTACCTGTATTCTAAGAAATTTTAGAATATCATGACCTTGATTTCACTTCTTTAATTAAATACTTTCAAGGTTCCCAATGACGTAGACTTTTTCAGTAAAATACCGTTATTAATTTGTGCTTTAGCTTATTGTCTGCAGATTATTGGACTATTTTTCTTTCTCTTTAAAGCAAATATATAATTTAAAATATATTTTACCAACCACAACTATAATGGCTTTAAATTAAAAAGAGAGAGACTAAGCCTGCTTTTTTTGCATTATATTTATTTATGATGAACTTTGGGGAAATTTTTGAAGATGGTTTAATTGACTTTTCAGCATTATGAATTTGAGGTACAAGATTTTCAATACAGATTAATTTTGATTTGGACACCATGATAATCCTGAGACTTCCAATGGAGCAGTACTTTCTCTCAAGATCTGTTTACACACTTCTCTCAAGTGTGTGAACAGATCTTCTGTTACTACCATTACTATAACGCGCTCTACATGGGGCTACTCTTGAAGAGCGTTCGGAGGCTGCAGTTGGTTCAGAATGCAGCTGCGAGAGCGATTGTGGGCACGCCAAGGTACGCCCATGTGTCACCTATCCTCCGCGAGCTGCACTGGCTTCCTGTGGGTCTCCGGTTGCAATTCAAGGTGTTGGTTATCTCCTTTAAAGCCCTTCATGGCATAGGACCAGGTTACTTACAGGACCACATACTGCCGCACAGTTCCCAGAGACCGGTGAGGTCCCACAGATTGGGCCTCCTTCAGGTCCCGTTGGCCAGACATTGTCGGCTGGCGGGCCCTCGGGGAAGGGCCTTTTCTGTGGTGGCTCCGACCTGGTGGAATCAACTTCCCCCCGAGATTCGAACTACTCCCACTCTGCCAGCCTTTAAGAAAGCCATTACAACTTTCCTGTTCCGGCAGGCCTGGGGCTGATGTCCCCGGGGGGGGGCGGGATATGATAGAACACGCTGTATGAATGTATTTATTTTATTGTTTTATTGTCATATTATTGTTTTAAATTTTGTACGCCGCCCTAAGTCCCTTGGGATTGGGCAACATATAAATTTTAGAAATAAATAAATAAAATCTTCCCCCTGTGGTGCATGCTAGCTCTCAAAATGTTTATGCTGGAACAATTTGCATTTGTGGGGGACATACTACAGCCATACTGCTAGTTGATGCCATTCTGTCTTGAGAATTACATCAAACTACATTTGTCTAATGCTTCTCAGAGCCATCCAAAATAATGTTTCAATTTGTATTTCAAACCTATATTTAATCCAAATTGAGCTTCCTAGAATTTTCCTTATATGTTGAATCAGATAGATTTTTGGATGCCCTATCTGGATTAAATATGGGCTAAAAATATAAACATAAACAGATGTTATTTGTGAAGAAATTTGAACAATTTGAACAATAGATTATTAACCACTTTTAATAGATATAGGAAGCCTTTGCTTTAATTATTCCACACATTCATTTCTCAGAAGGAACACAATAGGAAAAAAAAGAAAAGAAAGTGTATTTATTTAATGGATATTAAACATAATACCAACCCTTCTCAAAATCCTTCCTAAAGTTCTAATAAATTTTAATTTAATGGACTATTTGGAGAAAAGGACTGTGGAACACTGTTTGAAAGTGGCTGTATTAAATCAAGATTTCAGTGTAAGTGAATCATACTGTATACAACAAATTGAAATTCTTTAAAGAATGAAAATATAAACAGAAAGGTTTACATTTATATTTTATCATCTGAACAGTCACAGATGCTTTCTGTCACCATGGGTTACCTTCAGTTTATAGATATAAGGAACTTTGTAGTATATTGCAGTGTTTCCCAAACTTGACAATTTTAATGCATGTGGACTTCAACTCCCAGAATTCCACAGCCAGCATTGCTGGCTGTGGAATTCTGGGAGTTGAAGTCCACATGCCTTAAAATTGTCAAGTTTGGGAAACACTGGTATATTGCAATGCATTGCTAATCCCAATTCTCTTTTTTAAATACTGGTATATTGGAAAGGTGCTGCAAGCCAAAAAAAAAAAAGGCAGCTTGAAAAATCTTTTTGGCACTCTGTTTGTGGAGCTAATGCAACATTAAAAATCTTAGTGCCCTGTGGTGTAATCTTTTTTTTTTTAAAGCAAATTAGGAAATGTACTCTGCCTACTTTTAAGACACCCAAAGAGTATAGAAAGAATGAAACATTAATGAGTTGGCAATGAAGAAAAGTTCTTTTTTCCAAAGCAGCCAAGTGTTTCAGACTAATCGGTTGTGTTAGCTCTCCTTTGACAAGTCCCTTTAATGAAGCTTTCAGGAACACTAGAAGTGACAGACTCCAGAGGTAATATTTCCAGCAAAGGCAATGATAATTTTTCATGAATCTTGACTTTGTGAATATTAATAAAATGCAAAACAAGGCAGATGCTATCTGAAAAAAGCAAGCCACAACAATACTTTGCATTTATTTTTCTTTTTTAAACATTGTTATTTATACTATAGAAATTGACGCTTTTACCAGGTCCCAAACTTTACTTCCATAAGAGCAAATCTCAATTGACAGGATTGAATTGTGCAAGTTTCAAATAATCTGTCTTAAAGCTACTTTCATAAAAATTTACTCAGCATCAATGCAGATCTACCGAGGAAGTGCACTGAATACATAATAAATGACCTATTTAAATATTTCTACTATCTTGCATTGTTTTATTTATTAGATTTGTATCCTACCTTTCCTCCAGGAGCTTAAAGCATCTTACATAGAACCCTCTCCTCTATTTTTTCTCCACAAAAACTCTTTGAAATATGTTAGGATGGAAGAAACAGACAGGTACAAAGTCACACAATCAGCTTACTTGCCTGAAGATGGACCTTCTGCACCACTTTAAACAGTATAACACATTAACTCTGTATTTTTAATATGGTGAAATTTGGAAAACTGTTGGGCAAAATAATTAAGATAATCAGGAATCTAATAAACTGTTGGCTGCCCAGAATCATATTTTGAGATGGGAAGCCATACACATTGAATGAATGAATGAATGAACCATCAAACCATCAAACAAACATAATTGGATTTCAGAAGGAAACAGAAATTTAGATTATGTGGAGAAATAAGGCTAGGCAGATGGGAATGGTTTGTGAGCAAATGGCTCTAAACACGTATACCAATAGTTTAAAGTGATATTTGGCTTAAATTGGGAGTCAGCATTGAGCACTTGAATTTCTTCCATTTCATTACTACATCAGTTTTCAATAGGTTTGAAATGTGCATGAATATCCTAGACATTTCCATTGACATTGCTCTTCAGAGCTTGCCAGAGCTTTTTCTTATTTTATGTACATGTTACAAATTTATATAAAATTAACAAAAGCTAACAACAGCATAAAATTACATTGTATTTTACACAGTGGGTAGATACTGTAATAAAATGCAATTTCTCTCTCTCTCTCTCTCTCTCTCTCTCTCTCTCTCTCTCTCTCTTTTAAGTTAAGGCTAAGTTCACATATTATGCTAAGCAATGATTTATTTTAACACACCTCAGCAATCTGGCTCATGTATGATTCTAAACCAGACATGTCAAACTCGCAACGTCACGTGACATCGCACAACATATCGGGACAGTTTTGCCATTGCCTGCAATGGGGTGGATGCAGCTTTGGCATAATGGATCTGGCCTGCGGGCCAGCAGTTTGACATCCCTGTTCTAAAGTATATATAGTGTTTATAAACCATAAATCATACAATACAAAAAGCTGAAACTATACAATCATGTGATTAATGCTACTGAGCCCAAGACCCTTGGGAAGCCTGAGCCAGTGTCTCGAGATGGTCAGGTTCTGAGTGAGACAGAACAAGTTTTGATTTAATTTTACAAAGACCAAGTTGCCTTGTCAATAAACGTTGGGGTAATATAGTAACATCAATCTTGGGAGTTCTTTAGACAGGGATACAATTCTCCCTAAAAAGAACTGGTTTGTGATTTGAAGGTCCATCTTGATTTACACCTTTTGTTTTAAACAACAAATGATAGGGGGTAGGGAAGACTTTGTCTGCTGCACCAATAGTAAGCCTTGGACCAGGATGTCCTCACAATGGTCATTCATTCATTCATTCAGTACAGGAAGGCGTTCTATTTCAAGAGACTTTGGAGATGGCATGGAAGAAACCAGTTCAGAATGCACTGATCAGGCTGGTATTAAATTAAACCCACCACTTCAGGATTGCACCAATCTTGAAATCACTGCATGGTTATCTATAGGCCTCTAAATCCAATTCAGAATGCGCTTATCTCCTACAACTTCCTTTACAGTATAGCCTATGGTTATGTTCAGCCATTACCTTGCTGAAACTGATTCTGCCTATCTGATACGAACATCTTGAGAATTCTGCTCAGAGTCCTTCCTCTTAGGAAGTAAAAATATTTGGGCTTGATGGCAGAACTTCTCTGCGATGGCTCTCAAGCCCCTCCTCCTTGCAGTCTACAAGATGATTAAAATATTTGTACCCAACCATGATTTTGATACTAATTAATTATGGGTACTGTAATTGGAACATGTACTTTCTACTGTTCTAATTTTTAACTATTTCTATTTCTTTGCTTTGTTATATATTGTCCAGAGTCTCACAACTCTGTACTAGTCTAAAGATGTTGGAAATGAAATGAAATAAAATAAATATTTATGTACAAACCAAGTCAACTTTCCCTTATCATGAGATCTTTAAATTTTATGACCTAGAGTAAAAAATGCAAGGCTTTAAAAACAGTATAGGAGTTTATGGAAAATTCTTCTACCTAATTTTCCAACCAAAAAATTTAGCAACTGAATTTATGAGAACCTTAGTAACATTGAGTTGTTCTCCCAGATGTAATTCATGAAGGGGAACCATTCAGCAATATCCCTTATAAACTGTTTACCTGAAACAAATTATCTTATTTATGAACTAATAGGTCACATTTGCTTATTTGTCAAAAAATGTAAATGTAAGTAATGTGTCTTTACTAAAAGAGATGAACTTTTGAAACTTCTCCATGACTCTAGAAATCACTTGATGAAAGGGCAATGCATTTAATATAATATTGTATTTTTACTTTCCACCTAACAACATCACATTTTGTTACCAGCAAAACTGATCATCATAATAAAATACAGCAAGCAAATAAAATATGATAAAATATTCAATTCTTAGATTCAGTGTTGAAAACAGAATTCAAAGAATGATATATAATTATAGCCTGATGTCTCTCTACAGATAATTTATATAGTTATAGCCTGATGTCTCTCTACAGATAATTTATATAGTTTTAATGTATTATTAATATAGTTTTTATATACTATTGATTAACAATATGGTATAATATTGATTGCTAAATAAAGTATTGAACATCTTTTCCCTAGATACTTTCAGCATAAGTAAATCATCCAGTCATTGGATATGAGATGGGCAGCAAATAAATTTACTTTACTTACTTACTTACTTACTTACCTTACTAACCAACCAACCAACCAACCAACCCATCCACCAACCAACCAACCAACCAACTAACGCTTTGTTCTTTTTTTGCTTTTCTCATTTTATCTGTATTCATTTTTAATTTCAATTTAATTCATCTTTAGAAAAATATTGTATTTCTGTAAAAGTATTATTATATGTAATATTATATGTGAATTGTGTAACTATATTGAGATTCTATAGAAACAAAAGTTGAACTTTGGAGAAGCAGAAGAGAAAGAATATTGACACTTTTGAACTTTGGTATTGGAGAAGACTCCTGTGAATATTGCAGACAACCAAGAAAAAGAAGGTTGGGGATAGACCATCATGGAGAAAAATCTATCTGTGTAGTCATTAAGAATTGAAAATGACTTGATTACATAGAATCAATTCATCAGATCACATAGTTATATAACCATATTAGAATAGATATTTACAAGAAAATACAAATATCTCAAATATCAAAACAATAATATATTTTATTTTTAAAGAAACTATCATAAAATATAAAAAAGAGATAACAGTTGAACACTCAGCCTATAATTTGTAATATAAAACAAATAAGTAAAATAATTTTTAAAATGTAATAAATTGAAAAGATTTTCAGAACACATGTTGTGGAATTTCTGATTGGTCAGAGATTAATATTATGATGAATCAAGTATTAGAAGGTGATTATGGGTGAAAAATGTATCTTTTTTTCTTATATTACATCCCCAAAGTCTATAATCTCTTAATTTATTAAGAACCTCAAATATAACATACTGTAAAAAAGATAATTATGCATTCCAGGAGGAATACTTGTTTCCAGACTTCCAAAGTTCGCTTAATGAAATCTGTCAAGCCTAGCATTAGAATTCTCTTTGTACTGAGGGGCACTTGAGACCAGAAAATACAATTCTGCATAGTTTAATGTTTTCTAAAAATTGAATTATAATGATGAAATTGAAAAATGTAACATAATTTTAATACTAGTACTACCTGACATTTTTCTTAATAATCATTATATCTGTAACTTATTTGGACAAAGATTTTTATCAGATCCTATTAAGTAAAGACAGTTGTCAATTTTTTCTGCTCTCAAAACCATTCAAATAATCCTTAGTATTAATACATGACTTTTAAAAACCAGTTTTCAAAATTTCAGAAAGCTATGTGTAAGCTCTTAAATTCTCTGAATGTTTATTCAGACTATTTAGAGCAGAAATAAAGCAATAGGCAAAAAAAATCTAAATCTACTTCCACAGTCATGCACTAATGAATACAGTTAAGGGTTGTGTTTAGAACGTAGTCTAAGATTATACTCTAGATTAGCATAATTGTAGGACATTTAGGAGTTTGAGAGGTCACATATGATTAATTATTTCTATTTACAGTCCAAGTATATGCTACAAATACAGTGTCAAATGGCAATCCTGAAAGCCTCTTTTTCTTAATTTTGAAGTCCAGAAAATACTTACACATGTACAATTTTGAGGAAGCATAACTTTTAAAATAAACAGGTTATGCAAAAGATTAAAAAACACAACAAAAATAAAGGCAACCAGCTATTTTTTTTTAAAAAAAAGACAAGAACAGGTTTTCAACTTACAGATCCACTTTCAATGAACTGATTACTAAGGTAGTATAATGTAGTGGTCAATCATATTCACTGTAATCTATAATTTGGCTTAATCTACTTCACACTGTTGTTATGGGAAAAAGCTAGGTGAGGAAGTATATAACCTTGACCTCCAAGAAGAAAGTCTAAATATATAAATTGTTAAAATAAATAAATAAATAATAAAATTGATTTCTATAACTACCAGAAGTTAACTATTTCTGGTTTCTAGATAAGCAGAACAATAGTATATTAACAGTTTTATTAGCAAAAGTGCCAAATAGTCCAGGGCCATGCACTAAATATGAACTGTAAGAATTTTAATATAAGTTTCAGATACAGAGAATATAAAAATTCATGTAAAAATATACAACACTTTAAAACCAGAGAATCAGAGATTGCTATTAATACTTGCTTAATACACTCAATATAAAATTTATGTTATTGAAACATATTTTAGAAAACAAATCTCCATCATAATTATTAGATGTTTTAAGTAGTGGTGCAAAAAAATTTCTGTGGCAATAGCTTGAATAAAACTCACAGTTGAAAGACTGGTAACTTTGACATTGTCCAGTCTCAC
The DNA here is from genome assembly GCF_016545835.1 of Crotalus tigris. Classification (NCBI taxonomy): domain Eukaryota; kingdom Metazoa; phylum Chordata; class Lepidosauria; order Squamata; family Viperidae; genus Crotalus; species Crotalus tigris. The sequence goes on from NW_024097020.1 coordinate 443,061, forward strand.
TTATTCTTGATTATTGCCACAGATATAGTCATTTGTTAAAGATTAAAGGTCCATAGTTCTGATTTCAAAACTGATTAGTTTTTTTTTTAACTTTACTGGTTCAGTTTCGGAAGCAAAAGTTTATATTTTTAGAATATATAATGCTAAGGAGTTTAATTGCATATTTGACATAGTTATTACACTTTGGTAAGTGAAAATTCTAAATGAAAATAATCCCAATGAGTGACTGATCTATTATAAATGTTTTACTTAACTGTGTACATTTATTGAAAATGTACATCTTAGCTGACATAGTTAGCAGGCTGGGAATTTAATTACAAATAATAAATATAATGTTCAATGTTACAATCACCAATGTTTGGTCCAAGGCAACTTCAGACAGTGTAAAAGAACCAAAAGAGTTATTTATATATAATTCCATTGAGAGTATTCCACAGGAAAATAAATGAAAATAAATAAATAAATAAATAAAGGGCATTGTGACTATTTCAGCATTCTCAAGCCCAAGTCAGGACTATAATACTCAAGTAGCTTTTTTCGTATGTATTTGTCCTGAATGAACAACTTTTTATGTGGTGACATTTATTGGCAATTTGCCATTATGTCCCAGAATTGATGCCAATATGGTATTATCCCTGGGCACTGCAGCAAATATGAAGTTTCCAGATCCTATTAACAGGATAAATATAATGGTACTGATGCAAGCCTTCTGCTGCAAGTATTCATTGGGATTTACTGCTTTAACTCATGGTTGTTAGGAATCAATAACTATGTTTATTCTCTGTGTGGTATGTGACTGGATTGGTCAATCATTTCTACTGCAAAAGATATAGCGTATTTTTTTCTCCCTCAGAGAGGGATACTTACTGAATCTACACATGAATATCTTCAAGATAGTCTTGAAGAGATTAGCTTATGATTGTTCTGCTCTACATAGCCACAGAAGCAGCTAAAGGCAGAGGCATTCCCAAGATCAAAGTCTTGCTGATACAAGGAAAGTAGCATCATGCTGGAAGGGAACAATACCATTGTATACATACAAAAGGGGTAGAGCTTGCAATGCAATAACTACCATCCATCCATTCATCCATCCAATTTATAGGGTCACCTATAACTACCCATTATTTTGGGTAGTTACCAACAATTAAAAATTGCATAAAAATATAAAAGCAATGAAATAACAATACATTGTACTGGCAGTCCTTGGCTTACAACAGTTCACATAATGACCATTCCAAGTTACAATGTCACTGAAAAAAGTGACTTATGATGATTTTTCACAGTTATGACCATTGCAGCATCCCCAGGGTCACGTGATTTACATTCAGATGCTTGAAAATTGACTCACATTTCTGACGGTTGCATGTGGTCGTGTGATCACCTTTTGCAACCTTCTGACAAGTAAAGTCAATGTGGAAACCACATTTGCTTAACAACCATGTTACTAATTTAACAACTACAGTGATTCACTTAACAAATTGTGGTCATAAATTGTGGACTACCTGTATCTTCAGTCGAGGTAAAACAAAATCACTGAAACAAAACAGCACAGTGCATTATATGGATTCCACTACATAATTGGATTCCCAGGAGCAGTGACAAAATCATATCTTTATGGTCTTGTGAAAGGTCGACAGAATCGGGGCCAAACTAATCCAAAGTGTATGTATCAAGACTCTCTTCCTGGGCCCATTGGACAACACTTCCATATAGAAAGACTTGAACCATTCTTTGTATTTTTCTGTCAAAAATTTTGAAAAATAGAATTTAATCAACTCTTGTGTCCATCCTGAAACATTAAAGATAGGCATCTGTTTCTGCACTTAACTTATGAAGCGAAAAACATGCTGACTGGGAAAAGGGGGGAAACACAGAAAAATTGGCGAAGGAAATAATTATACATAAAATATTCAGAACAAAACAATTCAGTTAGCCTAGCTAAACTAATGGCTTATTACTTGCTTGAATATGTTCTTTTCAGCTTAATTTCAGAATTCAGTGTAGTTAATTGAAAAAAGATCATTGCATCTCCTGCTTAGATATTATTAAGCAGATCTTTCTCATTCTACCTTCTCTACAAAGGTTTAATTTGATATTTAGAAAATACTGTAATGCTATACCAAAACCTAGAGGGTTGTCACATCCATTATAAATGGAAGAATTAGCTATAAGAACAGTACAATTCAAATCAAAGCAAGTTTAAAATCATCATTAAAATTAATTAAGAATTAAACACTGGCTTTTTGCAATTTTCCTGTACCAGGAGAGTAAGAGCCACGTGTGATTCCTTGGGGAGTACATTTTATAGCCTGATGATTCTAAGGAGAGAGCCCACTCCTTAAAGGGCTTATTCTTGATAGGTTTCTGGCTCAAGGGACATCTTCAAAAGTGCACTGAATCTTGTGCATTCTAAGTAATCAGGTAGGTATCAGGTGTAGGTAATTAGGAAGCGAAGTTGAGTTCCAAGAACTAAAAGTTTATTACATGCAACCTGTACACAAGAATCTGATCTACTAAAGGTCAAACCAAACTGACAACTGGATAAGGGTCAACGGAATTCACAGGGAACTGGATTTGGGTCTCTTGTGGGAGCTTAGCGACTCCAAAATTATGTGTTTGACCTCACCCTTGGGCTCAACTTGCTCATCTCCTACAGTAGACGTATTGTGACACAGAGAAAATAAATAAATAAAGATACACATAATAAACATCTGAAACTAAATAATTGGATTGTATTAGAATATAAATGAATTGTATTTGGGGGCACAAATAGTAAATAAAAGATCAGTCTTAGTAAAATCTAAAAATTCCAAAGTATTAATAGCTTCTGTAAAGTTACATGGGTCTGCAAAAATTCAGAAAACTCAAGACGTTAGGAATTTAAGGACAACATCTAGATACAATTGACTAAGGGAACAGATTTAATAGATAGATGACCAGGAAATTCTAGGACTATTGACTATAAAGATAAGTTAATATCCCAAAATGTGGCAACAACAAAACCATTTTGGCTGCATATCTACCTGCATATCCCAATGTAGCCATCAATAGCCTCAAGAAAGTGGTTTTAAAAGAAGATTTACTCAAGAAAGTGATTTTAGAAGAAGAGTTCCTAGAGCTACATGCCATAACAAGAAACAAACAATCCATTGCAAGCACTTTCTTAAATTAAGGCAAAAATGTAGGTTGGCCCTTCATCAATTGACAAACATTAATGCTATCTGTAAATTAAGGTATTTCGTTTTGCTTGATTAGATGAATTGTAGATCTATGTGGGTGCTGCTTCTTTGGAAGGAAGTTTGTACAACTTAGAGAACCTACCACTACAATATATTCAGATCCTGCACAAGTTGTTAAGCTAAATGTTTTTGTCCACTATGTAAGTTGTTTAATGAATGCTTGAATAGTTTTGTAAATGTATACTGCATTTAAAATTTACTACTGGATAGAAGAGATAAAGGTTTTTAACATCATCATAAAATACTAACAAAGATGAAGTAGATGCATAGCACTTTGAATTAAAACATCTTTTGAAAACAATAGAAATCTTCCATTTATTGTGAACTGACATATAGCTTTAATTTAGCTGAAATATAAATATTTTATGAAGAATTGACACATTTTATTTTTATCTCTATTTAGGACAGCCAAAGCAGATTGTTTTGAGTTTCATGTTGACTTTGTTCTACAAAATATGGCTATTTTTGTGCATCAGTACCATTATTTAATTATTTAGAGGACAACTTCTTAGATATTCCCAATTGAAAAATTTCTAAAAATATAAAATACACCTTTCTGGAGAATATTAGCTATAATTGTTATTGAAATATAAACTCTTTCCATTCTTCATTGCAAGTTCTTTCTGATAATTATAACTCTTGTTTAAACTAGGAAATGGAACTGTCAATTGCAATATTATTTCAAAGTAATATAAATCACTGTTTGTCTCCAGCAAGGATTATCTTTATAGTATCTTTTCTCCCTATCATCAGAACAACCAACCATATGCTATTAGGCGTAAAGCATTTTCTCCCTTGTTCTTCACTAAAGATCTTTACAGCTCTATAGCAAAAATGATCTTTTAAAATTGAAAAATATTTTCAGAAAATATGTTTGTTAACTTGCAGGCTTGTCCTCTGTTACTAAATCTGGTCCTGACAGCTTAATAGTCAATAAGGCAATAGTCAAGTAGACTCTCCTGGGGAAAGCAGCTGAGAATATATCAGATCACTGATACAGAAAGCTATCTCTAGAACCCCAGACTTTGAAATAAGACCTTTACTAGATTTAGCAGAATTTCCAGGGTTACAGCTACTATAATGGCCTCCAAAGGCTCATGAGCCAATAACTATTCTTTATTTGTATGGCAAATCATGATTAAGATTGTGTTATGTTTTGTCTCAAAATCTTCAGGTTGGTTTTTTATTTTGTCTCAAGATCTCATCAGATACCAAAGAAGTGTCACGGAAACAACTACAAGATATTTGATTTAACTAGAGCAAGTTGACTGAACACATCTCCCTTCTAATATAATATTTGTCAGCCTTATTTTGCTTGGTGTTTCTATGCAGTTGTATGTGCTTTTCATGAACTAAGATGCTGATAACAAGAAGAAAAGAAGCCAAGAGAGAGAAGCAAAGAATAAGGAGAGGTTTATGGACAACACACACCAGGGGTAATTAGAATAAGAAAGAAAGGAATTCTGATCAGATTAATTAGTGAAAGAATTGGATGGCTACGAAATAAGGAACTACAAGGACCACATCACACAGTAAGTGTGACCCAGGTTTTGGCTTTCCAAAAGGTCTTGGGAAAGAGTAATTTCTCCCTTTTTTGTACCTAAGAGGAGGCTAGGAGTAGGAAAACAAAATTAAGTAAATCTGTCTAAAGAAGGGATAAATAAAACAAAGCCCAATGATTAAGTTTAACAATTGTCTTGGGGAGCAATTGAAGCTGTTAAGAAACTTCAAGGCTGCTTTGTAACTATATGTTATATTAATTCCTGTCTCTTCCACTTTGTGAAAATCAACACAATGGGATTCTTATACCTCAAATATCCAGTGTGGTTTGAGAAAAGTACTTGGAAGATTAAAAGAAAAGCAATTATATTAAGCACATTTTTCCCACTTCACTATATTGGGAGTTTTCACTGAAGCAGATATTAGAAAGACATAAAGGTGCTATTCCCTGACCCTTCTGCTACTTAATTCCTTCATATCGTAATGTTTTCTATGAGATGACTGCAATTTGCATAGTGTAGCAAACTCTCAATCAGCAATTGTTTATGTGAAATAGTGCAATGAGGACAAAAAGGAAAGAAATATGGCATGAGATTCTGTGTCTCTTAATTTTTTTAGCCATACTGTCACAGTTTATTCAGTCAAATGGAAACTGCACACATGAGTCCTAACGGATATATCTGCACTGAAGACACATGAGGTACACATTATTAATTTACTGACATCAGCAACTTAATGTATTATTTTTATCAGAATGAAAGTGACAAGCTTATTAGAAATTCTTTTTGTTTACTGTGTTCATATACATGTGTTGAGATCCAACATTTTCACAATTATTGAAGTTAAGATTTTAAAGATAATCACTTTGCTAATTTTAAATAAAATTAGTATTAGGCAAAATACAAACACAATTCATAATACCACATTGTAAGTATATGATATATATTTAAAAAATATTTCGATATAGATTAATGCATAATAAGCTGCAGAAATAGCTCATTTGCTTCATTTTATTGGTAGCCTGGTTTTTTTTTTAAATGATCACTTCACAGATAAAACAGTTCCCTAGCTAAGCAGGTGGGTAGCACTGTGCAGAAAAGGAACTTTGTATGACAAGCTATTTAAAATAAAAGAAGAATTGGGAGTTGACTGTTTTTCATTTTTTCAAGATCTCTAGTTATTTTCACTTCAAAGCAGGATGGAAAATTCCCAAAGTTGCAGCAAAAGATTGATCTTATTTTTAGAAAATTGTTCAATATGTTTCAAGCTTGATGTTCTTTTTCAATATTGTTTCCCTTAACAGAAAACAGATTCTCCCTCTTCAGTTACCTTCTGTTCCTGTCTTCTATAGCACTTTGGATATTTTCCTACTGGTTGTCATTCATTTCATTTTCTTTTTAGGCTTCCAAATACATGACACCTTACTGCTGGCAATGGTCCTTTGAACAGCAAGATTGGTCTCCCCAGAGATACTTTGGAACATGTAGTGACATGAACCTTGTATCTGTCTGCAGCATTTTAAAATAACTGCCAGGAATCCCCCCTCCAAATGATTGCTTTAAGTAATTTAAATTTTAAGTTGTTGCAGATGGGTGCTAAATTTGTGCTCCTGCACATTCCAAAGATCTTTTCAAGATCTTTTGGAAATTAAGTCAGAAACACTGCACACCCCAGTTGGATAATGAACCATGTCTATATTCCAAACCATTATCTCCATTAAAAATAAGGGAAAACGGATTGCCCTAAATGCAGGCCTGTCTTTAGGATGACACAACTATGACATTATCAGATAACAAAATCATATTTTTGAATATGAATCTTAACCAACATGTTAAACAGCAAGAACACAGGGCTGAAATTCTGTTTAGAAAAACAAAATTTAGAGTGATTATTCTGTTTTGGCAGTAAGTTCTGTTTGGAACATTGCCCAAAAATCTTTTAAATTCTTTCTACCCCTACTTAGATGTTAGCAATCCTATCCAGAAAAGAGAGTTAACTTGCAGAGCTAATAAATGAGGGAATACTTTGGCTCCAATTAAACCTTAATCAACCACTTAAGGGTTTAAAAATCAAACAGCCAATATGAGATCCATAAAAGTTGGGATTCTCAACATTTTGTAGGAAAAATAAGTTTCCAAAGTAAAATTTATTTTCAGTGGTTGAATGGTCACTAAATGAACTGTCATAAGTTAAGGACTACCTGTAGTAGCATTTGCATCCAAGTTATTTGACTGGACTAATATTTATTTTTAAAGATAAAATGAATCAATCTATTACATATCTCTCCACATTCCACTCCCCAAATCAGCTCTGATTTATTCACAATGGGCACCAATATTCCGAGCCACTATTTCTTCTCTTTTCATATCCCATCAAGTGCCTAGCTACAATTTACTACTGATATTACTGAAGATGGTCTTCAATATCACTGCAGACTTCATTGCATGCCTTTTAATATTCCTTTTAAACATTTTTAATAAATTCAGCACTTTAGAAATTTAATGTCAGAATTTAAGGATTTTAGTTTCAAATGTATGTAACTTCTAGGCATCCTTCATCCTTTAAGAACAGCCTAACTTTTTGGTAAATTTCATTCTACTCTGTAAAAAAGAATAATGAGGACTTTAAAAACATCTTAAAAATTTGTGCATCCTTTCTTTTTTAATGATGTTTTTAATGTTTCCTCCCCATAAATTTTTACTTTAACAAATTTAATACAGTAATAATAAATTACTATTCTATAATATTCTAATAAAACTCAATCCAATTATTAATGATAATTTTTAATGCAGACACCGGCCCAGTCCAAAATAATATAGAGAAACAGATCAAATACAGCTTTGGGATTAATTAGCTGGCTACTCAATTGATTCCTGAAGAATCGTTTGGTTGACTCTACAAGTTACAGCACAAAAATTGGCTACATCAAGTGTAACAGCTGAATTTGTAACTGCCAAAATAAAATAAATAGGTCAAATCTTCCCTGTATTTTTGTGAAAAACAGAGTAGTTCAAGTGACACAAACACCTCAGTAAAATTAATAATACATTAATACATGAGCTAGGATCTCGACCTTTCTTCTATTCCAAGGACAAATCCAATTTTCTGTAATAATATTACAGTTTCAACTCTAAGACCATTGGAAATGGAATCTACATAAAGGTCCTGTACTACCTCAAAATGGTTAGATGAACAACTACTTAAGTAATTATCTGGATGGTTGAAAAAAAATCAGATATTCTCCTGCATAAATCCTCTAAGTCGACGTTTTTAATTTAAAATTCTTTCCCTATTAATTTGTTTCAGTTTTTTACATCCCAAAGATAATGCATTACATAAGCAGCCAAATAGGGCCGCTTTGAGTTCTATATATCTATGCCAACTGGATTGAAAAATATGAATCAGAATAAGAGATACTAAGAACATTAGAAAGAAATTTGAATTAGTAGTTGATGAAAAATAACCAGGCCTGACTTCAATTTAATGAAGCCTGCTTCCATTTTAAGTGCTACCTGAAGTATGCATTACAATTATATACATTTATTTAGCATGCCCTTGCTAGACAGAGGAGACTGGAAATCTTGAGTTGCCAAATAAAGCTCTAATACTATACCCTGAACTGGCATAAGATGAAAATTCAATCATGGATCCCGCATAGACCTAGTCAACCTGTTTGATTATTCAAATTGGAAATTGAGTCTAATTTTGCCCAAAGTTCATGCACAGACATCACCAATATTGGCAGATGCAAATATGTCTTTCCACTGAATATTAACCTACATAGTAAAGGTCAGATTCATATATAGTTTGGAATAAAATTAATTTTTACTAATGTTTGTGTTTCTTACTATTTTTAAAAATTTACTTACTACCTTTTAGAGGCATGGTGGTTCAGTGGCTTAATAGACACCAGAGAAGGTCTATGCTCTGGCAGTTGGGAGTCCTACCAGTGCATGTCAGAGTGAGCTCCCACCACTTGCCTCAGCTCCTGACAACCTAGCAATTCAAAAGCATGTAAAAATGCAAGTAGATAAATAGCTATCACTTTGGTGGGAAAGTATCAGCATTCTACGCTTCACTGTATGGTTTGTGCTGTGGCATGATGTCATGCTGGCCACATGACTATGGAATAGTCTTTGTACAGTGCTGGCTCAAGGGCTTACGGAAACGGAGATGAGCACTGCCCCCTAAAGTCGGCTACGACTAGTGGATTAAAATCCGCAGGGACAGCTTTACTATTTTTAATTCAAATTCTATATTTCAGTATGTAGCTTCATCAAGAACTTTATGCCATCACCACAGACAGAAATAACACAGCCTACTTACAGCAAGTATTATCTCATATTTATTTAAATGTAGCAGCATATTTAACAACTTGTTCCTACAAGATAAATCTAGGAAAATCATTTAGAAATTGTAAAAGAAAATGTTGAGCAAACAGCATTCATTAATATGAAAAGAAACTAACTTTGATAATATAATTTAGGATACAGGAATGTCCTATTTAATGCCTACAGCACCTACTACATTCCATTCTAAATTTTCTACTTTGAAAATGGCACGTTTTTATTTACTGAAATTTAAACACTGTCTGTTCCAATAATAAAAAAAACAGAATAGAAAAAAATCCTATACAAGGGCATTGGCTTTTCTTATAAGCAAATTATATACAACATAAAAGTTCATGAGGGAATTATAAACTTTCCTTTAGTTTTGTTGAGAACTCTTAGTTAAATTGGCTATTCCTGATGCCTCTTCCAAATTCTACTTTCTATACTGAAGCATTGAAACTGCCTCATTGCACTTCTTCTACCTCAACACCTTTGGGTTTGATTTGTCAAATGTTTTGTCTGGGATGCACCTGACATTCCATGCATAAAATAGGAAGGGAAAAACAAAAGGTGAAGCATTTCACTGTGGGACAGTTCTTACTGAACCATGCTCTACACAGCTGATGTCTTCTCTCTTCCTTATTCTTCCATGGTGGATCTGACTGGAGTGGGGATAAATTGGGTTTGGATCATGCCTCAAAGTCATTTAAATCAAGGTGTTTTTTTTAAAAAGTATTGATATTTACATTCATTTTTATGCCAAATTTAAGTCACTGACACTTCTTTAAGGAAAGCAAGTCAACAACCATCCAACAATCACAGATTCCCCTGCATCGACTTTGCAAATCTGGAGAGTTACAGTTGTCAGATGCCTCTAGAAGCAACATACTCTATTCTTAGTCATAGGTTGTGTAATATCATAATACAGAAAAACACCAATTTCCAAGCCAAAAAAAATGGTTTAAGCTTGTTTTCCTGACTTTAGATTCAGAATGTTACTTCTGTGCAAGAGTTTAAAGAAATGAAATAAAAGGGAATCCTTTATAAAAGCCCTTATAAATTAACAGCAATATTGAAAGTCTCAGTTTTTTCTATATTAATCAATCTCTCCCTCAACATCATCCCTACACTACCAGCTTACCATGCTTTGAAACAATTAAATGCATTTATTTTAAAAAGTTATATTCTGGCTTTCTTTGTAAAACAAGTAAAATAAAGTTTTTAATGCTCTTTAAGTAGGGAAAAATAGATGCCCTAACTAGAGAACAGACACAAAGCAGTCATGCATGACAGGCTTACTCACAGATGACAAGCTGTTGCACTAAACTATTTTGGTACAATTCATTTGTGGTATCAAGGACAATTTGGTTTCATCCATATGACTATTACTGGGACATCTTGTGCATGATTTTAAGTGGGCCACACATTGCGGTTGGCATGTGATGACTTCTATGAGCAATTTGCTGCTGACAACATTAACAACACTATACATCTAGCACTATGAGTAGCCTAAGCACGTCACTACTTTTTCTAAACAAAATAATTTTGTTTAATTTTAATATATTATAAATATTAGCATAGTGTTTTTAAAATGAAATTAATGTTTTCAGTTATTACCAATGATAGTTTAAATTTAATAGCGCAATAGTTTAATTTCCTTTTGCAGTTTTGACAACTGAAGATAAAAGAAAATAGGGGTCAAATTAATAGAAGATATTCCTCAGAATGAAATCACATTGTAATAAAGAACTAATTTCATTTTTTAAAAAAAAATAGCATAACAATCTTACATATTCTCTACTATAGGTTAATTATACCTGAGTTCCCCAACTTTTCAACTTTGTGGATCAGCGGAGGGGGGGGATGGTTCCGCACAAGTGCTGGTCAAGAGAGCATAGTTTCATTTGTGTGAGCGGTGGTTAAGCGCATGTGCGCATCTCCATTTGCATGAGCAGTGGTTAACAGGAAAACAACAGATGTCTTCCTTGGTTGTTTCTTAGCCACATGGTTAATATGACCAACAAAACTAATATGACACTAAAAACTAAGAATTACATACCTATGTTATTACAGCAGTGTTTCTCAATCCTAACAACTTTAAGATTCATGGACCTCAACTCCCAAAATTCTCCAGTCATCCATTCTACTGGGGATTTCTAGGACTTGAAGTCTGTAGAACTGAAAAGTTGCTGATTAAGAAACACGATATTAGAGCATAGACAATCTCAGAAATTATTTTCTTCACATTTCCCTTTTTAATTGCTGTTTGGGCATTGTCTGATTGATTTTTGAACTAACTCATGCTATTTGCAACTTGCCAATTATAAGGAAATGTAGATGTGAATGTCAATAGGAAATAGCATATGCACATTTAATTTATTAATGTGTATTTCATTTTTTAAGATTTTTATCCTGCAGGTCTAGGTATTTAAATGATAATTTCCATTCATTTTGTGATCCACAATAAAAAGTCTGTAGATAGATTAGGCTGAACTCCAAATCTGCTAGTAAATTCGTGAGTTGACAGGCCACAATTTGGCATTTCTGATTTCTAAAAAAAAAGGAGCAAAACTCTTTTTATTTCTACAGAAGTGCAACTGTGAAGTTTTAGATTCAAGACTTCTTCCTAAGGGATAAAAAAATAATAATAAAAGATGTTCTCCAGCAATCAGACATTGTATTTTTTAAAATACTACTATTAAAATTGTGAGTCTCAGAGTTTATGAACAATAAACAGAAGACTGATGAAACAATAAAATCATGAGTAAAAGTGAAACATTTTATTATATGAGGGTTATTTTTCCTAATATTTAGGAAAATTTAATTTAACCGGGATACAAAAGAATTTTAGCAAGACTTTTGAAAGAACCACTTCAGCAACAGTAATGAAATGAATGGGATGGGTGTATTTCAACTCACTGCTGATTTTGAACCTGAAAAGAGGCTACTGGCTACCAGTGTCTTTTCTGGTGGACGACTAGACAATATATGGCAACATAAGAGTTGATGGAAGCCTTAAACAAAATAAAAATATTGAGCACTCTTTAGAGAAGAATCCATATACCATTCCTTCACAAACAGAAGCCAAGGTCAGGAAGGTTTTATTTGTTTCCTAATCTCATCTTCAGCCTCTTCTTTCTCCTATGTGTGCAAGAGAAGGAGGAGAAGAGGAAAAGCAAACAAAGATAAATTTCAAAGATAAATAACAAGAGGGAGCTGGATCATTCCCCAAAGGCAAAGTTGCTCGCAAACTTTCCTATGAGAAAATGTTTGGGGCTGAATAAAAGCCACAAAAAGAAAAGTCTCATTTATGGTTCGTAAGAGCAAGGATAGTACAAGCATGATGTTTTCATAGCAGAGGTCAAATATTTTCCTTTCATTTAGAAAACTGATACTCAAATCTCATTATCAACTGTCCAGAATCAGTAGCCACAGCTCAGTAGGAGAGACAAAAGTGAGGACAATCAACCTTCATTGTGACATATTATGCATTCCAGGAGGTGCCAGAGATGATCTGGCTGAAATACATTCTGACATTTCAAATAAAGCCAACAGATACCTTCTTCCACCTTCAGTCTCCAGGAGGCACCTTGGGGCATTTAGGTTATTAACAACTATCTATCAGTGAGATATAAATGTGATAAATGAATAATTTTATCATATTAATATTGGTATCATTTTAATTATTTATATCAGGACATTTCAATTTTTTAAACTTAAAACCTGTTAAAGAAATACCCAGAGAATTTCTGACCTGCAAATCTGTGTACCCTAGAAAAATTGCAGTGGACATTCTGCTCAACTGTTGTCCTTAGGATCTCACAGAACTTCATTGAGTTTTTGGAGAAGAGTAAGGTTCCAGTTTGAAAACCCTGATTTATGCCACTTTGTATATGCTGCCCTACTTTCAAGAAGAGAAAAGCTCCAGAATATTTATAATATAATTCCACAATATTTGTAACACAATAAAAATAAAAGCTAAACAGGAAATAACACAAAATCAGTATTTAAAACAGGAAATAACACAAAATCAGCCCATGTTCTCTACATGTACCAAAGGCTTGATGGAACAATAAGGTTTAACCACATTACAAAAGTAAAACAGTGTTTCCATACCTCATATAGTAAGATGTTCCATCAAAAAAGAGGCTGAAATATTTGTGTGCATAGTAAGGATGTACATACATTTATGAATGTGTGGGTTATATATCAGCTTCATCAGGTTACCTAACAAGAGGACCCATACTCTTAGCATACAATAAAGAAGAATCAAATCGGTTTATTGTAAGATTCAAAGCATCAAAAATACTCAGAATACCTTGGTATACAGACTACACCTTAGAGTAGTTTTCTGATTTATAAGGACCATTCTTAGAGATAGAGGATGAGTAATTGGACACAGGACACCTACAGTTTTGCCTCTGACGACAATTGCAGGCCTAAAAACATCAAAACAACCCACTTGGAATTCTGGGAGATAAAAAATATTTTATCTTTAGAAAGAAGTACAGGATTAAGAGATATAATTCATTTGTATTAGTTAAACCTTTTTTTGATTAACAGCTTGTCTTTAGATTCTTTATTTATTCATGTAGCTGGACAGCTCCTGGACAGTCTTGGCAACCTTCCTTTAAAGAATTTATCTTGCTCTGCGGAACAGTTCCCTGCTTTGCTGGGGAAAACCATAGCTAAAATACTGTTAAAACCTGAGCTACAAATCAAGGAGAAAATTTTGCTTTTCTTATATTCCTCTTTTACTTATTACAGTGATTTTATGCCACCACAATCTAAAGAACCATTCTGCTGTAGTGGTCAAGGCAGAAGATTAGAAACTAGGAGATTACAAGGCACAAAGCCAGCTGAGTGACTTTAAGCCAGTCCTTCTCTCTCAGACCTAGGAAGCAGGCATTGGTGAACCACTTCTGAAAACATCAAGAAAACTGTAGAGACTTATCCAGGCAGTCACCAGGAGCCAACACTGGCTTGGGGCACTAAAAGGCACCACTTAGGTGGCTTATAACACTAAAATATTAAAAATACCATGTAACTTTCTCTGTCTGTGCTATTAGATTGGTTAGCTTGAATCTGCAGCAATTACGAATAATACTCTTTTCACAAATTAGATTTTTGTGTCTCACAGTTTATCCACTGTTGCTTTGTGTAACTGAGTATCATTTAATAGATCCATATAATGAGAATCTAGAGATCTCTGCTGAATACTGTGCAATTGATGGAGTGGCATGATGTATTCCTGTAGGATATTCAGATATTAACTTTTAACTTGATATTATCCATTAACTTCAGGGAATAAAGACAATCTACAAATAAAGTTTCACTGTGAAAATAAAAATTAGCTGTATTATAGAAATTAGATTTCCTGGCTGGGAGCCAAATGGAGAGGGGAGAGGTCAATGATGGAGGTGGCTGATGGCGGACTCCACCTCCCCTCCCTTGCTCTCTACTGTTCACCTGTCCATCTTTTTGGTTGTCATATTGATGTATTCTCATTGTGTTCTTTTTCATTGTTTATTTTATTGTACTATTATTTTACTTTTGTTCATTTACACTGTTCTCATATCTTCTTTTTTATTTATTCCTTTTTGTAAGCTCCTCAAATAGCCCCATGGCAAGATAAGTGGCAAATAAAATAAATAAAACATCTTTTAGATTTTTCCAAATTGATTCTGATTCACTTTTGAAATAGTTATAGCGTCCATGGGGAGAAGAAGGAGAGAAATACTATTTTAGCTTTTTTTCCATTTTGAACTATATTGAAAACTATTTGTTCCCATACATCTAATTTATAGTTATTCAAATGCTCTAAGTTTCAAATGCTTACATGTTCACACCAAAAGCTAAAAACAAGAACTCAGTCCTTCTATTAGGACTCTTGGCTTTGTATTTCCCTCCTACCTACTCCAACTCAACTGCTGCTACTAAAATAATAATAAAGAGCTCTTGTGGTTCAGAAAAGTGGTATGCAATTGCGGCATTTACCCATGGATCATTTTATGAAAGCTTATGAGAAAAGAAACTGCTAAGTTTTTAAGATATCATAAGATACTACAATAAGAGAACAATAATCAAACTTCAGCTATAAAAATATAGGTGTATTGGGAATTTCTGAACAATTTTCAGAAGAAATTCAGGCATTTTCTAGCTCAGAGAAACTCCTCTGTAATAATATGGCATCTATACTCATCAGAAGCTGCCAACTAAGAATAACCATCTTAAAAACAATTCATTCTTAATTTTGGAATTTTTTAAAAAATATTTTTTCCGAAGTTCAGACCAGCAGGAGCATTTTACATTTTACTAGAAACAGGATGTGATTGTGATCCTTCCTCTTCCTCCTGTTATAATTTGATAAATTTGTAGGATTATGGACTGGCTTGATCCACAAACTAGTTCACAGCAAACATATGTACACAGTGTCATGCATGTTGATTCCGGAGGTTCATCCCAGAATGACCCTCCTTTTACAAATGTTTTCTCTAATAAATAACTCCTATATAAATTTCTACTTAAGGTTGTGCCATTAGCAAGAAATAATTAGATATATTTATAATTGCTATCTCTAAAAGCAGTTAGTACTCTTTTATACCATTCTGTGTTGCCTTTAGAACCAAGCACTTGATGCATTTGCCTTAGGTTGGATCACAAAATGTCCTCAGATCCTTCCACATTCTTTCATGTTAGGGAAGTCCTTTATAGCAAAGCTATAGTCAGAGATCATAACAATGCAGTATGATTTAGGGGTGGGTGGAGGAATGTAGATAAGAACACCCGAGAGAGTCTGCTTGATTTTTTTTCTTGCTACTTCTTCCCTGCCTATGAACAGCTGGTGGAGCACAGCTTGGAAGAGAGAAATGGGACAAAGGAAAAATACTTCCCTCTAGCTTTCTAGCCATAGATCAAAGCTCAGTGGCTGCATTTCCATTTAACACATTCTGTATACTAGAAGCATTATACAATGGCATGTAATGGTTAGTGTGGCTTTAAACCTGTGGCCACATCTGGGAGAAACCTCATTAAGCAAAGTGGAAGTTTTTGTGAAACAAAAGTGCAAAAGTATCAGACTCTTGTCTAATAAAACCCACTTTTACAAACAGACCCTAAATGCTTGTTTCTCAACATATCCCATTCTAAGGTTGGTCTAAAATTTATTCAAGTAGAATACATCAGTCTCAATGGTACCCAGAAATTATTGTATAGTTAAATATAGGATATGCTCAGGGTCGTCTTCTACTGGATCAAAAGGAGCTTATGCCACTTTTGTAACAACAACCAAGGCACAGATGCTTAAGAAAAACAAAAAAAGCTTGTTTCTAGATGGAGGAGAGAATTATGAGTAGGAAGTTTTCCTCTGTCCAGAAACTGATCTTATATCTCCATGGGAAGATTCTGAACTAGTCTTTATATAAACTGCAATGGGAATTACCAAACATAAACACAACACTCCATTGTTCCCATAAATGAATCTGGAGATTTAATAAGAGAAACGGAGAGCTGTTGGCATTTCTCTCAGTCTATACCTGTACCATGCAAATTATCCTTGCTATCTCAAACATTTTATATTAGCATTAAATGCAACTGACACTATACCCATGCTAAGAATTCCACCCAAGTCTACAAATGCACTTTTCTTACCTACCTATGAGCAGCAGAATATCTACACTGACTGAAAAAAGCAGCATCTACTGTAAAAAGTAATTGTGGATTTTTACTATAATTGCAGTGTGAAAAATAGTTAACAACATAATCACAATAGTAAAACACAGTGTTTTCACAGTACCTTAAGTAGTCTGACAGATGGGAGAAAGGCAGCATGGCACAGCTTCCGAATGGTCCAATTTAGTGGTCGGGGAGCATCACTTTGACTCATGACCCTCAAATATTCCACCGGAATAATGAAACACAAACCTCACCAATGTCTAAAAAACAAATGCTCTTCCACTGTGCTGAAATTCCATGTCCATTAGGGGTCCACACCTGCAATTCCATTAGCCAGATGTCTATTTTAACTTGACTGAAAACCTGACAAAGTGCTTTAGCCACTGATTTGCTTTAGCCACTGATCCTCCGTAAGAAAACACCTTCCCAGCTTGGATTGGTTGTGCTCATGCATACCAAATATGTTGAATGAGAGCAATCAGACTGCTTGCTGCTGCTCAGGGGAGGGCTGCACCGTATTACAGAGAAAGGGACAGCATGCTCTAAAAAAAATGCCTGCAGTAGAGCTGTGTGCTCATTCTTGCTCCTTTCCTTTAGAACACAAGCATTCTGTTTTTGCTTGCTTCTTATCATGGGGAAACTAGCAACAAAATATATCAGGCAATCCAGCGAACAAGTAGACTCCAATTTCTCCTCTGGAGCATAAGTAAAGATAAAAAGCTTTCAAGGAAAAGGGAGGGGCTTAATGACGATAATGAGAAGAGCTAGCTAGCTCTGAAATGGTTAAAAATCATCTAATCACTCTTTGCT
The DNA here is from genome assembly GCF_016545835.1 of Crotalus tigris. Lineage (NCBI taxonomy): Eukaryota > Metazoa > Chordata > Lepidosauria > Squamata > Viperidae > Crotalus > Crotalus tigris. The sequence continues at coordinate 460,615 of NW_024097020.1, forward strand.
GAACTGTGTCTGATTTTAAAAATTTTAATTTAAAATTATAATAGTCATGTTGTAATGCATACATGCTATTATTAGAAAATAAATAGGGATGCCTCCTGGCAAGCTGCCAATTTTACTTAAAAAATATAACTGAAAATTGTTTGCCTTTCTTTTCCTTCTCTTTTTTTTTTTTTTGCTAAGTAAATCATGTGAGGTCTCACAGATCAATGAATGGCATAACACTAGAATCCTTCAGGTTAAAAGACATTTCCCGATGAACTAAATACATAAGAAAATATCTATTTTCATGTATGTCTCAGAAAAAAGGAACTATAACTCTGTTACAACCAATGTAACCAAGTACATTGGATTAGGGAAGCCTCCTTCTTCCTTAATCTGTGCATTTTTATGCATTCTTTCATGAAGAGGGAAATGGCTCTACTTAAAAAAAACTGTGGCTTTTCTTTTCAATGCCGTATACACACTACACTGCCTTTAAAGCGGTTAAGCCTTTAAAAGTGTCAAATGTGATTATGGCTATATGAACTTGAAGGGAGCATTCAACTGTTATGGGTTTGGAGGAGGTTGGTTAAGGTGACCCCAAAGGATTCCTTTTTCCCCTAAAACTTGACCTAATTTCTTGAGTTCAAGATGTCTGTAAACGGAATTACTAAAATAGGTACTCAGAGACAACGCCTCCTAACATCAAAGGGGCAGGTGACAGATGTCATTGTGTTTTAATAGCCCAAGATGGATGATGGAGGCTGAGACGATATGGAAATTACTTCATCTTACTTTTTCCCAAGGATCAAGAAGAAACATCATTTTTGTGGTCATCCTGTAGTGGAAACGAGCAAGTAACCTGCAAAATGCTGCAGATACATCTAGAAATCTGGTGTGGAAGAGTAATCTTTGCAATGCAATAAATGTATTGCATTGTTGCATTGCAATGCAATAAATGTGTCATCTTATTTTTCTCTGTATTGTATATATTTGTATCACAGAACTATCATCATTCCCCAGAGATCTTCTTCTAAAGAAACCAAGTCCCAACTTAGTGCTGATACCTCCGAAACTTTTCAGTGTTAGGAAGCAAGGCATATATGCATAACACAGTTTAAATGATGCCTTTGACTTAAAGGAAAAAATGCAATGAAACTTTTAAAGATATTGGGTTACTACTAAGAGGCTGCAGGCACAATACACAGCCAACAAGCACAATTGTCATTCTACTTAAACGTATATAAATGTTCCATTTCTAGATTGCTTTAGCTACATTTAAAAAAAACACTGCAAAGAGAGGAAGATAAAGATATCTATGGAGCCAAGACTATCAATAGCAACTAACCATTGCATCTACTTTATTTTTAATATAGCTCTAATAATAAATGCTGGGGACATAATACCTGCAATACAAAAAGGCATCTGGTTAACCACAGCAGGAACAGAGTGTCGGATTTGACAGGTTTGTTGATCCCACAATGATTTCAACTATCCCACACAGGTTCATCTTTCTATGAACCCAGAAATCCTTAATTAGTTTATTATCTTCAGTGGATATATGGAATCTAAAAAGAAACTGGCATGGTATGGCATCATATGTGTCATTTATAACAATTTTTCTATATTAATAATGGTATCATTCCAAGTATATTTTCTGTGTCTATTAATAGCAGTTGTTTCATTTTTCATTAAGACGGTCCCAAAATGAATTAATAAAATAAAACATCAAACGTTAGTAGATGAAATCACTACAATAGAATTTAATATTCATCCCAAGAAACTGAATAGTCCATTAGTTTAAAACAATATATAAATCTTATATCAAAATAACAATACATTTCTAAACAGTTTTAATAATTTAATCAGTCTTACAAAGGCCCACCAAAGAGAGGGGGGGAGGTTAAACACTTTTTAAAATGTTGATCGATTACAGATAATTTTTTGTAGAAGTTAATTCTAGAGGACTAGTGCTGGTGATAGGTGAAATGTAGCTATTTAGTATAAGGAGATACCAGCTGGTGCTTGCAAGGTGACCGACTTTAGCCAGAGGGATGTGAGTTATAAGTCAATTTTCCAAACAACTAGCATGCTCATAAACAAAGCTTATGTTAAGATTAAATGGGCCCAACAAACAGTTTAGAATCATGTGGAAAGAAATTGAAGGGGGAAAAAAATTAACAGCACACCCACAACACCCACACTCAAAACAGAATACCTACTTTCAAGTTAGCAGATACAGAAAAGACAAATACAGTGAAAATTAAAATGTGCCAAACATACTATTTTTATTTATTAAAACAATCTATAATGTTTCTGCAAACACTTTAGCACTGTAATAATCTGACAAGGCAACATCAATGAGTTTACACTTTCCTTATTCCCAGCACAGTCATAATGTTGACTGCAGGCACCTTTAGGGAAATGGGGAAAACAGGATAAGCTTAAAGCAAGGGTACTGTATGTTCTTACTAGTAAGTTCTTACTTTTGAGCTCGCAAGCATATTAGCTCCTATGCTCATCCCCTAAACATCCCTGTGAAATTCTGTATTAATATACAATACCCTACATCTTATAGATTTCCTTAATTAAGCAAATATAATTTTGTTGTATTTTGTAGACAAAACTCATAAAAAACCCAAGTAATTACATACCACACATGTAATGCTCTTTGGATGTGCTGATAAAATAACTACTATAATTTTGGTCATGGTGGATGGTAGTGGAATTGAGGAGACTATTTTGCACATCTGGATGATAATGAGCTTAGTTAAACATTGTCAGTTCTTGTTTTATGGTATTTAAACATTCTCTGATTGCATTGTAATATGAATTTTACAGGATTGCTTTACACTTAATATATGTAGAACCAATTTAATAGGGTTTATAAGCTTATACCTTTAAAAGAATAATGGTGATTTTGATAAATACTATCACAAATCCCACTGGAGAAAGAAACAAACTTTTGGATATGTTAACATGACAGAAAGAAGAAACAAAGTACAGAATAGAGGAGTAATTACTTCAGCTATAACTATTCTCGGAAAATCCTCAAGGATTCAACGGTAACCAATTTTACTACACTCCTGAAAGTCATTGTGGTTTAAAAATTACATCCAGCATTAAAATTACCAAACAGTTAGCATTCACAATTGGCAATCTTTTACTGTTAGCAACACTTTTTCCTTGGAAATAAGTAGAATAAACTTTTACTTAAATTCAATTAACTAGGATATTATTCTATGGTTTACTGTTGTAAAGAGAAAAAAAAGAAAAGTCAAATACTTTGTTCATGTGAGAGAAAGCATGTTCATGGGGATAAATCTGTTTAATTATCTTGGGAAGAAATCTGGAAAAATTATACTAACAAGCAAATAATTTTTGCTAAATTCTTATGTAATATTTTCAAAGAATGATATGCTATATGCAAGTGATGCACAAAAAACTATACAGAGATTTATCATCAAAAATCTGAAAAGGAGTAACATATGAGAATATATTTTTGATTCTTACAACAATTAATATAATGTGGGGGTCACTGGGTCAAAACTGTAAGCAAAAGAATGACAGTATAACTCTATGAGGGACATTCTTGAAATAATGTTACATACTTCTGAATTGAAAATATATAGTGCAACTGCTTTGGAAAACAACAGAAGGGTATGCCTAGTACATGAAAATTGTAGAAATTTGGTGATTCTGGGCTTTAAAAAATGATACAATTTTTGGCCATTTTGTCAGCTATGTGGAGATGGTCAAAAGTGTGACTGGAACCTCCCTAAATATCCCCATTTTCATCCTTAGCCTTAGATCCCCTAAACTTGGAAAAAGAAAAACAGATTGAAAACATTTACTACTACTCTTTTATATGATGTCAAGTTGCCAATAATTCTACTATAATCTTCTATGAGAGTTGGCAAACTGTTTATAACATGTTATTTCTTTGTAAATGAAATAAGGAATTTGGCTTCTTTTATGCTAACTCACAATGACATCAGTATTTACACTTTTTTGGTATTTATAACAACACAAAGTCAATGTTGGTACATCTTTGGTGTGACTAGAGAATTTGTCTAAAAAGCAGCCAAATCGTATCTTAGATGACTATTCCTAACAAAAAATAAGTAGGAAAAAGTTGAAGTGTAGACAAAAATATTGAGTACTGGCCAATTTCTAGAAATGCATGCATAATCTATCCATTTTTGAAAGGCATTTTTATTAGTGAAAATTTATGCAATATATTTTACTTGGGAAGAATTTCATGGTATTTTAAAGTAGAGGGATTTTTCATTTGCATTTTATGAAAATTGTTTAGTACTTGCTATATTGGTAATATGCCCAATTGTTTATATTCTTTGTTTTCTTTGTTTTAAGTATGGTTGTTCACTTTTTGCCTTTATTTATAGTTCATTTTTGCATAGTTCATATCAATTTAGAGTTTATCTTGCCTACAAAAAAGGTGCAAGTGCACTTTTTCGTGCTTACAAATGTCTATATGCACCTGCCAGAAGACAAAGAGCACTGGAACACAGGGGAACTACCAGAGGACTGGAAAAGAGCTGTTGTAGTTTCCATCTTCAAAAAAGGGAAAAAAATGGATCCAGGAAACTACAGATCTATCAGCCTGACCTCAATATCTGGGAAGATTCTGGAAAAGATAATCAAACAATGAATCAGCGAACACCTAAAGACAAACAAAGTCATTACTAAAAGCCAACATGGGTTTGTCAAAAACAGATCACGCCAGACAAATCTTATTGCATTCTTTGACCAGGTGACAAAATTAGTGGACCAGAGGAATGCTGTGGATATAATTTACTTGGATTTCAGTAAGGCATTTGATGAAGTAGACCACAACCTACTACTTGATAAGATAGAAAAATGTGGGTCAGACAGCATCATCACCAGATGGATTCTTAGCTGGCTGGCTAGCCGTACTCAGAGTGTGGTCCTCAATGGAACTGCATCTATATGGAGAGAAGTGTGTAGTGGAGTGCCCCAGGGTTCTGTTCTGGACCCGGTGCTCTTCAACATCTTCATCAATTATTTGGATGAGGGGATAGATGGGGAACTCATCAAATTTGCAGATGACACCAAGCTGGCAGAAATAGCCAACATTCCAGAATATAGACTTAAGATACAGAAGGATTTTGAACATTGGGCACTATCTAACAAAATGAAATTCAATGGTGAAAAAGGTAAGGTTCTACATTTAGGCAAGAAAAACCAAATGCACAGGTATAGTATAGGTGGTATCTTGCTCAATAGTAGCAACTGTGAGAGGGATCTCGGAGTCCTAGTGGACAATCACTTAAATATGAGCCAGCAGTGTGCTGCAGTTGCCAAAAAAGCCAACATAGAAAGCCAACACAGTGCTAGGCTGCATTAATAGAGGGATAAAATCAAGCTCACATGAAGTGTTAATACCACTTTACAATGCCTTGGTAAGGCCACTCTTGGAACACTACATCTAGTTTTGGTCACGATGTAAAAAAGATGTTGAGACTCTAGAAAGAGTACAGAGAAGAGCAACAAAGATGATCAGGGGACTGGAGGCTAAAACTATAAGGAACAGTTGCTGGAATTGGGTATGTCTAGTTTAATGAAGAGAAGGATGAGGGGTGACACGATAGCAGTGTTATAATATCTCAGGGGTTGCCACAAGGAAGAGTCAAGCTATTCTCCAAAGCACCTGAAGGCAAGACAAGAAGCAATGGATGGAAACTAACCAAAGAGAGAAGCAACCTAGAACTAAGGAGAAATTTCTTGACAGTTAGAACAATTAATCAGTGGAACAACCTATCTCCAGAAGCTGTGAATGCTCCAATACTGCAAGTTTTTAAGAAGAGACTGGACAGCCATTTGTCTGAAATGGTATAGGGTTTCCTGCCTGAACAGAGGGTTGGACTAGATGACCTCCAAGGTCCCTTCCAAGTACTACTACTACTACTACTACTACTACTACTACTACTTCTTCTTCTTCTTCTTCTTCTTCTTCTTCTTCTTCTTCTTCTTCTTCTTCTTCTTCTTCTTCTTCTTCTTCTTCTTCTTCTTCTTCTTCTTCTTCTTCTTATTATTATTATTATTATTATTATTATTATTATTATTATTGGGAGCAGGAACAGGATTGAAAAAAGCATACTAATACAACCAAATAAAATTATTTGCTTATAACTTATTGTAATGACCCTTTGACATGAATTTTTCTACATTTTTACAAACAACACTTTCTTTTATACAAATATGGAAGAACATACACATGCCTTCAACACACGTATTCCCCTTATTCCTTCTCATAGATTCAGCAAAAAAGATGGGGAACCCCTCCCCCCAATGGAGGTAGGTTAAGCATAATAATAAAGGTTATCAAAATCACAAAGTATATAAAAAAGCAGGCATGTACAAACAATGTGATATAACTAGAAATATCAGTTTATTAGGTCACTAATAAATAGGACACAAAAATAAACAATCTTCCTACAATTCAGTGCACTATAATGCTCTTCTATATAATTATAAAAATCTAATTGGCAAAAGAAAAATGTAAGAATGAACAAAGAAAGTTTTGTGTAAACTTTCCATATATTTCAGGATCACCGACAGAATAAGAAAAATACTGGTTAAACAACTATAGAATAAAATTTGGGATGGTGGACAAAATAGAGTGCCTATCCTCTAACAAGGATAAAGTATCAAACAATAAAAAACATGGAAACATGTAAAGTAATTGTGAGTGTGGGGACATTTACACTGGGCATAAGGGGACGTTATGTAGAATGCAAAATTAAAGAACATGAAAAGAACAAGATAATACACAAAGACATGACATCTATTTCTGAGTTTGATTTCAAATTCTTCAGAAACCAGCAGTGTGCTAGTAAAAACCAGCATGTATTCATTCTCACAAATGCCTTACTCATTACTTAGAAGTAGTTTTATCAATAAACAGCAGCCATGAAAATCTACATTCTGCAAGGAACTGTTAAGAAAAGCACTTGGCAGTAATGTAGATTCTTTTGTCACAATGTTTTATTCCTGAGAATATTTCCAGTCATATCGTCCTCTGAATGAGACTTTTTACCATAAACAATTACACCAATGCAAAATATACATTATCTGGATTGTTCCTTGCCTGTTCAGAACTGTTTTGGCCACTGAGGCACCATGAACCCGGTAAACTGGATTGCTCTGTGGCAGGTCTTTTCCTATATGACTGAACAGTGTCAGAAAATGATTCTTACGAAATTTTCTTATTTGTTACTTAATGCATTACTTGGTTCTTTATTATTATGATACATTTCGGAGATATAAATTAAATATTGGATTTCAGGGTTATGCTAATGATTAAATATAAAGTTTCCCTTGATCTGAGTTTGACATTTTGTGACTACATGAAAAGAGCTGTGTAGCTTTCTTGGTAATAATATGGAAGACATTTGCCAATGTCTTCTTCTAAAATGGTTTCTGGATTTCCCACGCTAATGTATAGCCCTAGGACTTCCTACTCTATATCTGCTCTCAGAATGTAGATATACTCAGAATGTTTCTTGTTGTTATTGTTGTTCATACATTATTTGTTCCACCATAAAGTCCTGATAGTTTAAATATTATCTATCAAAATTACAGTTAAGGAATAGTAAAATTACAATTAAGTGTAGTAAAAATGTAACTAAAGATATGAATTGGGAGACATATCAATCTAGGCTTACTTAGAAAAACAGGGCTAATGTTATCTTTAAAAAAAGAGACATACTAAAAATAGTTAAATTTATAAATTTATTATAAAGTATGCTTCCTCCTGTTTGTATCCATGACAACACAGATTTGTTTTCTGGAACACTAGATAATTATTTCAATATAGTATACATAACATTAAACAGTTTTTTTTTCCCCAGAAATATTAAAGGTATACATTTTGGCATCATCTGAAGTATGCATATTATAAACATGTATGTAAAAGCATCATGAGCTGAAATAATTTGGTGATCATGAAATAGGAAACCCTTTTAAAAAAGAATAAAAATTTGAAAATATACAAAGTGATAGATTTTTACTATAAGTTGAAATCTCTTTCTGGGTTTTCGATTATAAATAATACCTGAATAGGCTGATACTGTAACAAATAGGGCAGCAGCACAATAGTTGTACTGTGATTTTGTTTTGGAGTGAAACAGTTGTGATTGCCTTAGTAACAATCTTTAAGTAGGCCAGGATGGTTAACTTGACACTAAAACTTTGAAAATCAGCATTGAAAGATTCTGCCTTCCTTCATACATGGAGCAAAAATGTAATGCAGATTAGTCAAGTTGTAAACAAATTTGTAGTCTTTATTTTCTTGAATGTAAAGATAATCATTGCCCTTATTGCTCTGATTAATTTTGATAGCTATATACAGAACACTCCTGAAATATTCCATAGATGTTTTTCTAAATTACATTTTGCAAACCCTCGATATGCAATCCAATCTATGCTGGTAAATTTACTTAATCCAAGATCCTTAATTAAACAAGAATACTCCATCTCTTTTCCTTCACCTCAGCCTGTTACTTCTTAAAACTGTATTGTATTACAATAAAAATTGTATTACAAATTCACATATTGTAATTTAATAGATATTTCACATTTTCTAACTATAATATATATAGAATATATTTTCTTTTCTCATATGTATTAAAATTGTTTTAGAATAAGTATTTTAAAATTTTGCCTGCTCTGATAGATGTTGTAGATGCCACACTCAAACCCATTGTAATCAAACCCTGTAATAGAGGTATCCTTGCTTAATTACTCTAATTGGGACAGGAATTTCCTTCATTAAGTAATGCAGACATTAGCCAAAACATCACACGATTGACTGCTTAGAGACAATGCAATCATAAATGCAACAGCAATGGATATAACTTCAAGGACCAATTGTAAAAACCATTCATTCAATACCATTGTAACTTAGAATAGTTGCTGAACAGTCATTAAGCAAGGACTATCTATACTCTGTAATTTAAATACTAAAAAGTAAGTAATTTCAGAAGATACTGGAATACTTCTCTTATAAGGGAAACTTGCTTTAAAGAAAATTTGTTTTAAAAATGGGTTTTGCCAAATACGTTAACATTTTTGGTTGCTAAACCATTTATATGTGGATCATTATAGCTATCATTTGGGCTATGATTAAAGTTTTAAATCTTGCAGAGCAAGAAAAGACAGAAACGCTAAAAACTTTTCAGTTGAATTATACCATTATACCATGCCTCTAGGCATCTGTAATAAATGAACCAATTCATTCCTCTATATCCTGAGGAATGAAAGATAATTCCCAAGCATTTAAAGCATTTTACTTGTTTAATATTATTGGCAATTATGAATTTTAGATCTTTTATTAAAGGTCAGAATTTTTGGTAATTTATCATCAATTTTTCTTTTTTCCAATATTGAGCAAAGGATCTAAGGGTTCTTTCCATCCCTACCAGAGGCAGTGATAGAATAATCATATTGTCAGCATGCATGAGAACCAACTGGTTCTGTGCAGATAAAAAATTTCTTTATTGAGATTTTATGTAATTAAGTTTATGTAAAAATTAAAAAGTAATGGAACAAGGATATAACCTTGTTTTACGTCTGATGTTGTTATGATTGAGTTAGTTAGCTGCCATTGGGGGACACATCTTAGCCTCAAGATTGGTGTTGCTGTAATAAAAGTAATTGTTGATAGACAGCAGCTTCTCCCAAAATAGTTCTCTTGATATGGCATCAAATATTGATTTGAGATCTACCAAAACTGCATAAAATGCCCTTTGGATCCATATGTGTATTTCTCCACTAAGTGTTGTACAATTGTTGCTTAGTCTACAATATATACCCCTAGCCTAGATGCAATAGCACCTATATTGTTAGTTGTCTATAATAAATCATTTATTGTTTTTGTTATTCCCTCCATTGTTTTATGAGATTTATCAAAAACTGCACTTGTTCAAGTTATAGATCAATATCTTTTTAAATATGGAAGCAAATAATTTACCCATCTCAATATGAATTTATAAAACTAGACAACATTTGATAATATTCAACATAAAGTGAAGCTGATAGCAAGAAAATTATATTATTAGCCTTCCAGAAGACAAAGGATAATAGAATTTCCTGACTATATTATATTTAATAAAAATTAAATTAAATTAAATTAAGCATCATAGGGAAAACACAATTTTAAAAATATATCAATGTACTATATAAACTAGAACAGGCATGTCAAACTGCTGACCCACGGGCCGGATGCATCATACTGAAACCGCACCCACCCCATTGCTGGCAATGGGGAAAAAGTCGTGATACTTTGCGCAACGTCACGTGACGTCCTGAGTTTGACATGCCTGAGCTAGAATAAAAAGACAGAATGTATTGGTTGGAAGGAAAATACTATTTGGACATGGAAAACTCTTTAACAGATATAATTGTGCAGAATTAATTGTTACATTTATATCTTACATTTCCTATAGGAATGCAAGGTGCTGTACATGGTGCTCCCTTCTCCTATTCCCCACCATTTTTTATTGACCTGACTACCATGTATTTATTAATTCTTTTAGCATCCATTATTATACCAAGTTTCAATATAGTATCTAACATGAAAGGTGTAATGCCTCCATCTCTTTCATCTTTGAATCAAACTTAATTCCTAGACAGATCATTCAGTTTTCTTGGCCAAAAAACAGAACAGGTTTTGCTTTGGCCATCTTGCAGGATAAAGTCTGATTCCTAATAGTCTATCATCCCCCCCCCCCCGAAAAAACCTTATATAATCCTGTTTAGTTTTTTCAGACCAGCCAAAGTTTACTAGGTGGTCAATTATCTCTAATGAAAACCTGTTGAAAAATAGTTAATCCTTTTGTCCAGCATATGGGCTAAGATGATTTGACCCAATAATATTTTGTCCCATTTCATAGATAATGGCAGGATTGATTTTATTTCAGTAATTATTGTGAGTATAATTATACTCTGTTATTTTTTGAATACTTGAAAATAAGATAAAGAAACATGACAATGAACTATAAAGTGATAAAAAGGCATTTCCTATGCCAGAAATTTAAATGTCAATATAAATGTCTAGCATTGATATTTTTATAGTATTTAGATATAGTGAAAAAGAAAAGAATTGAAACAGCAGTAAGACTTAATTTTAAAAAACACCTTTCTACAATAAACAGAGGGTAGATTAAATCCGTTCACCCCAAACTTTCCTTCAGAATGGTTTTGTCCTTTCTCAGTTTTATTTTAAAAAGTCTTGTAAGACTCGGCCTCTTTCTTAAACGTCTCTGAAAGTGGAGAAATACTAAAGCCTTTACCAATAAAAATGAAAGAAGCTGTATTCCTAGACGGGCATCCATCCTTTGCTAATAAATTTTATTTCCTGATAATTCAATTAGCAAGAACAAAAAAGGGGAAAAATTGACAGCTGCATCAGTCCTTATTATAAACATGTCTCTTTTATGAAGGTTTCCTTGCATGTAAAGAAAAGAATTTTAATATCTTGCAATAATTAGCAATATTATTGGCAGTACTATCCAATGATCTTTCATTTCTTTTCTTCTAAAAAAAAGTTTTTACACACTTCATAGGCATTGGCAAGCTATGGACAATTCTGAATTTCTATACAATTTCTCATATTAGAGTCTCTATCCAACATTAAAATGTTGGAAAAATTAAGCAATTTTCCCATCCTGCTTTTTCAAGTGAAAGTGGAAAAAAGTAAAAATGAAAAAAGAAGAAATGTATTCAACAGACTTTATTATCTTATTGACATTTAAAAGATCATTAGTAAGAACATACATTATTTCCCCATGGAAATAATGTTATTAACAATATGCATTAAATACCTTTTTATAGGACATTATAGCCGTAGGATAATTTCTTTCTTTATGAAATTATCCCATTTTTCTGCCATTTTTTAAAATTTGCCACAGGAAAGAATTATGTAGAAATTTTCATTACCATTTATACCATTAAAAATTCCAGACCTGAAATATTTTGCTCTAATTTCAAACAGCCATTCCCACTTCAGTTTTATGGGTCCAACTTTCTGTTTCTCATGAGATCAATATGATGTTTCAAGATCAGAACTTTTTACCCTCAGAATATTTTTACAGAACTTTAATATTCATAACATTCATGAGTTATAGCTTAACCCTATGGCTATTTATTTTAAATTAAACCAATTCATTTCCAGTAAAATACATAGAAAACTTGCCATACTTGATCCTTAAACTAAGTTCTTCACACGCCAGCTGTGGAGCCAAATTTTAGAGGAATTAATATAAGTAACATGAGCTTGGAGGAGTTTAGACATTTAAAATAAATACGGCAGGGAAGCAAAAAAGTGGAACGTGCAAAACTTCTTATAATATACCTCAGCTGATTGGAAAGAAGTTTCACCATTTCATGCTGAAATTGCAGTTAAAACAGTACATATAATGTGTCATATATCAGTATGACTGAGCAGGAAAAGACTCATGATTTGGTTTGAGGTTTTTTAGACTTTCTTTAAAATGACTAGACCCAACAGAAAAGGATGGGGCATAGCATTATGTTAAAGCAGTATGCCAATGTTCTGCAAGGTGAGAAATGTTCATCTAAATCATGGGTGTCAAACTTGCCACGTCACGTGACGTGACATATCACAACTTTTTTTGCATTGCCGGAACTGGGGTCGGTGCTGCCTCCGTATGATGCAACCGGCCCACAGGCTGGAAGTTTGACACCCCTGATCTAAATGATAAATGTAGAATTATTAATTAATTAAATTTAACAAGGCTGCCTGTTCCAACAAACCTTGTGCAGCTTACAACAAGAAATACAATTAAAACAAAAACATAAAACATTGCATCCCCTATTAACAACCTTCCAGAATGCCAAGAGAGTAGGCATTGTATACAGGTAGCCTTTGACTTATAGCCATTAGTTTAGCAACTATTCAAAGTTACAACACATTGAAAATGAGACATAACTTACAACTATTGCACATCACCATGGTCACATGATCAAAATCTGGAACCAGAATGTATTTACCATGGTTACAGAACCCGGGAGTCATGAGATCAACATTTGCAACCTTCCCAGCTGGCTGTCGACAAGCTAAGTCAATGGAGGAAGCCAGATTTGCTTAACAATTGCAATGATTCACTTAACAACTGTGGCAAAAAGTCATACAATTGAGCAGGCCTCCCTTAACAACCTCCTTGCTTAGCAAAAAGAAATTCAGGTCCCAATTGTGGTCCTGAAGAGTACCTGTAAATTTCTGGGGAGATGCCTGTATGATTGTACTCTTCAAATATCTGAATGTTTTCCTGCAAGCATTAGAGTAAAATCATTCTCATGTATTGCAGTGGACAGGCCTAGACTTAATATTAGGGAATGGATTTGATTTAAACACTAGAATAAATGTCCTTACAATGTTAACTATAACAGCAATCTCCATTACAAGATTTGTGCTGAGCAGCAAATTAGGTTGGTTAACCTTCCAAATTCTGTCCTAAAATTGTATTACCTTATACACACACGAGAGTGGGGTGTGGGGGAGAAAGAGAGGGAGAGGGAGGGAGGGAAAGAGAGAGACAGAAAGAGAGAGACAAAGAGACAAAGAATAACAGAATGAGGCTTCAATCCCATATTTGTATAAACGTAAGTCCAATGGCTTTGGCAATATTTACTACAGAATAGCCTGGAATGAAGACATCCCAATTTATTGTTCAAAATAGCTTTAATGTCCTCATTTGTACATCACTTTAAGTTGATGACAATGTGAACAAAGCTTAGCAAGCTTCAAATGAATATCTATTGGTTTACAAATATTTGCTTGTTTGGATGGCAACCATAATCTAAATTCTGTCTTCTCTAGCTTGTTTACCCACTTATAAGGCCATGAGCATAAGTCAGTAGCTCCTTTCTAAGCAGTAAATGCAATCAACAAGAAAGCTGCTTTTGTTTGAATTCCTTCATTGTACATTCGCATGTATACATAATCATTCACTAAACAAATTAGTGTGATTACTTGCTTTTGTTAAATATACCCAAGAGGTTTGGGGGAGGAGGTTTAAAGTAAGATTTTTTTTAACCTAATAAAGAAAAAAACCTGATGAAAAAAGATAAAAAAGTTTTCAAAATGACATTAGCGTCATTTTTATGCTTGCCAATATACTGTTCTTTTTTCTTAAAATTGCATAAGAGCAAGAGAACATTTTGCCAATCCTGATTTAATTTTGTCTTTAGCTATTTCAGAGTACAGAATAAAATGGAATAAACTTTGAAAATGGATTTTCCTCTAAATTTAACCCTTTTAATGATTAGAAAGAAAGTGATGCTTTCTGCTAGTAACAATCTCAAGGAAAATCTATGTAGAACATATGTCAAGAAAAGTGTCAGAAAAATAAGTTCCTTCTCACTTTACTAGCTGGCTATCGACAGATGCACTCTAAAAGCTAACATACGTATGAGAAAGGGTTTCTAAAATTTAGGAATCCACAAGAAAATACAAAGGGATAAATGAGAAAATGCCATGATTTAATATATTTGTATTGGACACCGGAATGAAAGTATAGGGCATGACATCACCATGATGTATCGTTTTTGGCCTGTGGTTTACGGTGAAAGTTACTGCATAAAGAAAACAAATGTTCGGGAATCTTTTTTTCACTTTTAATTTATATTGTAATTTATGCCCAGCATTTTGTATTGTTTCTGGAAACAAAATAGCAGCTTTAAAAACTTGCTGCAAAACGGAAAAAATATCAGTATGTGGAACTAGCTAGGTTTGTTTAGTTTTTGCAGAACCGGTAGCTAAGTTTTTGTTGCCCAGGCCCAGAATGGACTTCTGGAAGCGGCATCCACACAGAGAACCAGTTGTTCACATATTTGAATCCCACCACGGACTACAAATAATACATGAATTACAACTGTAATGGAGCCTGCCCATTATGTTCAGCCTGCTTCCCCTCAACTGAGTCCTCACAAGCCTTAGCCTTGCTTTCCACCCAGCCACTCAGCTACTCAGGGTCATGCAGGATTCAGCCAGATCTTGAACCAATTCAGGACCCAGCAACTTACCTTTTTTTTTTTTTTTTTTTTGCAATTTCTGAGAGGTGCTTGGCCTATATGAGGCTCAACTTTCCTATAGATGTAATCTTTGGAGACCTGTTTTTAAGGAGTCTCCATTTTTTTAAGCAAAAATGGAACCTCCTTGAAATGTAGCCTTCCTAAAAATGGAGCCCTCTACAGGGACTATTTCACATCTGCTGCCAGCCTGTTTCCCCTAGGTCAAGGGTAGGCAACCTTGGCTCTTTCATGACTCGTGGACTTCAACTCCCAGAATTCCTGAGCCAGCATGGCTGGCTCAGGAATTCTGGGAATTGAAGTCCATGAGTCATAAAAGAGCCAAGGTTGCCTACCCCTGACCTAGGTGGATGAGTGGCTGGTGGGAAGCAGGGGTATCCAGGGGGTGAGAGATATAGGCAGGAAAACCGTTGTGATGTCCCTGCAGTCAGTTGTAAGAGAGAATGACCATGGGGGCATTGCAGTGGCTATGGGGTATTGGCTGTAACTTTAAACAAGGTCATAAGTAGATATGGGAGCGCGTTGTAATTTTGAATTGTCATCACATCACCTACCTGAAGTTAGCCAACTTCCCTCGTAGGAATGTGACAAAACTTAACAAATTTGAGGCACTTTGAGGCTGCCTTTACTTGATGTGAGAATAAAGGGAAAATACCACTTTAACTAAAACAACTAAAAATTTTCATTATCCTACTCATGAGATAAAGATGATGTAAAAAAAAAAAGTTGCAGAACTTTGCAGTGTTATTTCAAGGGAACATTTCAAGGCAACTTTACTCATTCTCAGATAGTACACTCCTATTCCTGATATTTAAGAATTGTTAAATCACTCTGATTCTAGGTTATACAATTTGTGTTATTTATATGAACAGCAATGCATGAAACATTTTGCTGAAACACTGAAATGATAATACAATACCTTGTCAGCAACATATGGAAAATGAACTGTGAACTATCTCTGTTGTAGTTTTCCCCTATCATACTATTCTGGCAAAAATTCTTTAGAGAAAATGTCCTGTTATATTCTTTAAAAGAGAATTTCTTGCTATAAAAGCAAGTTAATTAATCTATTTGATTTCCTCCAGTGAGCTGCCTAAGGCCATTATATTTAGGAAGTATGAACAAATTATTACTCTTCCATTTTATTCCCTGCAAGACATTTGAAAACTAATATAGGTTTTTAATATTCTGATCAGAATTGTTTTACTCAGAATTATTTTATTCAGTCATATATTTTATCAGTCAAATATTCATAGTACCTTGACTTCCACTGGGGAGCGACGTTGATGGCGGCTACTTTGTAGCCGTCCTCCTGGGACGGCGTCAGATCTGCGGAGCGCAGCGAACATCAGCTGGCCCGCGGCTCGGAATCCCCTTCCCGGGCGAAGGGAAGGGGTAGAGATTGCAAGAATAGAGGTAGAACCTCTTAGCCCCCTCTGGATTTTTCTTTTGAGGGGGCAGAAGGAGCGTTCCCTCGGAGTTCCTGCTTTCTCCGCCTCCCAGCTGTTTTTGTCTCTTCGGAGACAAAAGGAAACGCTGCTACCATCTCCGCGTTTAAAGTGTTCTGGTGAGTAATATTTAAAGCGGACAGAGCAGTTTAAAGGATTTTTTTTTAGTTTAGTATTTTATTTTAATCTTTTTCTGGTTGACTTTGATTTTTTTCCTTTGTTTCTTTTTTGTCGGCACGGAGAGTGAAAGTAAGATGGCGTTTTGAAAGTACTTTGTTCTTTACTTTTTTTTCCCGGAATGAAAATATGGACTTAAATGAATACATTTATTGCTTTTAACTTTCTCCTTTATTTTTTGATCGTATTTTGGGCACTTTTCTTGGCTTTTTTTTTTTTAAACTTTAAGAATTTTAGTACTTTTTTTTCTTTTTCCTTTTTCCTTTTAAGAGGAAAGAGAGAGAGAATAATACTTTGAAAAATGGCTTCAAAGAGGCAACCGGCCTCTATACTTTCTAAGGTGATTTCCTCTCCTACAACTCTAACTGTACAACAACAACTTAAAGCTACACCATCAGTACTGCCTCCACCTTCTCCTCCTTTGCCAGGCTTATCTGCACAAGAGATCAAAGATATAATGGGAAATGCTGTATCCCAAATTAGAGATGAAATGAAGCAACTTCTTGAACAGAGCAAATCTGAAAGCAAAGAGGAAATGAAGGATCTTCTCAAACAGATTAAATCTGAAACCAAGGAGGAGATGAAAGACCTCCTTAAACAGAATAAATCTGAAAGTAAAGAGGAAATGAAGCAGCTGTTAGAGGACAATAACACTATTTTGAGGAAAGATATAGTAACAGCTTTATCAGGCCTGGCTTCTGTGGTTGCGAAATTGGATTCTAGAGTGGAGGAGGTCGCAGATAAAGTTGATTTTATTGAAGATAAATTCCAGAATATGGAAAGAAAGGTGGAAATTTCACAAGAGGATATTCTTATGTCCCAGTACAGGGAAATGGAGCATGCTTTGAGAATTAGGGGTTTGAAAGAAGATATGAATCAAGATTTGACAGAGATGGTGCTTAACGATCTAGCTCCTGTTTTGAATATGGATAAAGATGAATTACGCAGAGAAGTGGAAAAAGTTTACAGAGTTAATTCTTGGATTGCGAAACAAAAGAATTTGCCAAGAGATGTGGTGATTTATTTTACAAAGAGGCCTCTGCGTAATGAAATCATACAAGCTTATTACAATAAGAGATTTCAGATTGCTGCCCAAGATGTCATTATTTTAAAGGAAATTCCATCAAGAATTTTAAGAAACAGGAAAGACTTTGCTTTTTTAGCTAATGAACTTAAAGCAAGATCGATGTCATTCAGATGGGAGATTCCGACGGGTATTGTTTTGAGCCATGCGGGGATGCGGTATAGGCTTAACACGGTTGCTAAAGCCAAAGAGTTTTATAATACGGTCCTGGGAGCAGGCTCATCTTTATCTATGATCCAGAAATCTTCAGGCGGCAAAGAGGTGGAACAGCAATCTGAAGGATTAGGTCTGATTTCTGCTGGGAAGTCACAAGTGGAATGGCAACGTCAAACAGAGGTTAAAGAGCAGAGGATGACCCATGCAGCACACAGATGCAAGGAAAAGGAACAACAGAAGAAAGAGCCCAAAGAATCTTCTTCTGAAAGTGCTTCATTGCCGGTGGGAGGAGCAAGACCCAAGAGTTCTGCAACACATTCATCAATGGCAGATCTTCAGGCAGTCTTCTCCAGGCTCCTGGTTAAGGGAGATGGCAAAGTTCCTGACCTGGAATGTTAACGGTCTTAACTCCCCTCAGAAAAGAAAGAAAATCTTTCATTATTTAAAGCAACATAACAATGATATTATTTGTTTGCAGGAAACTCATATTTTACTTAAAGATCAAAAATATTTAGCCAATGCTCGTTTGGGATCTCATTTTGTATCTCCTGCCCCTGGGAAAAAAGGGGGAGTGGTTATTTATGTTAAGCAAAATCTACCAGTTTGTCTGGTAGAATCAGATCATCAAGGAAGATATGTAATGATTGAACTTGGTTTATATGGTAAGAAAATACTTGTAGTGGGATTGTATGCACCAAATCAGCAACAAGAACAATTCTATAAACTGTTACATCAGAAAATAATTTCGCTGGACTATAGATCTGTGATATTAATGGGGGATTGGAATGGTGTTTTAGATACACAAAGGGACAAAAAAGGTTCCTCTACCCTTTCTAAACAGGCTAAATTACCTAAAGCCTTTTTTGATCTGAAAGAGGATTGGGAATTGAGAGACTATTGGCGTGAACGTAATCAAGAGGAGAGAGATTTTACCTTTTTTTCAGATAGACATCAATCTCTTTCAAGAATTGATTTTTTTTTATTACAACTGACTTATATAATAGGGTAAAGAACGTAAAAATTTTTCCTAGGTCATTGACGGATCATAGTCCAGTTTGGATGGAGCTGATTTATGAAAAAGAGGAGAGGAGATCCTGGAGGGTGAATGAGAACTTATTTAGACAAGAAAAGAATGTTCAAAAGTTAAAGGAGTGTTTAAAGGATTATTTTGTTTTGAATATGTATAAGGGGACATCAACATCAATGGTATGGGATGCAGGTAAAGCTTTTATGCGTGGGATTTTGATAAAAATGAACAATGTTCATAGACAAAAGCAGACTCAGAAGCGTAAGGAACTGGAAGATGAGATTAAATCAAAAGAAAAGTTTTTGATTTTAAATCCTTCAGATGAAAAGGTTAAGGAATCTATAAAGTTCTTAAGAACACAGTTTAATATGTTGATGGCTGATCAATCTGCAACTAATTTTTTATTTATGAAACAAAATACATTTTGTAATGCCAATAAACCCGGGAGATGGTTGGCCTATCAATTAAGAAAGAAACAGAGACAGAGAACAATAGATAAAATAAATTATAATGGTAAATTAGTGTATCAGAAGGAATTGATTAAGAAATCTTTTTTAGATTATTATCAAAAATTATATAAGACTACTAATGTACAAATTTTAGATATAAATAAATATTTAAGGGAGGCTAACTTTCCTAAATTGACAGAAGATCAGAAGCAAGAAATTAATGGTCCAATTACTAATGAGGAGATTGTGACAGTTATTAAGCAATTAAAATAAGGTAAAGCGCCAGGTACGGATGGTTTGACACCTATTTATTATAAAACTTTAGTAGAAGAGATGATTCAACCTTTAGTGAGCTTTTTAATAACATATTGCAGGGTTCAGAAATTCCTCCGTCATGGCGCAGTGCTTTCATATCCTTGATTCCAAAAGAGGATCAAGATCTTACTTTACCAAAGAATTATAGACCTATATCTCTTTTAAATGTAGACTATAAGATTTTTGCAAAAATTTTAGCTAACAGGTTTATGACGGTTGTGCATCAGCTTATACATAAGGACCAATCGGGTTTTATAACTGGCAGGTACATGAAAAATAATGTTAGACAAATTATTAATATATTAGAATATTTAGATAAGAACAACCAAGTCCCTGCAGGGCTGATATTTTTAGATGCTGAAAAAGCTTTTGATCAATTGAACTGGCATTTTATGTTAAGAGCAATTGAGGAGATGAATTTTGGAGAAAAAATATTACAAGCTCTTACTGCTATATATCAAAAACAAACGGCACAACTTATTGTTAATGGGGGTTTGTCAGAGGTTTTTACAATAGAAAAAGGTACTAGACAGGGATGTCCTTTGTCACCGTTGCTGTTTGTTTTAACATTGGAAATTTTGTTGATTAAAATTCGAGAGTCGCAGGAAATAAGAGGAATAGAAGTTAACAAAAAAGAATATAAGTTAAGAGCTTTTGCAGATGACTTGGTGGTTACTTTGTCTCAACCTACTTATTCTGTAGTGAAGTTACTACAGCTGATATATCAATATGGATTAGTTTCGGGTTTCAAAATTAATAATAATAAGACTAAAATATTGTCTAAAAATATGACTACTTGTGATAAACAGATTTTGGCTAATTTGACTGGTTTTGAAATTGTTGATAAGATAAAATATTTGGGGGTTATTTTATCTGTTTCTAATGTAAAATTGTTTAAGAATAACTATGAAAGGTTGTGGGTCAGGGTACAGAAAGACTTGAAAAATTGGGAGAACTTACAGCTATCTCTCATGGGAAGAATTGCAGTGATTAAAATGAATGTCCTACCAAAATTTCTCTTTTTATTTCAAATGTTACCTATTTTAAAGAATGAGGTTAATTTAAATGAATGGCAGAAAGGCATTAATAAATTTATCTGGGCAGGGAAAAAACCAAGGGTTAAGTTTAAAATCATGCAGGACTTCCGTGAGAGAGGTGGACTCAAGGTACCGAATTTGAAATTATATTATGATGCTGTGGTTTTAACATTAATTAGTGATTGGGTAAATTTAACAAATTTAGAGATACTCCATTTGGAGGGATGGGATTTACTTTTTGGTTGGCATGCCTATTTAATATTTAATAAAAAAGTGGATTGGGCCTTTAAATCTCATATTATAAGGATCTCTTTACTTAGGGTTTGGAGGAAATATTATAAAAGTGATTTTAAAATACCATTATGGGCTATACCTTGGCATGCGATAGAGGGGATAAAGAGAGGTGTTAAAATGGATACGGTGTCTTATACACAGTTACTTAGTTGGGATGGTCAAAATTGGCAGTTAAAATCTTTGGAAGACCTAGTACATGAAAATATTACCTATTCTTGGTTTCAATATAGACAATTAGTAGATAGATGGAAGATGGACCGTAATTTAGGCCTGCTTAGAGAAGATGAAAATCTTTTTAAGCAAGTAAAGGATCAAAGACAAACTCACGTTAAGAGAATTTATGGGGTGCTAGTGGAACTGGATTCAGAATCAGAATTAATTAAAGACTGTATGATTAAATGGGCGCAGAATTTTGGTGAACCAGTTCTACTAGATACCTGGGAAACTATCTGGGTGAGAAATGTTAAGTTTACACAAGCCCAGAATTTAAGGGAGAATTTTTATAAAATGTTTTATAGATGGCACCTTGATCCACAAAAGATGTCTCTTATGTATCCTGACTTACAGCCTAAATGTTGGAGATGTGGCTGTTTGGATGCCACTTATTATCATATTTGGTGGTCGTGTAAAAATATAAAAGCTTTTTGGATTAAGATATGGTGGAACATTCAGAGAATTTTTAGAAAGAGGGTAAAATTTACTCCACAATTGTTTTTGCTTGGTATTGTTACTGATTGTGATGCTAAGGAGGTTATATTGATGTTGAATTTGATTACAGCCGCAAGGCTGTTAGTAGGTCAATACTGGAAGAAGGAATCTTTGCCTACTTTGCAAGAGTGGTTTTTTAAAGTATCTTACTTGGCGGAAATGGCAAAGATTTCGGCTTTCCTAAAAGAGCAAACGCAAGAGAAATTTTTTGCTGTATGGGAAAAATGGATAAATTTCATACAATTTAAATTGGACATGAAAAAATATCATTTAGCTTTTTTATAATTTGTATAAAAACTTTACTTTTTCTTTTTCTTTTCTTTGTTTTTCTTTTTTAAATACTTTCTCTTTTTAAGGTTTATAATTTTTTTTCATATATATTTTATTCTTAGTTATTTTATAATTTTGTTAATTTTTTTAATTAAGCCTATATTCTGCTCTGGGAAGCTCCGGGGGGGGAGGGAGGGGGTGGTTTGGGAGGGGTTGGGGGAGGGTTGTATTGTTTTGTTTTTGTTGTTGTTGTTGTTGTTATTGTTTTTTTCTGTCTTTGTAAAAGTTTTTAAAAATTTTTTCAATAAATGGACGGTGGGAGTGAATTGTTTGCTCCACTTCCCATTTATAGAAAAAAAAAATATTCATAGTACCTTTAAATAGAAGAGCCTAAATTATAACAAATTATACCACTTAAAATATATAAAAATGATGTCTATTTAATTTATTTTGGTTTTTATTGTGTCCTGTTACTGAGGCTTGATCTCAACCTTTTAAAAAACAATTGAGCTGTATTGTAGATTTAGACACATTGTTATAAAAAGCAAAATCATACTAAAATCCTCACCCTCTTTTCCCCAGATTTGACTCATAAAATATTTTAGGTAGTTGAGTAACATTAGTGTTATAAAAATAACCTTAAGACAAGGAAGAAATGAAATGTACTGCAGAAGAAATTAAATATTTCTCTGTATCTAATACAATTGGTGCAAGATTGGAAGATACGGACAGACCTGGCCCATAGAATCGCCAAGAGTTGGACACAATGGAATGGATACGATTATCATGTAGGTATAATATAATATACCTGAGCCCCTGTATATTTATTTAAATATGTCCTACTGTGATGTCTCCCTTGGGCGACTCCCCAGATTCCTCCTCAGATGTTAGCTCAGGGGAGGTTGAGCCCATTCCTGGCATGTCAGGAACCGGGTTGATTGATGACTCTGAACAGCCATCCAAACGAGATTTGCAGGAGGCTTCAGCTGGAGAAAGTTTGCAGTGGCGGATGGCCAGGAAAGAGGAGGAGGAACTGCCTTCTGCACCTGATCTGAATAGATGAATGGCAGAGAAAAGGTAGGAGCAACAGAGGTCAGTCAGACTACTGGAAAAGACCCTGCCTGTCTTGATGAGCTGCAATAGAAAGCTGGCTATTTATCACAGCAGACAGATGAAGGCGTTGCTGGGAACAACGTGTTGGTTTTCTGTTTGTTTAATCGTTATGATTCCTGCTTCACTCTGGATTGACACCGTGTTTGGAATTGTGCTTTGATGACTCTGAACTTTTCTTTCCATGTGAGCTCTCTAGTGTGTAGATTTAAGTTTTGCTTGGTGGCGTTATTTTGTTTGAGCACCTTTCAATTGCTTTGTGGACTAGTAGGCCATTGGTCTGTGGACTAATCTTTGCCTGCTTGTAGCTGGACTTAATTGGGACAGTTCTGAATTTTTGGTGAAGGGAATTGCTGGGGAATATTAATAAATTCACTAAACCACAGTTACATGCATGTGTGAGTGAATGGGGCAGCACACCTACTGAATTCAATACATGCCTACATACCCATCATGCTGTTTAATTAGGATAAGCATTTTTTAATCCTCTCTAACTCTGTCTCTCTCTCTCCCTCCCCCTCTTTCTTAGCAGTGAACATACCTAATACTTCTGTCTTTTTCCCTACATTCACAATCCTTGCTTAATGAATACAACTGGGGCCATAATTTTGGCATTGCTTGAAGTGGTGAAAGGGCCAGTTTGGTCTAATGCAGGGGTCCCCAACCCCCGGGCCATGGCCCATTCAGAAGTGAGCTGTGCAAGTGGTGGGCGAGCACACTTGCATGCTGCTTGTGTGGAACCATTCCCTTTTCTCCCCAAGCATGATTAGCGGCACAGGTACGCAAAGCCGGAAAGGTTGGGGACCACTGATATAATGGTTAAGCCACGAGGCTAGAAACCAAAGACAGTGAATTCTAGTCCCATCTTAAGCATGAAAGTTAGCTGAGTAACTGTCTCATCCCAATCCATCTCACAGAGTTGTGAAAAAAATAGGACGAGGAAGGATTATGAGGGTTGTCTGCCACTTTGAGTTATTTATAAAAATAAGAATGATGGGATAAATCAAACAAAGAACAAACAATAAATAAAGTATTGAGACACCATGACTGCTTCATTCAACAACTATGGTTCCAGTACTCCCTGTGGTAGTCATTAAGTGATCTCATGGGTCATTAAGCAAAAGGAGTCCCCCTCCATGACTGCGGGAATGCAGGGAGTGAGGGATTTTGAGTTCTGTGCTTATAACAGGCTCAGAGCTTCAAATCCTTCTCTTTTGGCCTCTGCAGGACTTTCCATGGAGGTTAGGAGAAGGAGCGTTGGCTTACCTGAACGCCTCTTCTCAGCATGATGATGAAGAATCCACCAATGGGTTATTTCAGACTAGGTTGTCAAAGTTGTCAAGCCCATCCTTGCCTGATACCTCCCAGTTTCAACGACGGCGGAGCCAATAACAATAGTCCGACGTGATAACTCCCAAGAGAAGGAAAAAAGGAAGCAACCCCCTGACACGAACCTAACTGATCTCTAGAGGGGTGGGCGTGGATTCTTCATCATCATGCTAAGAGGCGTTCAGGTAAGCCAAAACTCCTTATCCAGCATGATGGATGAAGAATCCACCAATGGGACTTACCAAAGCCCCCGCTGTCCCTATGGGAGGGATTCAGTTGGGGCCTGTGTCCCTGGTCCTGGCACTACCTGTTGCAGTATTCGCATACCAAAGGAAGCCTCAGCCAAGGCAAATTTGTCCAAGCGGTAATGCCTAATAAAAGGGGAAGGCAAAGACCATGTCGCCGTCCTACAAATATCCTCTATAGACGCTTGTGTTGCCCACGCCACAGATGTGGCAGCACTGTGGGTGGAGTGTGCCGTGACATGACTTGGAACTGGCAGAGAAAGCAACACATATGCCCCTGCTATGCACGCCCTGATCCACCTGCCTATGGTAGAGGCGGATACCTTCTGCTCCATGGAAGAAGGTTGAAATGATACAAACAGAGCTTCAGATTTACAATAGGCCGCCATGCACTTGATGTAACAGTGCAAGGCTCTATGTACATCCAACGTGTGCCATTGCCATTCAAGGTCATGTGATGGATGGGGGCAAAAGTTTGGGAGAATAACCTCCTGTGCCCTATGAAACACTGTGTTTATCTTAGAGATAAAGGAAGAATCTAACCTGAGAACCTGTCTTCGTGAAATGTGCACAGGTCTTTCCTGATACATAAAGCGGCCAGCTCCGAGATACATCTGGTGGAGGTAATGGCAATCAGGAAGGAAAGCTTGAGTGACAAGTATTGCAAGGAACAGGTTCTAATGGGTTCAAAGGGTGAGACAGTTAGGGCCTGCAGAACCTGGGGTAGCTCCCAGGAGGGATACTGGTGGACCACGGGTGGTCTGCTATTCATAACTCCCTTGAGAAAGGAGTGGGCCATGGGATGCTGAGACAAAGATTCTGATCTGTCCCAGGAGAGCACCGTGGAGAAAGCCACTATCTGCCTTCAAATGGTGTTGGGTGACAACCCCTTATTAATGCCCTCCAACAAGTAGTCTAAGACCTTTGGGATGGTCACTTTGGAGAGACTCAAGTGGTTCCTGTCACATAGTGGCAGAAATTCTGCCAATTTGATCGTAAATATGGTTAGTCGCTGGCCTTCTGGCAGCCTGAATCATGTCAATCACTCCTGAGAAGTATGACTCTAAAGTCAGGGTGCGGCATTCAAACGCAGGCAGCCAATTGGAGCCATTGGGGGTCTGGATGTTGTAGAGACCCCTGCGTTAACCATATACAACTGTCAGGAATCCTCCATGGAGAAGTTGTGGAGAGGCTCACTAGATCTGCGAACCACGGTCGTCTCGGCAAGTGAAGTGCTATGAATATTAGTTCTGCCTGTTCCTCTAGGATCTTCCTGACAACTGCTGGAAGGAGAGGGAGAGGAGGAGAGGCGTACAATAGGCCCTGTGGCCATGGGCTGCGTAGAGTGTCCGTCCCCTCCGCTGCCCAAGAGGGGAAGCGTGAAAAGAATCTGGGAAGTTGGGCGTACTCCAGAGAGGCAAACAGGTCCACGATTGGAAGGCCAAACCCGTCTGTGATCTCCCTGAAGAGATCCAGGTGTAGCTGCCATTCCGAGTGGTCCACTATTGACCTGCTGAGGAAGTCCACCTGCCGGTTCGCTTCTCCCGAAATATGCTCAGCCCTGATGGAAAGCAGGTTGGTCTCTGCCCAGGAGCCCAATGCCCGAGCCTCCGTCATGAGGGACCTGGAATGAGTGCCCCCTTGCCGGTTCATGTGCGCCTTTGCAGCTACATTGTCCGGGAGGACTAGCACGTGTTTCCCCCCAATCTGAATGCGGAAGTGTTAGAGAGCCACTCCAACCAATTGATGTTGTGCTTCAGGTCCAACCGTGACCATTGACCCTGAGCCATCTGAGATTGGAGGTGCGCCCCCCAGCTGAAGAGACTTGCATCTGTGGTCAGAAGAGTTCTGTAAGGCTCCTTGAAGAGAGTCCCCTTGCGCATGGCCGAGGATGTCCACCAGTCGAGAGAGCGAAGGACCTGATGGGGAACCCTTACCAGTTGGTTGGAGGCACTGGTGCTCAGTCTCTGGTATGGGAGCAGGAACCATTGGAGGGTTCGGGCATGTAATCTGGCCCAAGGCACTATCGCTATGCAAGATATTAATTTCCCCAGTAACTGGGAAAGCAAGGTTAGTGTCACTACCCGCTCCTTGAGACCTTGTTTCGATGGTCTTCTGACAAGAACACATGACACGAGTCTGTGTCTATCACCACACCCAGGTGTAAGAGGCAGGTTGAGGGAACTGTTTGGCTTTTCTTGAAATTTATCAAGAACCCGTTGTCCTGAAGAGTCCTGATCGTAAGGGCCAGATCCGACTGGGTGGTCGGGGTGGAGGTTGATTGGATCAGGATGTCGTCCAGGTAGCACTGGATGCATACCAGGGCCAATCTTAAGTGTGCTGCCAGAACCGCCAGGATCTTGGTGAAGACCCTAAGGGCGGAGAAGAGACCGAATGGTAGGGCCCTGTATTGGAAGTGGGGTTGAGATGACAGAACCGCAGAAATTGGCGATGACTCGGGAGGATGGGGATGTGTAGATATGCCTCTGTGAGATCAATTGAGGTCATGAAATCCCCTTGCCTGATGCTGCCCTAGATGGAGTGGAGCGCCTGCATCTTGAACTTCTGATACTGGAGGTGGAAGTTCAGGCCCTTGAGGTCAAGGATTGCCCTCCATCCCCCTGAGGATTTTGGGACTACAAATAGGATGGAGTAATATCCCTTTCCTACCTGATCTGCTGGGACCTCCTCTATGGCCTTGATGCTTAATAAATGCCAAATGGCATCTGCCATGAGACCTCTTTTTATTGGGTTTCTCATGGTCTATGGGTCTGCTCATGAACTCTAGGGATAGACCCTCTCTTATGGTCTGTAGTACCCAGGAGTCTGTGGTTGTATTTTCCCATTGGTGGATGAAGAGAGTGAGTCTGCCACCAATGGGGGGGTTCCCCGCTAAGTGACTGGAGCGACGGAAGGAACGACCCCCTCTGCCTCGAAAGGAAGACTTATTTTGGTTCTGAGTAACGACACTGGAAGCCTTTGCTTGTGCCAAGTGCCTGGTGGTGTATAATGACACATCTGCTATGTACTCAGAGGTCGCTATCAGTTTGGTCAGATCCTGGTGGACTCTGACCTCTCCAGAGGAATCCTCTCCTGAAGCTGCCTAAGTCAAGTGAGGGAAAAACTAGCGAAAAAGGAAGAGGTTGCCGCCTTCGCTGCCCATGCTGATGCTTGATGAGCTTTGTGAAATGCTAGCTTGGATTTCTTATCCTCCGCCTTAAGGGCATCAGATACATCTGCTAGTAACCTGGTGGCTGAGAATAGCGGGGATAGGAATTCATCCACTTTAGGCACCTCCAATAGATCAGATAAATTTTGGACCATATCTACTATCTTACACTCAGATCCCCCCTGGGAAGCTTTTGCGGCTGGGGACTCCCATTGTCCCTGAACATTCTTAAGGAATAAAGGGGGACAGGGGATTTGCTGACGCCGAATTACTGGTTCCGAGAACAGCGGATTCGTGTCCTGTCCAGCGGAAGTCTCCAAGGTGGGAATAGGGTCAGAAGTGATCTTACCCGCTGTACATGCCCTGCATAGTAAAAAAGGAAAAAGTGAAGTGTTAAAGAGCTCTGCCATGGGATGGGAGTCTTGTGGAGGCTCCTCACAATCCGACCACTGGTCTGCCATTCCGTCATAGTCAGAGGAGCTGGAAGAGTCTGATCCTGGTGAATGGGGATAGCACTAGGGTGGTCAAGCTGTGTGTATCATGTTGAGATGGCTGGCACTGATGAGGACCTTGGCAGGGATGAAGAATGGTGATGACCTGATGAGGCCATCCCTTGAAGGATGCCTGAGATATCATGGTCTGCAGCCGATCAGCAAAGGAAGGCGCCTGTGAAGGACTAAGCCCTGCTGCAGTCGGTGTGAAGGTCACTGTGGGTTCCGTGGAGGGGCCTGGCAGCTTGAGTTCCTCCCCAAAGAGGCCTCCCTGACCAAAGGTCTGTACTGAGACCTGCTGAAGCTCCCACTCTGGAGACCACGCCCTTGATGAAGTAAGCAATTGTGGGTCCATTTCAGGAGCTGCAAGCGTGGGAAGTGGTGATTTGCACCCTTCCCCAACTGACAAATGTTGGGCCTGAGAGAATTGCTTCTCTAGGGCTCGGTGTGTGCGATCAGCCTGATTGTCAGTTGACTTACTTGATCTCTTGCCAGATTTAGACTTAGCCTTGGCCTTTTCCTTAGCTGCAGCCTCTTGGCAAGTAGATTTTTGACTGGGTTGCCTGATAGCAGCAGAAGTCTGTGGCTCAGTGTTGTCTGCCATGGTTAAATGAGAAAGGCTCCTGAT
Organism: Crotalus tigris; assembly: GCF_016545835.1. Taxonomy (NCBI): domain Eukaryota; kingdom Metazoa; phylum Chordata; class Lepidosauria; order Squamata; family Viperidae; genus Crotalus; species Crotalus tigris. The sequence goes on from NW_024097020.1 coordinate 489,627, forward strand.
GCGACCCTGGAACGATCTCGGTCTGCAAGAGCCGTCAGTTACCCACCGTGATGGGGCTGACTTTCACATGGATTAGCGTGGTCTGGCTCACTGGCCAAGCAGGATGCACGCTAGGTGCATCAACACGTTCGTCACCCAGGGAAGAAAACAATGTCAATGTGTCCATACCGCATAGTCCTGTGACCCCTGTGGTGACGAGATCTCATGTGTCTCACTTTAGTGGCAATGGTCAGGTCATAGTGAGCAACCACTAGATGCAGAGTGGCAGAAGGCTAAGGTGAAGGAGCACTAAGTGGCAAAGGCTTGCGCAAGGTTGATGTGCAGTGGTGGATTGGTCAAATCTAATGCAAGCAGAATGTAGCAAAAGGATCCATTGATTTTGCTTGTGAAATTAAATTCCTGTTGAGATTGGAAACTGTCAACTGCCCTTGCCTAATTGGGAGAGAGTGAGGTGCAGTTGCTGTGCTCAAAATGGCGGCCACGCTAACAGGAAAGGAGTAGCTGGTGAGGGAATATCAGTAGAGCTGGTGGCTGTCACTCAAGGAAAGCAGCTCTGAGTGATCACTATGCTGGTGGCCGTCTAATGTGCTCTACAAGGAAGGAAGTAATCGTCCGGCAAACAATGCGGCAAATGGTCGTTTCGTGGCGTGCCAAAATGGTGGCCACGCAGCCGAGAGCAGGAAAAGGCAAACCCTTGCTATCTGTGGAGGCAGAAGCTGAAATGTCCAGTTTGCTTTAAATCGCAAGGAGATGCGCAGAAGGGAGTCTCCCACTTCTCCTGCTCTCTGTATCTTGCAATTGAGATTAGGCTATCCGCGCCGATCAGTTGAGAGGCGCGGTGACCGCGGCGCCTCCCAGCAGCGGCAGAAAAGTTTGGAGCCAAATCAATCAGAAATGTGAGATCCTGGGATAAACAGCAGCGAGATGCTGAGCCTCGCGCTGAAGCTGTCCCTTTTACTGTGACCGAGCTGTTGTTAATGGCCCCTGAAGTGACTGAGTAACGGCCACCAAAATGGCGGCCATGGCTCAAACTGTCAGAACTGACAGCTAAGGTAGGCTTCGGATGACAGAAGCCTATAGGATTGCTGCGGAGAGCTGAGTAGAAGCTAAATAGCTTCTGGCTGTCCTGTCAATCCTTGACTTCCTAAGCTCTGGGAAATCCTTAGGTAAAATAGTTTTCCAAAGTGGACTCTCCAGTCCACTCTGGGGCTGACAGTTAAGGGGGGGGGTAGGGTTTCAGATGATAGAAACCTAAGGAATTTAATAGGAAAGCTGAACAGAAGCTGTGTGGCTTCTGTTTTTCCTTTCCCCTAAAAGAAAAATCCACTAATGGGATATTTCCACTAAATCAAACCTGTCAGAAGTCAGAATTGGGAGTCAAAATTGTCACATCCTCATGGGTGAACAGACTAAGTTGAAACTGGAAGGTACCAGGCAAGGACGGGCGTGACAACTTTGACAACCTAGTCTGATTGAGCAGGAGGACTGAAATAACCCATTAGTGGATTCTTCATCCATCATGCTGGAGAAAAGGATTATGGGCTCTGTGCATGCTTAGATTTTGACAACCAGTGTCCATGCATGCTGGAGGTTAGAATACTTCTCTCCCGTCCTCTGTGGAGGTTTCCTCTGAGCACTCTCATCTGAGCATATTTACTCAGAACCCACTCATTCTTGATCCTACTTCTTTTTGTTTTATCACATTAAACAAAAGTAATCTATTTAAAAAAGTACAGTACTTAAGTATTTAACCCATTTAAGTATTTAAATGATTACATACATAAGTCACAATTGATACTACTTTCAATTAGATTTTATGTTTCTCCTGATATACCACTCTTGTATATAACAAAGTGAACAAAAGCACAATCTTATCCCTGAGCATCCTAGTTTCTTTCAGCAAACATTTAAACCTCACAACAGGCTAGTAATATTACCTTTCTATCATTATCAGCGTACAGTTTCTCTATCCATTTTTCTCATCTTTAATAAACTTTATTCAAATGTATACATATTAATAATAATTATATTTTATTCATGTCTTACTTCACTTACTGCATTAATCTTTCCTATGCTTCTCTGCACCGTACACATAGTGTACTCATAAATCTCAGAATAATTCATCATTCCATCTCATGAAGTACACTATATTAAACAAAATAGAGTGGTTGTAGGAAATGACCAGGCTGAGCCCAAGGAAGGAGTCAAATGAGTCATCTAATGAAGGAGAGAAGCAACCTAGAATTAAGGAGAAACTTCCTGACAGTTAGAACAATTAACCAATGGAACAACCTGCCTCCAGAAGTGGTGAATGCTCCAACACTGGAAATTTTTAAGAAAAGACTGGACAGCCATTTGTCCGAAATGGTGTAGGGTTCCTGCCTGAGCAGGGGGTTGGACTCGATGACCTCCAAGGTCCCTTCCAACTTTATTTACTTTATTATTATTATATTATTATTATTATTATTATTATTATTATTATTTATTATTATCGATCATCGCACAGTCAGCCAGATGTTCAGACTGGATTTGGCATTTTGTCTACCTATCGAGTCCTTACCCAGGACCTGGGATAGGCAGATGTGGATGTTTGATGGTATTACAGATATCGTCGCAGGATGGAAGCAGTTCCTAATAAGGCCGCCTTTTGCAATTGACTAATAGCGAATTTGTCAATGCCAATGGTGTTCAAGTGGTGCTCCAGTTGTTTTGGGATTGCACCCAAGGAGCCTATGACTATTGGTACTACCCTTGCTTGCTTTTGCCACAGTCTTTCTATTTCTATTTGTAGGTCTTTGTATTTTGTTATCTTCTCCAGTTCTTTCTCGTCTATTCTGCTATCTCCAGGCACTGCCACGTCCACTATCCAGACTTTTTTGTCTTTCTTATCGACAATTGTTAAGTCTGGGGTGTTATGTTGCAGGTGCTTGTCTGTTTGAATTCTGAAGTCCCAGAGCAGTTTAATTTTATCATTTTCTATGACTTTCTCTATTTTATGATCCCACCAGTTTTTGCTTACAGGCAAATGATATTTTTTGCAGATCTTCCAATGCACCATTGTTGCTACTTTGTCATGCCGCTGCTTGTAATCAGTCTGTGCAATCTTCTTGCAACAGCTTACCAAGTGGTCCACTGTTTCTTCAGCTTCTTTGCATAGGCGGCACTTACTGTCTGTTGCTGTCTTCTCAATTTTGACTTTGTATGCATTTGTCCTTAAGGCTTGGTCTTGTGCAGCCAGAATTAGTCCCTCGGTCTCTTTCTTCAATTTTCCTGCTCTTAGCCATTGCCAGGTTTTATTGTTATCTGCTTTCCCAGCTATTTTTTTTCATTATTATTATTATTATTATCATTATTATTATTATTATTATTATTATTATTATTATTATCATCATCATCATCATCATTATCATCATTATCATCATCATCATCATCAGTCTTGAGTCCCTTCATGTTCACAAGACATCTAAGTCCAGTTCACCTTGAATTTCTACTGCTAATTTCCCTTGACTGTTAGTAGTTCAGATTCTTGTAGAGAACATAACCTTGCAATAAACCTTTATATTCGTTTGAACTGCCAGGACTTCCTGATTTTCCCATGCTTGACAGTGGTGTTTAAAAAAATAGTTTAATATGATACAAAACATGTTTTTAATAAATTGATGAAAGTGGATGTCATTTGTGTGTTTTATTGGACAGAATCTTCAGTGTTGACAGTAATCATATTTTCAGTTTTATTTTTCATTTCATCTCATCCAAGGGAAGTTAGCCTTTGTTGATATGCTATGATAAAAGATAATAACTGGAGGTCAGAGTTTTTTCCTAAAGCAATTTTATTTAAGTTCAGATTTTAGAATTTACATATTTATAAATATAAATGGGGGGGGGGTCTTTGGTGCTCTCTGAGCTTGGTTGTTTTGTTACAGATATTTCATTACCAAACTATGTCACATTACTGATGACGTTACCTACCATGTTTCCCAGAAAAGAAGACTGGGTCTTATTAATTTTTTGGGGGGACCAAAAGACCCATTAGGGCTTATTTTGTGGCCACCCTTCTACTCCATCCCACCATCTGCTTGCCTGTGGCAGCAACAGCTTACAGGGCTTCCCAGGGTAGACCCTCGGGAAGCAAGGGCAGTGCTGGTGGAATGCGCCTTCAGGCAAGGAAAACAGCAACATGGACATGAGGGGCAAGCGAAAGGACTAGGTAGTGCAAGCCTTCCCTGCCCCTCCCTCCTCCTGCCGCACTCTTTCCTTTTTCAAACAAACAAATCTTCCAATTTCTGTCAGTTCTCCGTCTGGGCAGAAAGTGTTTGGGCATCTATGGGGCACTGGGAAATGGAGCATTTCTGAATACCCCATAGGGACCCAAACATTTTTAGTCTGAATGGAGAACTGACGGACACTGGAAGCTTGTCATCTTGCAAATGGGGCACTTGGGAACAGCAGCAACATCACCCTGAGACAGCCTTCCCAGTGCCAGCTGTGTGCTATTTAACCCTAACTGCCCAGAGCAGAGTCTTGGCGGGCTTAAAGGAAATGGGCACTGTATCGCACTTGCAACTCTCAGGGGAAGCAGTGGCAGTGGAGTGCTCTGCTCATTGCCTTGATGGTCCCATTGCGGCAGCCCAAGCTCCACCTTCGCCCACTGTCCAGAATTTTAATTTTAATCCTGGGTAACTGGCAAAGATGGGGCCTGGGTGGCCGCAAGAGGGCAAGCCAGGTGATGAGAGGAGTACTCTGCTGCTGCTCCCCCTCGGAGCTGCAAGCGCGAGGCAGCGCCCGTCTCCTTTAAGCCAGCCAAGGCTCTGATCTGGGCATTTAGGTTAAATAGCACACAGCTGGCACTGGCAAGGTGGTCCCAGGGGATGTTGCTGTTGCTGCTGCTGGGCTGTGCCATGCTGCTGCCTCCCAAGCTCCACTTTTGCCCACTGCCCAGCCATCCAATGCACCAGGGCAGTTGCAAGAAGACTGGGGCTCACTGGCTTACCTGCTGGGTGGGACCTGTTTCAGTGCCCGGACTAGGAACAGATGGTGCTTGGGGGGCAGTTTGCGAAGGGGGGGATGGAGGAGAGGGGATGCCACCATTGCTGCTGCTGCTGCTGCCATGAGGAGGGGGTGCAGAGGAGAACCTCAGGGACTTCGCAGGAAAGTGAGTGCCTGCCTGGCCCAGGAGCATGGGAGGTGCAGGTTGTAAGAACCAGGATGCCGCACTGGGGAGCCGAGGGTGTCCGGAGAGCTCCTTCTTCTCTGGGGCTCTCCTGATGATGGGTCTGCTCAGGGCAGCCGGGAGGGAACTTCAAAGCGATGCAGAGGGGAGCCTGTGCCACCACCATGAGATGAAGTGGAGCAGAAGTCGTCACAACTGGCTGCCCAATCTCACCACAAGGTGAGGCGTGACAAATGTCAGGGCATGGGTGGTCTGGTTGCGAGAGCCCTGAGGTATACAGGTTCGGGGCAAGCATGGTAGCTCCACCTGCCTCACCTCACTTCATGGCAATGGCACTGGTGCGACCGAGCCTCCCCCAACCATCCTCTGTAGCATGGCAGTCCAGCTTGGGAAGGGAGTGAAAGGGAAGAGACGAGCAGGCAGCCGGGTCATTGAATGGGTGGAAGGTTGCCGAGCGGGGAGTGGCCTGGCTGTGGGGGCTCTGAGAGCTGTGGGGTGCATGGGGCAGCTCCACACACACCTTGCCACCTGCCTTGCCTCATCTCGTGGCAGCACCAGCACACTGCACAGCTTACTGCCCCGTTGCAACAGCAAGCAACCAGATGATGGGACGGAGTATGCTAGCTCTTAACTAGGGCTTATTTTGGGGATAGGGCTTATATTAGACACACATGTAAAAATCAGGCAAGGTCTTATTTTTGGGATAGGTCTTATTTTCTGGGAAGTATGGTGGTATGGTAATGAAATGTCTGCAAGAAAACAACCAAGCTCAGAAAGCTCCAAGGACTCTTCATTTTAACCCTGAGCTACAAATATTCTCTTCTGTTGGTATAGATGTAAATATTTGTTTGTCTTACATGCGAAGTATATAGCTTCATATATTATTTTCGCACTTGAATATGCTGCAAATGTTTGCACTATTAAATATAGAAAACCATTTGTTTTCTACTTTATTATAGCTACCTTTTCAAAGCAAGTATTATCTGCTGAAGTATGTGACAACTGTTTGTATTTAGAACGCAATAAGAAAATTATTTTGGAAATATAAAAAGATTGCTTGGTGTGAAAGCAGTGTCATTTTTTTCAGTTCGGTTTGGTTAAAAGACAAGTTTTTTTATGTAATGGTGTTAATTAAAGGGCTGTGAAAAGATTAGTAGTACAATTCTAACTCTCAGTGAAATTCTAAAAAAAAACCTACGTAAAAGAATTTCAACATTTATGTGGAATGATAATTTCTAAGTTAAATTTTGCTGGGTTAACCAAATTAATCTTTAAGTGACAATGAAAATAATCAAATAATTACAGACACTGTAATCCTGAATACCAGTTGTGAGATCTTTATAAAAATTTACTGGTTCCATAACGAAAATTTAAAAAATAACCAATAATAAGCTTTCACTGTTTGGAGTGCATTTTGATAGTAGCTAAAAATTATAAATATAGAAATATTGTTTAAATATCCTAGAACAGGGAAAGTAAATTAAGATTAAAGATTAGAAATAATTAAATTTTTCTCCATTCTCCTACAACTATTTTTTTTTTTAAAAAAAACTATTTTCTAAGTAATTTGAAATTGGAAAATATGATTCTTCTTATATTTCCAAAAGTATTTGCTGTGGCAATTCATCATTCTCAGACTTTTCAAATCTCTAACCCCCACAGAAATGGGAAACTCTAGGCCAGGGGTGTCAAATTCGAAATGTCACATGATGCGTCATGACGTATTGCGACTTTTTTTCCATTGCTGGTAATGGGGTGGCCGTGTTTCAGCATGATGCATCCAGCCCGCGGACTGGCAGTTTGACACCTCTGCTCTAGGCCTACTCTGCCTAATTGGCCAGATTGTTCAGTTTTCAAATATACAATATGCAAAATATGCTGAGTGATTAAAGTATGAAATCAAAAATTGTTACAAAACAATTTTATGAAAAAATAAATAGTAAAGATAACATTATTATTCATACAGTAAAGGAGGTTTTGCTTCAGAAAAGGCTGTGTTTCATCACAGGTTAAAAATATGGTGATATACTCTCTCTTCATGTTGATCAGTTCGCCTCACCGCGGCCTCGTGCTCCTTACACACACACACACACACACACACACACACACGGGTTGCTTCCAATTTCTGTTGCAGCAAGTATAATTACAAATTACATCTTACTCTATGGCTACCAAATATTTCATGAGGAAATGTTCAGGATAGTGAAAGCCTAAATATTTTTCTATTTTTTTAATGTTTAGGGTTCAATCTTTTAAAAATATTTTTAATATTGGCCTTGGAGGAAGCCTCTATATCAGATATATTCTAATTCAACCTCTTCTGCTTGATGCCTTTGGTCATGCTTCTGCAAAATTATGGAATATAATTCACTATACCCGACTGGAAAAAGATAATAACAATAACAATAATAATAAAGTTGGAAGAGACCTTGGAGTCATCTAGTCCAACCCCCTGCTCAGGCAGGAAACCTTATACCATTTCAGACAAATGGCTGTCCAGTCTCTTCTTAAAAACTTCCAGTGTTGGAGCATTCACAGCTTCTGGAGATAGGCTGTTCCACTAATCAATTGTTCTAACTGTCAGGAAGTTTCTCCTTAGTTCTAGTTGCTTCTCTCCTTGATTAGTTTCTATCTGTTGCCTTCAGCTGCTTTGGAGAATAGCTTGAGTCCCTCTTCTTTGTGGCAGCCCCTGAGATATTGGAAGACTGCTATCATGTCACTCCTTGTCTTTCTCTTCATTAAACTAGACATACCCAATTCCAGCAACCGTTCCTTATATGTTTTAGTCTCCAGTCCCCTGATCATCTTTGTTGCTCTTCTCTGTACTCTTTCTAGAGTCTCAACATCTTTTTTACATCGGGGTGACCAAAATTGGATGCAGTATTCCAAGTGTGGCCTTACCAAGGCATTGTAAAGTGGTATTAACACTTCATGTGATCTTGATTCTATTTTAATCTAAGTATAAATATTTTCTGGGACAAAGAAAGGCCATTGAAATATATGTTATATAAGTATGTTCACCATTTTGAGTTATTTATGAAATAATAAAGGTGGGATAAAAAACAAATAAACAAATAAATATACAGTAATGCCATTTTACTTCCTCTATAGCAGATATATGGATATCCTCATGTATATCTCTGCTATGTGAGCTGCACTGGCTACCACTTTGTTTCCGGGGGGAAATTCCCACACTAGGCAAATACAATTCTTATAGTTATTAGTAAATACACAATTAAATATCAACATCTTTGTTACATTTTTCTAATAATATCAATAATGTCAGTTTAAGATATCTTTTCTAACCAAAATATATCTTAATTGCATTTGCACTTAACATCCATATGTTTAATCAGTATCTTATTTTCACTTTTTTTTAAGTTTAATTTCCCATCAGTGTTCAAAATGTCTATATTGTTTATAATTCCAAAGTAAGTTATGTTTGGGTAACCAAAAGCTTCCCTTATTCAAACTTCTTAGCATTTTCCTGTTTCCTTCTCATACCAAAATCTAATATTATAATTACAAATCTTAACTTTCTAGTTATAATAATACTATTTCTAGCAATTATCTATTCTCCACCATATTCAAACATCTAATTAATAGCATAATATCCCATTTAATGGATCAAAACCTCTATTTTCTTCGGTCTTACTCTAGCTTTCTTCCTTTGCCAACTAACTTTTCAAATCAATGCATTTGAATCATCAAGTAATTCTTCCTCTGTTTTTGTGTATATTGTTTGGAATAAAAAAGACAATTTGTTTAAAGTATTTTTGGAAGAATGCTCAGCCCATTGATATTCATTAGACAGCCACCCTCCTTCTCCAATTCCCCACAATTCTCCTAACAGCTCTATCTTCCATTAATCAGTTCTTCTTCTTTCTCCTCAAATGTGTTCTGAAATCTTGATTGGTAAGATGTCTTTTCCATTTCTGATATTATCGCTATATCTTCTAGTTCTTCAGTTGTCTGGGTCTGTCTCTTAGTTTCTTCCTTTAGGTCCTCCATCTTTGGATCTGCTTTCTCTGGTTTTCCTTCTATTTCCTGGATTGCTAGTTCCTTCTTTGTAGTCATTTTCTGGGTTTGTAAATTTAAATTAGAAAATTGTTCTTTTATCTCCTTTGTGTTATTTTTAGTCTCATCATGAGCTAAAGCAATAGTCTCTTGTATTGATTTCAACATGGAGAGAATTTCTTTCTGATCTTCATCCATATTTTCTTGGTGGTATATCAAACTGAAGACTTTGGGGACAGATGTTAGGAATGGTTTTTTATCATTTAAAGCTGAATATGGGACATCCATTTTATTTTTTGCAGGTGGTCTTTATAGTAAAAATTGTTCATCAATCAAAGATTTATAATTCAAAATATTCATTAACACTGTTTTCCATCTTTTAAAATTCAAACTTGTATTACAAGCTTTTCAAGTCTCTTTTAAAAAAATATTTCAAAACCACTTTTAGTCCCCAAATTTCAAATTTTATATGTGTATTAATTCCAAGTTAATCTTGTAATTTTCTCCATTTCCCCTCAAGCAATTAATTTGCTGCTTTTCTTTTCCTGAGGGAATGGGGTGGAAATTCCCCTTCCCTCTCTCATTGGGGAGGGTGCTTTGGGAAATTTTTTCCAGGAAAAAGTCTTAGTCATAAAGAGAGGATAAAGTCTCACACAGTTTCATCCACGTTGCTGAAAAGTTGCTCGCTGGTGCTTATTTTCTTTGGTTGTCAGTAGTTTCTACATGAATGTAGCCAGTCTTTCCCCTGCCAGTTTAGAGGGTTTCCTAGGAGGAAACGGAAGGGCTGCCACCCTCCAGCGATCAACAAGGGTCCCGTCCTTGCTTATTGGCTCTATGGGGCAACTTTCGACCCTTTCCAGGGTCCCCAGTGGGGCGGAATTGAACACAAAAGATGGAGCCCTGTCTTCCTGCACCCGTTTTGCCACAACATCAAACCAGAAGCCAGTTCTTTCTCTTCCATTCTGCTGCTTCCAGTTACTGCAACAAATATCTAAACTGATTCTCCCTAACCCACCTTTCTGTATTCATGTTGAAGGATTACTAATACAGTAGTCATCCTTATGTACTCAACAAGCAGCACTTAGTATCCAAACTGAAAACAGTCTGTGGGAAGACAAAATATGTTGCTGCTATAAGATGAAGGATGGCACACTAAAGCCTGATATATTGTAAAACAAAGGTGAAGTTAAGAATGATTGTAAGAAGTAATCTCCCGTGAACAAGATTACAAACTTCTAAAATACTTCAGTCACATATCTGCAAAGTAAAGTTTTATGAGAGACCAGCAAAATAAAACAAGTAGGGGAAGTATTTAATACCTCCTTTAGGCATTTAAGAAGAAACAAGAAAATGAAGTCTGCTAAAAGTTGATGTGATGATGATGATGATAATTATGATGATGTTGGAAGGGACCTTGGAGGTCATCTAGTCCAACCCCCTGCTCAGGCGGGAAACTCTAGGCCATTTCAGACAAATGGCTGTCCATCTGATTAGCACATATAACAATGAGAACCTGAAGAAACATAGCTGCACTATGAGGAACTGTTATTATGTGTATTTATTTCACACAAAAAAATGAGCCTAAAGGAAATTAGTTCGGCTCAAGGCCTCCAACAAAAGAGTCTTGCACAATAGAGGTTTGACACAATGTCAAAGTGCTGAAATTGTCTGTCTTTTCTAGGACAGTTTTACAAAATAACAATGCTTTAAAAAATGCTAAATATACTAAATATAATTTAAGAATGAGAGTGCAGTACCTTTTTTTTAAAAAAAAAAAGTCTAATATGTTATAAAATGTTGCAAATCTATATCAGTGTGTTAAAAGGAAACTAAGGTGGATATTCCTTGGGCTCTATGCAGAGCTGGCTTTGCAACAAAAATGATAGAGCCATTTTAAGAGGAAAAGATAATGGTTTCCCCATCAATAGTAAAAGCTACTGCTTCTATAAAAAGGAATATTCTGGTTTCATGCATATGTATTTACTTTCTTTATTAATTTACTAATCATAGTACTAACATAGTACTGAACATGTGTAGGAAAAGGAATTAAAATTAAGGAGATATTTCTTAAATGAAGAATAAAAAAATTACGCCTACTTCAAAGCATTTATCATGTGGGTTGAGAAAGGAGGAAAGCATTTCAACATCACTGGAACTATTTAAAAGGCACCTGAAATCAGTCTTAAAATCAGCTGACTATGACGATCCCCGCACTTTTTTAAAAAAAGAAAAATCTTTAGCTTCAACAAGCAAAGCCTTTGTTTCTGTAACACTTGGCTGTTATTAGAGGAAAGATAATAATCCTTTAACAATGGACAGAAAATAGCATAAAATGCAAATGATTTCTTCCTCCAAATTAATATAATTCTGCAAAAGTAGACATTCAGAATCTTTTCACTGTCCTACAAGTTTAAATCAAAAGAATATTGACTTCAAATAAGATATGTCTAGATTAGCATTAATCAAAATAAATAAATAAAACATCAAAACATTATTCGCTTTTTGTATTTATCTCTATACAGCAAGTCAGTAAGTTGATGCAGTGTCAAATACATGGATGTGTTCTTTTGTTTATGTGCTTCTTCCTGCTTTTTTCCCCTCTGCAAATCAGTTTTGTAAGCAAAGTCATAATTAACAATTTAATCAAAATTGGCAAAATATCAATCTCAAGACACAATAGGCCAGGAGTGCCAAACTGCCGGCCCACAGGCCGGATACATCACATGGAAGCCGCGCCCACCCCATTGCTAGCAATAGCAAAACAGTCCCGATACATCACACAACGTCACGTGATGTTGCAAGTTTGACATGTCTGCAATAGGCAATCAAGTGCAAAAGAACCTGAATGATATAGAAACTAAACAGGGTCAGGACTGAACAATTTTAAATTTTAAGAGGTCCACAAGAAATTCCAGAGATGTATATTGTACTGGAAAGTCAAAACAATGGTAATAAGTTAAAACAACAACAATAAGTCAGACACTTTTGGTTTGTTTTAGTATTACTATTCTTCCTGTTAATTATTTTGCCACTAACATAATATAGAGAAGACAGGTCAATAATTTGCAAATAGATTTATTAGTTTAAGAGGCACAGTTATGAGAATTAACCCTACCTTTATTGTAAGATTACATTAACAGAATCATACAAGTCTGAAGGTATTTCTTACTTTCCAGAAAACCTGGGAGGGTCTCTTCTTTTTTTTTTATTAAAATTTTTATAAACATTTTACAATAAAATCCCTCCCCACCTCTCTCCCTCCCCCCTCCCATTAGCCCTCCCCCCCTTCCCAGAGCTGAGTACAGAGCTAAAAACAACAAAAAAGAACATAAAAAATTAAATAAAGATCAATCAATTATACATAAATCCTAAAAAAATTTAAAACCCCTTTAACTCCATTACAATAAAATCAACAAATGTAACCATAACAACTTTATACAATAAGTTATTCAAAAGCTAAATAATACTTTCTAATCCCATATTTGTTCTGAACAAAATTGGAGGGTCTCTGCTGAAATGCATCCCATGTTCCCTGTTTCCATGGGACAAAATATCTTTTGCATGATGGTTGTTTAGTCTGCAGCTCTTTTATCTGTCTCCCAAGGTCATTCCCACATACCACCATACAACAATACATAAAAAGTGGATGAGTTATTTGGACAATGATGAATATCTGCTTTTTCTTGTCTTGAATACATAGTTTAAGCATAAGTGAATATGGAAAAGTAATGGATAAAAGTATTACTGATCTGATTCTTTGGGATTAAAAATTGAAAGAATTCAGTGAAAGACACAAAAATGCTAAGAGGTTCAGAATGTGTGACAAACTATTAATAGTTCCAAACGTGACAAACTATTACTTGGAAGCCTGGATGTGAGCAAAAATGGACATGGAAGGAAAAAAAGAAATAAAGAAAATTAAAGTGGAATAATTACAAAGAGAATAAGCTGTAAATGAAAAAAATAAAGCACCCTGTACAGCTTCTGCTTGAAGATATTTAATGAGACAAAGCCCATTAATGTCTTGGTCAGCGACTCTTCTTTTTTGTGTCTGCAGAGATTTCCTGAATAAATAGGACCAATATTTACAGGTTTTTGTTTTGGAGGGTAGGTTTAAAAATGTCCTTAGAGTAAAAGAGTCTAAAATTTTAGTTTGCCTTTTTTTGAAGGTTGGATGTCTTGGTGGGTGAGGTATTAAGAATCATTCTCCCCAAATTCAGACCATTAAAAAAGGGACAAAATGTGTTTTAAACTCAAAGTGAAGGACATCCATACAATCCTGTCCCCAAAATAGTGATGTGCAACAGTGACCTTGTATACTATGAGGCAGTCCTCAACACAGGAGCATTGCTTTAATAACTAGTATTAATATCTATAGTCATATAACTGACACCCAGTTGATAACAACTATCTTAAGGAATATTTGAGAAATGCTATAATTTCCATCTAAGGCTTCTAGTTCATAGATTAAATATGTTCCTTCAAATTCACAGTGAGAGTACTTGCATGGTATAATCTTAATATAATTGGATATTCAAAATATATTATTCTATTAATTTAGTTTTGAGCTGTGCATTAAATTTTTATACTTAGGATTCAATTTTATCTATGTTAAAGTGCTGTATCATTAATCTATCCAGACTTTTTGTTTTGTTTTATTTTCAAAATTTGACTGAAGAAGAATTTCTTATCCAGTTTGTGGATGATTTTCTGGAATAGGAGAAAAGAAAGGAAGGCTGAAGAGCTTAAGTTATAGACGGATATTGATAACTTTCCTTCCCTGCATGCCAGATGCAAGAATTTTTTTTCCCTTCTGGTGAGCTTCCTTCCCTATGAATAATTCATGATTTCATGAATTTCAGAAACTGTTAGATTAGAGAGAGATCTAATTCCCTTCAAAAAAAAATATTCAAAAGCACTTTCTTGGCATTGTTTTCTTGGAATTATATAAGAATATATATACTGTGCAAGCACTCACATGGGCACACATATGGGCACACACACACACACACACACAGAGAGAGAGAGAGAGAGAGAGAGAGAGAGAGAGAGAGAGAGAGAGAGAGAGAGAGAGAGAGAGAGAGAGAGAGAGAGAGAGAGAGAGAGAGCGCTTCCCTATAAAATTTGCATGGTAATCCTTTGAGATTTTCTTTGGCAGCCTTGCATGACAATACAAATGTTCCTTTCAGGGACACATAGAGATCAGAAAGCCATTAGTCTGGAATAGTATAGGAGGTTGGACTAGAAGAGCTCCTATCAGTAGACTTAAAGGAATATTCAAAAAGTGGCATCCATTACTAACCCATTTTTGAAGCTACAAAAAACATTCTCATTTCCATTTCACAAAAAAAGGAAGGATGACACATTTTGCTCCTTCCCCTATTAACTTGTATTTTTGTAGAGGTGATGGAGTAATTAACAATGGTAGAATACTCACTCAACCTGTTAGTTGGAGGTGAGACAAGTGTCCCAATAATGAGAGAATCACCAGGCCACAATCTCTGCAAAACTTCAGCATTTCAAAAGGAAATATGACCTTTAGTACAGCTTCTTATATACTGTAGATGAGTTAGAAGTAAATCAATAGCTACTAAACACAAACAAAGGTCTGGAATGATTTCATCAGCAGTGGAAAGATAGGACGTGGAAGTGCTCCCAATGGGAAAAAAAAATCACAGTCTGCTCTAGGGTAGTAATATTGTTTGCTATGAAATAGGTTTTAAAAGATTTACTGTTTAACCTTTACAATGTAAGTAACAATTGGTTCTTTCTATTCTTTTTCTCCTTTCGATGTAAGGAGTTGTAGGTGGGTCAGATGGGCTGAGAAAAATCACTCAAGAATACATATTGTGGCATCAATTTCATGTTGCTGATTCCTTTGAGGTTTTGTTTTTTGTTTTTGGCTATACCTGTAACTCTAGCTTAAGAAGAGCTAAACACTAGCAACGGAGGAATTCTACAGTGGCCTATTTCCAGTCTAACCATGGAGACAACATATTTGCAATGGGTGTAAAAAAGATGGTATTTATCCAAAATTTAGCCTACACAGGTTTTGTGGAATGATGATATGTTCCTTACAACAAACATGTTAAGTTCCTTTTCATTCTAGGTCAGAGTTGAGTCTTAATAAACACCGTCAGTTGACCTTTTGTGTCCTTGCTTCCTCATAAATGAACAGCACAATGGAAATATGAAGTAGAGAGCAAGAATTGCTCTCTCTAAATAGCCTTCATAGTACTTTGTTTTTGCAGTGATCCTATCCTATTTTGTAACTTAAGATGGGTGACCCATTCTATGGGTTAAGGGCTGCATAGTCTCTTAGAGGGCCAAAAGGCAATGAACTGGTCAATAGATTTTAAGATATTGCCTATTACTACAAGAAAAGAGAAGCTAGAAGCTTCCTTGATCCTCCAATGAGGAATCTTAAAATTATTGTATTTCTGTGAGGGGAAAATGTGTTTCAGAAGGGATGAACCTCAAAAAGAAAGAATGATATGACTAGAATTAGTGGATATTGGGTACTGGGAAAGATTTTTGGGGGGAACACAGTCATTGATAAACAAGAAAACTGTGATTTTAAACATATGGGTTAGTTTTGCTGATGTTCTAGTCTTTACTTAGAACAAATGAATCACAGAGGGTAGAGGACACTGCCTGTATATCTTCTTTCTATTTCAGCCTATATCCACCACTGATGTGCAACCTGCAGTCCTGATTACATGGCTTATTTGGGCTGTAGGAATTTGTGGAGGGCAGGGGCTGGTAATTAATGCTTCATTAATGGAAGGTTCTTGCTCTCCTTTTTGATGGAAATGATACCATGTTTCCCTGAAAATAAGACTCATCCAGAAAATAAGCCCTAGCATGGTTTTAGCATGCGCTTAATATAACACCTACCCCCAAAATAAGCCCTAGTTAAGAGCCAGTCCATCATCTGGTTGCTCACTGTCGCAATGGAGCAAGAAGCCATGCAGCGTGCTGGTGCCGCCACAAGATGAGGCAAGGCTGGTGGGGTGTGTGTGTGGAGCTGCCCCATGTACCCCACACCCCTCAGAGCCCCCACAGCCAGGCCATTCCCTGTTTGGCAATCCCCTTCCCCTCCGCCCGTTCAGTGACCCAGCTGCCTGCCTGCCTCTTCCCTTTCACTCTCCTCCCAAGCCAGATTGCCATGCTACTGTTCTATCCCAGCCTATAACCGTCCTTGTTAAAGGCACAAGGACTAAACCCCTGTTGATAAAATAGGCTGGAGACTTTAAAACAAAACAAACCCCTTTTAATATGGGTGACAAACCTGCCAAATAGTCCAAAACACAAACAGCAAAACTCAATCCAAATGAAGGAAACAGTCCACAGGAAACACGATGCAAACAGAAGAGTAGTCACAAGCAAGATGAACAGACCAGGATTCAAAGAAGTACTTTACAAACGGTTGCCTTCAGCAACGAGCACCGCCCACACCTCCTCTTTTTATACAGCAGTCTGAAGGCATTGCCTCTCAGTGCCTTCTCCTTTTACCCTGGAGTTGCCGTATTGACTGCTGCTGATTTACTCTCGCGTGCATCAATTAGCATGTCCATCAGGTGAGTCCTGTAATTCATCAGAGCCTCCCTCTGCCCCTGATGGCCCTTCAAATGCCTCCTCCACCACCTCCTCAGATTCCTCAGACTCAGCTGTTGGGAGCACAGGCTGGCATGGAATCACAACAGCTACAGAGTATGGGTGGAGGAGGCTCAGTCCTCTTACCCAGTCCCCCTCTGCCGTTTTGGAGCTAGGGGGGAGTGATGGTGAAAGGCCTCCATCTTCGCCTTCTTCTCCTCCACTGCCTACCACTTGGGTTCTGGTGCACCGCCTCACGCTGCCTGCTCCCTGGTCACCGCCTGTGTTGTAAGGTTTCAATGTGTGGCAGCTCTGGAGGCCAGTGGTAGGCTCTCAGCATTATCCCTGGGCTGGAAGTTTCAGCCCCCTGGCCCCCTTTGCGGCTCTGCCCACACAGTCATGGGAGAGTTGGAATCATGGTAGCATGGTCTTCGGAGCGCCCCTGCCACCAGGCCTGGTATTTTTTGGAGCGCCCCTGCCATACACACCCCACGGGATGCAGGTGGCCGCTTTCCTCTGCCTGTCAGACACTGTTGAAGCCACACAGGGCAGGGGAGGTGCATGAGGCACCTCCACCCCTAAAAAATAAAACATTCCCCCAAAATAAGCACTAATGGGTCTTTTGGGGCCAAAATAAATATAAGACCAGGTCTTATTTTCGGGGAAAACAGAGTAGTAGGGCCCTCCCAAAACATCTAGTTCTCAATCCAGCTGTACTAGGAAATTTCCATCTAGTTTCTAATTCCTCTCGTTTAGAAAACAATGAAAATCACCTGGAAAGTTAGGCTGGTGAAAAATGCAGCACCTATATGCTGGCCAGTGAGAATATTTTCATCAAGACAACAGTGTCTTATGGATGTTGCATTACCTGTCTACAGATTTCTGAGTACAATGTGTACAAGTGCTTCTTTAAATTCTATATGTCTTGGGTCCTGGATATCTTCAGGACCATCTTCTCTCAGTAGAATCTGCCTGTCCTGTGTGCTCCCAGGAAGAGAAACTCTGACTTGATCACACGAGGATGCTTTCTCTAGGGCTGCTCTAGTTGTATGAAATGCTTGTATTCACACTCCTAACATTTAGGAAAGCAGCAATTCGGGGACTTAAATACTATTTTGCTTGTTGTTTCTATGTAAGGTTAAACTAAGCTAATCAACTAAACTGAAATATATATAATTTAGAAAATCAATCTTCTTTGGTGCCTTCATTTCATCAGTTGTTTCTATTTTTAAAACTGTTACAGGCTTCCGGTTGTGCGTAATAGTGCAGCAGTTGAGGGATCGTGGTGCTCCGCACCCTACGGCCAATTTCTATCTGCTAGGAGACCCTAAATGGGCCTGAAGTTGCCCCCTAGAGGCAACAAAGAAGGAAGGAAGTCCCACCAATTTCGGAGAGATGGCGGTCAATCTGATCGGTTCGGAAAAGCCCTCCAGAAACCAGCAGGAGAAAGGCTAGCTTAACTTCAAAGTCTAGCCCAAGCTACAAGAAACTGAAGCCCAAAAGCACTATTTTAAGCTGACTATAAGCAACGTGTTTGGAACTGAGTAAATATAGTGATTTTCTTTCTTCTACTTGAAAATTGATTTCCTGGGGGGGGGGGGAAGAAAAGAAAAATCCCAAGAAGCAAAATGCCTCCAAAAGTGAGAAGGGGGGATCTTTGCCCCACTCTCCTACAGATGGAAGCTGTGAATTAAACTTTTCAGGGGGAACAGAAATATACTGAAATGAAATGAGTGTAAGACTCAATTTGGATAAGTTTGAAATTGGTGGAATCTGTTAAGATTTTCCATTTAAATCATGAAAATAGAAGTAAACAATTGTCTATTACTGACTGGTGCTGGCATCTAGTGGTGGATGAAAATATACAGTTGCTTTATTTCAGGGACTAGCAAAGTCCAGGAAAAGATAACTTGGTTTTGGTGACTTTCAATGTCTTAATAACAGAGAACAGCTGTGACAAAAAAGAAAGAAAACCTTTTTGGCTATCTACAAAGTGAGAATTATAAACTCTAAAAAAAAAAAAGAATTGACCTTTCTGGATTATAAATACCAATTCAACTGTGACTTGAAAGCTGTCTGCAGAGAAAGGAAAACCCTGATTTTTAGCTATCATGGAAAACCAGATATCTGCAGAAATAATATACCAAGAAAAAAGATCTCCAGAAGGAGATCTATGCTATGTTGCAACTAATCCAAACAACAATGTTCTCAAACCACGAGGAAATTAAAAATAACTTTGAAAATATAAATGAACACATCTCCAATTTAACTTTACAACACAAAAATTCTCAGAAAATAAAAACAGAGTGAGCAGAAAAAACAGACAACTGAATATGAGACAGAGGAGAGAGATTTCAAGATGGAATTTAACAATAGAAGAAAGTATGACTTAGCCCAGATGGAAAAAAAATTACAGGAAATACTGGACATGGAAAAGGTAACCTATACACTAAGATTACAAAACAAGTTTGAGGACAAGAAAAAAGATTTGACAAAATGGATTCTGCCAGGAGAACTATGAGAATTTGAGAGACAAAAAATGATAAGGAAGAAAGAAAGGAAAAGATTCTCAATGAATATGAAGGGGCGAAAACTTCCTATAAAAACATTTTACCTGTTTTGCCTTTTGTACCTGCAACAACACTTTTAAGATTATGGAAAGATTCTTTATTCAGCGAAGCATATTGATCAAGAAAGATGTTTTGCAAAAAAAAAAAAAAAAGAGGCTAAAGTGAGAATTAAGAAATTAGATGATGGGATTTACCAGAGGGAATATTTAAAAATTAAACATCTGTTTGAATATGGTTAAAGAAATAGAAAGATTTTGGATATAAATGAAGATTAGTTTAAGAGGGATGAACCCCTCAAGTAACATAGTATTTTTTCTTTCTTTTTTCCTTTGTGTTTTGTTTTTTGACATGAGTAATATAAAAATGTTGGGATGGTTTATATAAAAGAAATGTTTTCTCTGTTTTTTTCTCTTTTTTATGATATGAGAAATGTAAAAGTGTTGGAATGGCTTATATGAGAAAAAAGACTTAAATACTTAAGTGTAACTAATTTTGAGAAAATCTTAACCAGTAAGAATGCTTTGAATAGTGTGGAGAAAACAAATTTAAATAAGAATTCTGTAAACAGGATCTATTATGAGGCAATTAGAAAAGAAGCTTTATATTGATGTGGTTATTATTTGCAGAAACATGAGAAAAATGTCTATATTTAATTGTCATTTATTCAGATAACAAGAACTGCATTAATTTAAGGTTGGCAAAAGAGAATATTACTGGAAGAAGAGAAAATCAAGCAAAGCTATTATATGGGCTATAGAATTATAGAAATTAATTGTTATTGTTTTTTAAATACTAACCCATACAACATGCTGTTTGCCAAATATTAAAGTGATTATGTTAAAAATCAATAAAACATATTTTTTAAAAATAAATAAATTGTAAACTATTATATGGCATGGATCTCTCCTATATTGCCTGTAAAGCATTAACAATTCTGATTATGTATATAATAATACAGTACTTATGATTCTGGCTACATATATTTTCCTATATAATTAATCCTTCCTTTTATATTATCTCTTCTCTATCGTTTAATGTAATTTAGCATCTCCTGTATACTTTTCCTTTCTAATTGTCTGACTCTTGCTTCTTTTATGGTAGTATTTTATAGCCCTTCTCAGCTGAATTGTGCCTGGATGTACAATTATAAGTGTTACATCTGTACAGACTATATGTATGGCCATTTAAAGACTGAAAGTGTTAATTCTTGGAAATACTAAATACATGAAAAATTACTATAAATAAAAACAGAAATTATTTCAATATGCTTCTAGGAACAATTACTTTTCACGTATTAATTCATATGTATAATACAGGACATAATACAGGACAATGTTATTATTATAGCAAATATTAAATGCCTGTAAAAAGTATCCAGACTTGCTCCCAGAACAAAACACTCAAAACATGTTTCATAATATTAGAAAATTCTAGCTATACAAATCTGCATATAAACAAGATTTATTAAAAGTCTATATGCTTAAAACTATTGTGCATCAAACCACATGTATCCTGGTGTTTTGCCTATTGCCTAAAGTGTTTCTGGATTATATTAAACAATTTATAAAAACACACGAGTTTTATTGTGAGTTTTAGTAAAAGAGTTTCATATTTTACAACAAATGTAAAAAGCACTCTTAAAGAATCAATCGCAAGCTAGATAAACTAGATAATTTTATTTATAATTTTATTAAGAGAAAACCATTGAAAGCAGCAGACGACTGCCATCAAGTGGCTGAAGTTAGTACAATTTAAAAACTGTGCTCCCCCCCCCCCCAAGCTAAACTATGAATGCGGACCTTAGCTGAAGAGCTATAGTTCTGCAGATTCCCAATACTTCAGCCTGTTCTACTAACTCCCTGGATAATAATTTCTCCAGAGAAGGTAACAATAGCTAATTCTTACTGGGGGGGAGGGGGAATGAGGGAACCTTAAAGATTCTTAATACATATTAATTTCATCAACTAGAATTAAACTCAAATATTTAAATGGTCATCTTTAGCTGATGCAATAAACATGTTGAAACTTAAGAATTTCTTTCATCGCATTTTAAAATACCTGTATGGGTCTTCTATTACTTGAATACAAATGAGAGATTTCTATATATGTTATGTTGTGAGAATTCTCACACAGTGAGTGAAAAACCATTTTATTCATTCATTCAATCATTAAATTTATTTGCCACCTATCTAATTTCAAATGACTTAGGAGCAAATCTGACTATGACACAAACAGATGTAAACCAGCCTTCTTTTATGCTCCTTCCTGACTAACAAGCCTTCCTCAGAGTTACCTATGCCCTACTCACCTCCCATCTTGAGTACTGTGATATGCTGTACTTGGTGTTGCTGTTGAAAAATAAACAGAGGCTTCAATTGGTTCAAAATGGTGTGGCCTGCATGATTTTGTGCTAGATTTGCACATGTTACCTCTCTTGCAGGAGCTGCATTGGTTGCCGATTTGCTTCCAGATCCAATTCAAGATGCTGATTAACTCCTTTAAATCACCATATGGCTTGAGGCCAGGTTATTTACAGGACTGTATTTTCCCAATTACATCTATCCAACCCACCAGATTAGGGAGGCAGGATATACTATGGTCCCCTCCATCAAAGAGGTCCACCCAGCGGATCTAAGAAGAAGGGCTTTTTCTGTTGTGCTTTGCTCCTTGCAGAACATCATCCCTGTAGAGATAAGTCAGGCTCCATCTTGATATTCTTTTGAAATGTCCTGAAGATATGGTTTTGTCAGTGACCTGGGAACTCCAGGTTGATATGGAGCCCATCAAGTGGTTTATTTGAATGTTATCGTCAGCAAGAGGGAGTGTATTGTGTTTTATATTTGGAGTTTTATTCCTGTAAGCCACCTGGAGTTACCACTAGTGAACTGAACAGCCATATTAAGGTCTTTAATAAATGTCTACGGAAATTCTCAGTCATCCAGATCATGGTATGTGGATGTGGATGATACTTGGGTCAAGATCAAAACAGAAGAATTGGAAGCGTTCACCAAACATATCAACTCTGTGGACAGATACATCAAATTCACGCAGGAAGATGTTAAGGAAAATAGTCTAGCCTTCTTGGATTGTGCAATACACATTAAGGAAGACAGAAGCCTTAAAACTGAGGGATATGATATCATCTATCTCCAGTCTACAACACTGTCCTTTCAACAGTTCCAAGAAGGCTCCATGCCCATTTGCACCACTCAGGTGACCTTGAGGACACAGGTAAACCTCTAAGTGGCCTCAACAATTCTCTAAAATAATGCAAATGACCAGCTGTCTGCAAGAAATATAAATCCTTCCATTCCCCACCATCCAATCAGAGCTGAAGAAAATTCTTGGATGAGAAATGAAATGTCTTCAAGAAAAACAAGAAAGTCCAGTTGCGTCTTAAAAAAACATGTTGAGTCTTTAATAAATGTTTAAAAAGTGGACGACAGGCTTCATAGGGTGAAAAAGTGAAAGAGGCACAGAATAGTTAAAATATTATTTCTTTCTTAAACAAATTTACATGGCTACCTACTGCCAGAAGAAAGTCTGGGTGGTGAACAGGAATAAAGACATACATATGTACATACATAAATCAAGATTTCTCTTTAAACCCAACAGTCATTAGAACTCCTTTATAATAGCTTCCTAACTTTTTTTCAGTAAAGATTACTCATCAAATGTTCTCAAATTTTTGTGAGCTTGTCTAACTGGTTCCAGTCTTCCTGGTGGGTGAATTTTGACATATGTAAAGCAATTTTTCTTATGTAAAAAGTAGGCAGCAATAAACCTTGACATAGCCTCTTAACTGTTTCCAGTACCATCCTTGGGAGATAGCTTTTTTCAAGATTTAGATGGATGTAACACTGTAAATGCAGTGTTTCACACTCGGTACAAAAAAAAAAAAATCCAAAAGGATTAATTCTTGGTATGATATGAAAACATAATGATAATAAATTTAAATACACTATTAAGGAATGAGAAGTTGTTACTGGGTAAAATTAAACAAAAGTATAAGAAAATATGAAAGAAATGTTGATGTGATTTCCTAAATTCTGTAGGTGTTTCCTTAAGCCTACCTAAAAGAGACAGCTAATAACTAGTGAAACCTTTGTATGGTAAGACAATTTGTTCTTTCTAACTAATGTTTAACGCCTATTTAAATTTACTCAAATGCAAATTTAGAGACCATGTGACTAAAATGAAGTACTGTATGCTAACACAAAATGATTTTAAATTTTATCAGATACAAAATCATTTTACCATATTCTGATTGTTTTATTTGGTTGACAGCTTTACATATACCTTTATATATTTGTTTTTAAAGTGTTTTATTAAATTCTGAAAACAATTAAATGTTTCCAATTTTTTGCTGGAAAACATTCTGATTCAAAAATAGACTTTCAATTCATTATTTCAATTTCATTCATTTATACATACCTTTTGGTTCTGAGGTAAGGTTTCCCAAACATTATGAAATATGTGGCAATTACTTTCAAATATTGCAGAGGCTATATGGAATGATATTATAAACAGTTCATTTTGAATGTCTTCCTAGTAAAAACTGTAGTCTTTGAGTTGACTTTAAATGGAAACTTTCTAAAATTTTTAGTTTTTTTCATTTTTCATTTTAGAATTTAAAATAAATGTGGGAAAATGTAGAATGTTGAAAAAAAAGTCCACAGCATTAAATTCTAATCAGGAGATAAGACAAGGCAATTCCTCTGTAATTCTTATTCTAGTGTTACTTTATCAGTGAAATTACATTCAACAAGAATTAAAAACTTCTTTGTTATTTTTTTACTGGCAGAGAAAAACAAAACTGTCTCAAGAGCTTGCTAAACAGATTCAGGAATAATAGGTAGAGACTAAATTAGGCATAGAGATATTTACAACTGAACTATCAAGTTTCCATGAAAATATGACTGGGTCTTTTTTTTTTTTTTTTGCCTCCAAAAAAGGCACCAGGTCTTATTTTGGGGGGATGTCTTTTATACTCACTTCCGGCACCGACAGTCCCACACAGCCAGTCCACTTCTTCTGCGGCCGAAGGAGCAGCTTCATTCTGCAGCTGCATTCCGGTCTGCATTTCACAGTCAGGCCTTTCCAAAAGACCTCTGCAGACAAGAACCAAGCTATGGATTCAATCCATAGCTCGGTTTTCAGCTGCAGAGGCCTTGAAAAATTGAGCTATGGATTGAACCCACAAGCTTGGTTCTTGGCTGCAGTGGCCTTCCGGAAAGGCCTATGGCTAAGAAATGCAGGCTTGGCTATAGAAGACGCCACAGAAAAAGTGGCCATCGAGGAGAGTCTGGCTGCAAAGTAAGTGGGTACAGGGCATGTGAGGCAGCTCCACACTCCCCATCTCTCCGTAGTTTGATTTTTAGATGTGTGCCTTGCTCCAAACTAGGCTTATTTTGGGGGTATTAGGCCCGCCCACCCCCAAAATCAAGCTAGGGCTTATTTTTGGAGTAGGCCTTACTTTGGGGAAAATACGGTATATACACTCACTTCTTCACCAATGAAGACCCACTTTTACCATTTACTGACTTTTCATTTTAACAGTTTCCTTGCTGAAACAGCTGTTTCATAATGTGTGCTAATATGCAGTCTGAAAAGCAAAATATAGTGAGAAGAACTTTTGTTTTGGTGCCTTGCTATCAGTGCTCTATTACTGAAGTTTTTAAGAAGAGATTGGAGGGTCATTTGTCCAGAATAGTTAGGGTCTCCTGCTTGAGCAGAGGGTCAGACTAGAAGACTCCAAAGTGCCTTCCAAGTTATTCTATTCCTGTGATGGCGAACCTTTTAGACACCGAGTGCCCCAAAACCACTACTGCTTCCACGGCCCACTGCAGATCGCCCAGGCAGCCCTGCAGTGCCATGTAGCCACGTCCTCTGCCCATGCCCCGCAGCAGCATCTTCACACAACGGGGTGCGAAGGCAGAGTCTTGTCCCTGCTGCCCGGCTGCCATGTCCTTGGCCGCACTGCTCCATACAGGCTGCGCCTGGGGGCGACTCTCCTCCAGGGGGGCTGCTGGTGAGGAGGGGGCCGCAGGGGGGAGGCAGGGCTGGGGCGACGGCGCACGTGCCCACAGAGAGGGCTCTTCGTGCCACCTCTGGCACACGTGCCATAGGTTCCCCACCACTGTTCTGTTCTATTCTATTCTATTCTATTCTAATTTGTAATTATGTAATTTGCAACCAATTTATGTAACTTGATCAGCTGATATAAGGTCAAAATCAGTACTTTAACTGAGCTTAGAAATGAGTTGGAAATCAATGGAATCAGTAAAACATAGGATTAATGTGAATAAAATTCCAAATCTCAGTAATTTGATGTATTTTGGGCCAAAGTAGGCAGAATATTTCATTCTATGAAAGCAACTATACAATCAAAGTTAAAAATGGGGGGGTGCTTATTAAGCTAGTTGTGAATATGTAGGAAAGCTCTTCAGCATAGGATATATATCACAGGCCCAGAGTAATAGGATGTTTCTCCCCAAGTTTTGAGGAAGCCCATCTAATCTATTATGTTATCCAAGTACTGGTTTATTTGAACTGGATTAAAGACAGAGTTGGTTAATTTGTTTATTCATTTGTCAGATCCTAAAAAATTTGTGCAGGAGCCAAAGAAGACATATATTCTATCCTGTGGACCCAACATTCTTAGAATATCCTTAAAGTGTTACAAATGAATAAGTGGGGTTGAGGTCTCTATCTGCTATAAATTGACTTCACATAAATTTTCTCTGCCCAGGTAAATTATATTTAAAGCCTTAAATAATCTCAATCTTGGTACATAATAAAAGGTTTGCCACTGTCTTCTTTCAGGTTCTTTTTTCAGTTACCCAATTTCATCTACAGCATTAAATTCTCTGGCAGTTTCCCATGCAAGAAGTAAGTATTCTTGATCCTACTTAGCTATAGTTGTCTGACTTCTGCCATAGAAGACACAAATAATACAAATACCACACATTGTTTGGCTTCATAACAAAATACATCTATGAATCAATAATTCAAGGTTATGGATGTCCGTTCACATTATAACGTTGTTTTTTATGCTTTCATTAAAATAGAAAAAATAGTTCTTATTTTAAAAAAATTAAAATAAATACAAGTGATACTCAAACCACTAGATGTCTCTAGCTGCATTTCTTACCATTAAGAATATGTACTCATTAAAATATGAATACAGTTTTAAACTCTTATCTAATGATGAAAATTCAGAGTTTGGCTAATTCCTCAAAATTGTGCAAAACAGATTGCTATTTGATTTACAAACTATAGCATTCCCTACAACAAAGGCATCAGATTGTCCACTTCCTTATGTTCCAAATGTGTTAGGCATACCATTCCCAGAATTCACCATTAGCATGCCTTGGACCCTGTTGTAAAGCTAGCAATTTAAGCAGGCATTCCTAACCTGGCAACCATCAAGTAAATTTGTGAAGATTCTAAATATTCATAGATCTTTCTTACATGTCTCCGTTTTTATTTAGCTTGCTGTCTCCCAGCATGCCTTATATCAGTGCTTCTCAACGTTTGTGTGACGGCGACCCCCGTCACACAAACGTTCTGTGCATGCGCGGTGGCGCGCGCATGGGGGCGGGGCCCCCATGCACAACGCGCATGCACAGCATCCCCCATGCGTGGCGCGCATGCGTGGCGTCCCCCATGCACAGCGCGCATGCGCGGCGTCCCCCATGCGCGGTGCGCATGCGCGCTGCCGCAAAAAATGGCGGATCGCTGCCTTTGGCGACCCCCGAAAAATGGGCGATCGACCCCAAATGGGGTCGCGACCCATAGGTTGAGAACCGCTGCCTTATATGAACCATTCTATTGGGTTATATTATCATACACAGATTATCCAATGGATTTTCCTGCTACATATCTATGAGTAGATGTACACATCATACAAAATCTATTTAGCCAGGTATAATGATATGAATTAAAAGACTTTATTGCAGTCAAGAACTAGTGCACTGGTTTGTTGAAAAAGTCATAATCAGCTGCTATGATCATGCAATAAACTCTAATTTCCAAACCATACAGGTTGAATTCACACAACATAGAAATCTAAAAAGGGAAAACAAGGCAAACATACATGGTTTAGTGCAATATGCAATTAGTCAATCTAATTAACATAAAAAGTGAAAAATCTAAAGCAATGAAAACTAAAACCAGCGGAATATTAAGGTATTCAGCATTCTTACATAATCATTCAAGAGATTAACTTCATCCTGTATAACTTTTCATGTTTTATATATTAAGCAATGGCTTCCACAAATCATCCATTCCTTTATTTAAAATCAGTAAGGAAAATATTAGAATAATTTGCATGACTGATATAATGACATCTAGGGCCTAGTATAATTTCACTGACTTTGTTTATTGTTGATTTTTTAAAAATTTGAACTCCTTCTGTTGGTATTCAGATCCGCTTCTAAAATTCTGTTTTCACTTTGTCATTGTGGGGTACTAAGTGTAGATTAATGAGGAAAAAAATGAATTTCAACAACTGTAGAATCAGGCTGCAGCATAATAAAATTGACAAACGTGAAGAGGGTCTGAATACTTTCTGAATGCACTGTACACACACACAAACACACACACACAAACACACACACACCAACCTACCTTATAGCAAGTTTGGGGAAAACTTCATTCGTCTAAAGCTAAATATCTGTTGAGTTCACTTTTCCCTTGAAATATTGAGGACAGTGAAGGCCATAGACCATTAATTTTTTCCCCAGGAATGCCAACACGTGAGTTAAAAACAGGACTGAAATAGCACTTTGAGATGCCAACATACGTGGACTAACCCAAAAAAAAAATGCAGTTTTCGTCTCCAGACATAGAAAACAAGCTACTAGTGTTCTGCTGCCCCATTCCACTTTTTTAATGCATGGTACGTGATTTGTCTATCTGCAAAAAAAAATATGAGTGGGTGTTACGAGGAATGCCGCCTAGTGTGAAGGCGCCTTTCCTTCTTTTTCTGTTAAAAAGCTTCTGCTAGCTGTGATATTGAAACAAATACATGGCAGCCTTTTTAGATCCAAGCATTTTTCACAACAGCTGAGACCATGGTTGTAGCTTGCAGAATAGAGCTCTTGTGTGCTTGTAAGGGGAAAAGAAAGTAATGGGTCATTGAATTCAATGGCTGGGAGATAGAGTGAGACTAGAGTTGAGCGCACACTGCTTTTATTTGGAGGAAAAAGCAAGCGGGACAACTTGCTTTTTTTAATAGCAATTATGAGCCAGACCAGATACTAGAAAGGATTATGATCAGATTCACTGATTATGATGCCCCCATTGGTTAGATGAGCATGAACTTGCTCACCTAACCAATGAAGCACAATGAACCAAACGCAAAGCCTAAGTTAGCCAAAGCTGAATAAAAGAATGGTGCTTTTTGATCTTTTTCTCTTGATGATGTTTACTAAAAGACAGAGAATAATTTCAGTCTTGAAGGACAGCATGCCAAATTGGGAAATGTTAGAAATGCAATGTTACGGTAGTTAGAAATGATTTAATTGTATTAGATAATATTATTTTGTCCTAGTGCATACTAAAATTTTAATACTTACCACATCCATCTTAAAGAAAAGAGAAAACAAAGAAAATAAATCTAAGCAATATTGTAAAAGACAATACTGTATGCCATGAAATATACATGCAATATATTGCTAAAATTAATAACATTTGGGGTGATGAGAAGGAAATCATCATCCTTAGGTTGCAAAAACTTTTGGTTGAAATCCTGAGATTTCTCAAAGGGTTATAGGGAATGGGAAGATGGTAAGAGATAAACTAAACTAAGCAAAACTAAACTAAACTAAGATAAGTTAAGCTAAGATACCGTCCTAAGGATAACAATAATGATATAATAACAGCAGCAGCGCCAAAAATGCCAAGTCATATAAAAAGCAACTGAAACTTATATTACTCGCAGATCATTTTGAATACATAGCGGAAAAAAGAATCTTGAGAGTTAACAAGGTTGATGCTATATGGAACAAAGCTATTACAGAATCTAGTTGTTCTGCTTTGAATACCATGAAACTTTCTCCCAGAAGGTAACAATGAAAACTGACCATGCAGAGGATGTGTAAAGTCCCTGACAATTCTGTGGATCCTGGTCAAACAGCGCTTATATGCCATGTCCTGGATAGAAGGAAGTGAATTTCCAATAATCTTTTCCGCCATCGTCACAACTTTCTGCACAGCCTTGCTGTCTGAAGCAGTAACATTTCTGAAGCAAATAGTAATAACAATAAGACAGGATGTTTTCAATTGTCCCTCTATAGAAAATGGTGAGGACCAGGGGAAGGAAGAGGTGCTCTTCTCAAATGAAACAGAAAATGTCGTCGCTACTGTGCCCACTTCACCAGTGTTTCACTGTTGAGTGACCAGGTTAACCTACACGTTAGCTGCACCCCCAGAAACTTAATACTACTAAGCATCTCCACAGTTGAACAACAATACACAGAGGTATATGTCTATCCCTGCCTTTCCTGAATTTGATGAGGATCTCTTTTGCTTTTCAACGTTTATAGCCAAGCTGTTCTTATTACACCAGTCCACCAAACTCTCTACCTGCTCCCTGTAAGGACTATATTTGTCATCCCAAATGAGGCCCAACACTGTTGTATCATCCGCATACTTCGCAATACAACTGGTAGCAAACCTTGAACAACAGAAGAAATTCATAAATGAGTGAGAATGAGAATGTAAAGTAATGGAACAGACTGCCCAGAAAAGGGGAGGGGGGATTTCCATTTAGAAGACATGTTCCCACAGGAGATGGGCGCCCACCTGTTGAAGATATTAGTAGATTCCTGAACAATTGGACTATATGTATAGCTGTTGATCAACTGCAGATGCATCTTAGAATCCATTGCAATATGTGGCCCATTCAATATTGTTTTTTTCTCTCAAATTTTCTTTTTTTCTTCTTACTGCTAAAATGCCACTCATTAGTCGCATTGGTGCTATTAATTATCAGAGTTCTCATCATGTTTTCTGAGAATTCCAGATGTGGTAGTATCAGGCTCCAAAAACCAAGAAAGACATGTTGAGATTCTTCCAAGCAGGTTCCTTTATTGTTCTAACCTACAGACAGAAACCTAAACCAGACTCCTTGTACCATACAACATATATTCTAGGAACTACTGGGGAGGAGCCATCATCACTCCCTTTCTCTCACACAAACTAAACTGCGCTGTCTTTTGCTATTCTGGAATGCGCTCCCTCCCTCTTGGGAATCCAGACAACACTCCAGGACAGGTAGTCACAACACCTTTGGAGGACAACATATTCAAGAATCCCCTCTGCCTGGGGTTTGCATATTTTTAATTTCCATAATATTTAATTTTAATACTGACTTTTAATAATTTTATAATGACTGTTTTATATGTGCATTGTCACATTTATATGTGCTTTGGCGTCACTTGTTCCATCTGTATGGACGGCCTCCAGTGCCCCGAAAGGGCCACTTGGTCTGGTACTGGGCCCTGGCTCTAGGGATCTGATGGTCCTGCTGGCGATCCTGTCTAGTGGGGAAGGATCGAGAGCTCCGGGCCAATCCCAGGACTGCCCGGCCCGAAAGGGCTGCCTCCAATCCCAGTTGGTACCGGAACAAAAGGGTTGCCTATGGAAATCCTGTTGAGGCTTTCTGTCTGCCCTCTTAGAGGGGTGTGCAAGTACCTTGAGTTTGTCCTTTCCCTCTATGAGATATGGCTCGAGGACTGGGCCAAACAGATGCATGCCGCTATAAGGGGCGGTCGATAGGCGCCACTTGGACTTCAGGTCAGCCTGCCATTGTTTTAACCAAAGCAGCCTGCAGGCCGAGACAGTGGCTGCAATAGATCTGGCGGAATACCTGGCAGAGTGGAGCGACGTGTCCGCCACGTATTCAGACGCTACAACCAATTTGCCCAATGTCTGGTGTGCTCGCATCTGGTCAGGGGGAACGAGGGCCTGGAGCTCATGGAGCCACATGATGGACGACCTGGCGAAAAAAGATGATGATGTAGCCACCTTGATCGCCCATGCTGAGGCTTGGTGAGCTCTGTGAAGGGAAAACTCAAATCTCTTTTCCTCCACTTTCAAGGCCTCTGCCATGTCCCCTGGAATGGTGGAGGAAGAAAACAAGGAAGTTAGGGGAGTGTCCACAAGTGACAACTCCAGGAGGGAGGAGAAGGAGGAGGAGACATTGAAAAGTTCTTTCTCTGTCCCGCTGGGAGAAGGGAGAGTGCCCAGCGAAGACCATTGCTTTTCCAC
Source organism: Crotalus tigris (assembly GCF_016545835.1). Classification (NCBI taxonomy): domain Eukaryota; kingdom Metazoa; phylum Chordata; class Lepidosauria; order Squamata; family Viperidae; genus Crotalus; species Crotalus tigris. The sequence goes on from NW_024097020.1 coordinate 521,256, forward strand.
CGTGCTGCGGAAGAAAGTCGGGCATGGAATCTGTTTCTCCTCGACCACTGGCTCTGAGAACAGAGAGTTCGAGATCTGGATGGTGATGGTAGATGGCTTAGGCTCCTGTTCAGGAGTGAGGTTGGCCATGGTACAGGCCTTTAGGAGCAGTGATCGAAATAGAGAAGGGTCAAAAAGACCAGATGCCGGGGACGGATACGGAGCCGCCTCCTCGTCCTCTGACATAGGTATGTCCGAAGCTTCAAGGTCCATGGATCCCTCCTCTCCTATTTGGGAGGATGTGTCAGAATTGTCTGAACTGGGAAACAGGGTAGGGCCTGTTTGAGGCAGGGACGGTGGGGGAGAGGGGGCATCTGTAAAGGCCGTTGACCCATGGAGGAGACCATGTATTGTGCAAAGGCCTGGTGCATAAAGGCCTGAAATTGGTCGGCCACATGCCCTGTTGGTCTGTGGGGCGGATGCCAGCTCCTGTAGGGGTATACATGGCTTCTGGGCCCTGTTGTATCGTGGGGGAGGGGAAATTTTCCTGAGTGCTTGCTAGAGAGGGGAGAGGGGGACCAACCTGTCCAGTTTCCCCCAAGGAGACCATGCCCTAGGGGCATCATGGGGAGGTGCAAATTGAGGCTCAAATGGTGAGCGGTCCAGTGGAAGGGGGGAAACCACTTCTGCTCCACTGGAGGTGAGCCTTTGAGCTCTGGAGAACTCCCTCTCCAGTGCCTGATGTCTCCTTGAGGCCTCACTCTTAGCAGCTTTGGAGGGCTTCTTAGTGGACGAGGCCTTTGCCTTAGATTTTTTCTTTCCCCCCACTTCCAATTCAGATGATCTGCACTTTTTTTCTTTGGGGAGAACAGAAGAGCCCTGCGATGGCTGAGGAGTTGCACTGTCTGCCATTGCCACCTGGATATTCCGGGCAGGAGATATCCAGGGGGGGTGTTTAAGTACGCAGATCTGGTTATCAGAGAGGGAGCTCCTGCACTCTGAGCAACAGCAATGGCTAACAGCCAGATAATTATCTAAAATTATCTGATAGTCCTTGCAGCACAGCGCCACACGGCTAAATGGGTCAGGTGGATACTAATAAATTCCCCCTCTTGTGTGGAAGTTATCAGTGACTGTCGTGGAGGCCCAGGTGAGCAACTTTCATGAATAGATTTGCTCAGTTCAATTGCTAGGACCTTAAAGGCCCTGTGAGACCTGAAAGGCCTCTATTGAGGTTTCTGGGATCTTAAAGGCCCTGTGAGGCCTGGAAGACCTCAATTGAGGTTTCTAGGGCCTTAAAGGCCCTGTGAGGCTTGGAAGGCCTCTAATGAGGTGGTAAGGCCACAGGTCAAAGAGATTGCTGGTAGGCCAAGAAGGTGACTGGGGAATCCAAAATGGCGGTCGTGCCACCTATGCCACCAATGATCAGGTACCGTGGCTGCGGTCTGATTTTGAATTGTCTGGTTCGCCCCCCCCCCCCCCGATCCGTGCCTGTCACGGCAGGATATTAATAGAGTGGGCCTAGCAGGCCGGAAAGCCTTGCTGATGGGTTTTGTGGTTCCAAAATGACGGCCACAACTTGCAAATCCTTCAAAATGGTGGCCACGCCAAAAATAATGGCCATCCATGAGGTGGTTGGGCCTTCCCTGTCCAGGGGAATCTCAAAGGGCTACTAAGAGTCTTTTGAGCCTATTTACTCTCACTGAGGCCGAAAACAAATGACTTGCGGTTTGGAGCTCCCAAGGGGATCGCTCAGCTGAGGCTAGCCCCTGGAAGGAAGATCTGGAGAAATTCTGTGCCTCCTGGAAGGAAGATCTGGAGAAATTCGTTTTGCGATGATATTGGAGGCCTGTGAGTCCGAGGAAAGAAGCTCGGGTGGAGCCTACGAGGCTCGCTAGAGCTGAGGCTGCAGTCTGTTGCCAGCTATAATTTGGAGCCAAATTGACCAGTAAAACTAATTTAATTTGGATTACTAAATAATTAATTTAATTAGTTACTAAATATTTAACCTAATCTAGTGTTCAGAGGAGCCAAGAAAACTGCTGAGCTAAGCCTGTCAAAAACTGGGATGGTCCAGCCCAGAAGGAGGTGTGGCAGATTTCTGACTTAGTCTCAACTGAGCAGGAAGGCTGAGATTACCCACCGGTGGATTCTACACTCATCATGCTGGAGAATAGCCATGGTCTTCAGGAAATTCTTTTACTGCCAGTTAATCCATTGAATTGTTGATCGGTTTAAGATACCCTATATATACTACTGCATTTGGGATATACTGTAGTATATTTAGTATATATTGGAATAGCATACTACAGAATAGCATGCTACCATTTAATTGCAGCCTATATTCGGTCTTTTTGAGCAAGCTGGAGCTAACCTAACTTCAGGGAGGGAAATGTTCCATAAGATGGGTACCACAGTGATGGACTGGCTGCCAAAGCAAAGCAAGGTTACGGTATACACTTGAAAGGAGACTGGGAAGCCTGTAATTGGGGGTTTGTCTGGCAAGAACAAAGAATGCTTATTCACAGGGAATATGCACGTGTAAAGTTTGTAACAATTCTGGGTGGTTAGAAAGCTGAAAAAAGTAACAAAGAGTTAGGCATTTTGTAAGACTCAGCTAGAAGCTAGGAATAGAGATGCCTGGAGCAAATAGAATGAGTATTAGATAACTCCTGAATCATTCATTAGCCAAGGCTTAGGAAAAGGGACAGCTAGAGACCAATAGAATAATTGTTAAATCATTATTAAAATGTTTATTAGATGATATTTCTTATATATCCTGTCTTATCCCACCTTTTGCTTTAGAGAAAATGTATAAACCTTTCTTAATTCTGTGGTTTGAGGTTCCTTGGCATTTTGGCCAGGATCCCCTTTCTTGGAGCGTTTCATTAAAAGAAAAGAAAACCTGCACCTTGTGTCTGGTGTTTTTCATCACCCTCAGCACCAGGCTCAGACCCGAATTGGGGACAACAACAGCAGTGAAGGCCCACTTCCTGGGACCAACAAATATTAGTTCCTAGCAGACAATACCCACAACAAGCTTTCCTGTCAGATCTAATAAGAGGAGCTAGCATGCTATAATAAGGAAGAGGAGGTCCCTCAGATAACTGGCACATAATTCCAGAAGCATCTGAATGACAAGGATAGTGCAATCAGGCTTTGGATCAGGACATGCTTCTGTAAACTTAATAACAAGCATTCAGTGTTGCTGAATGTCTAAATCTTTAGGCTTTCTGATGATATTTAGCTTTGAGATACTGTTTTACAATTATTCCTGTCCTTGTCATGCTACTTATAGAATGTGGTGTTATCAGATACTGTCCCTATACAATAATGTCCTACAAGGTTCTTGCTCATGAAAGAACTAGAAAAATTCTTTTAAACTCTGAAGTTGGGTACTGCTGCTTCTTACCAATTTCCCACCTAATCCTATTGTTCCTTGCCGTCTAACAAGAAGGCAATCGTTATCTCTTAAAGTCATCTAAATTGGAGAATGGATTGTTGCAGCTAAAATTAAAACCAATTTAGGTAGTCCATAGGAAACAGAATTTAGGGAACAATGTTTAGGAAGACAGAATTCAATGCTCATTAAATAGTAAGGCCATAGTCTGGGAGGACAATTTGATTATCGAAGATGTTGGTACAAAAGTCATCATCTTGTTTCAATGGCAAGGAGTGGGTTTGCACAGTCACACCTGTTACATCATCATCTGTGACCACTTCTCAGTCATATTTGGCAACCATGGTTTGTGCCTCAATTATATTCTGTCTTACCCTTTCTAATATAATCTATCTAGGATACCCTTTCAAAATGTTTAGATGTTCCAAATAAAGCAAAATGCAAAGTTCCAAAAACAAGTTATCACATGTCAATTGCTCATAACTTAAGGCACTGTATTATTCTTTAAAGGCCTAAACAATCTAGGGCCTGAGAATATGAAGGGTCAACTCTACCATTACAAATTTGTTTCACTATCAGTATCTGCAGAAGAGACCTTTTGATAATGCCTCCCTTATCAAAAGCTTGTTTATTAGGCATGCTGCTCCAGATTAAAGAATGTCCTGCTTTTGTGTTCTCTGTTTGCATTTAGAAAATCTGTATAAATACTTTCTGTTTATAGGATTTTTAATTTAAAAGTAATACATTGCAATCCTTGGAAAAAAATACAGTAAGTATGTGTACATGATTCATAAGAACATCCAAAGGAAATGTTTACATTAGAAAGAGATATAGATAAGGAATGGCTGTATGATAGATATTGCTGGTCTGTGAAATATACTTGCCACTAACATTAATAATGTAAAATCAGTCAACCACAACTGGGGTTTACAATAGTACAAGCCTCATTTAGGTAATAGATTTGAGATACAGATTTACAATACTGATTTCTACCTTCTGTTTCTTCATTTCAATAGCTCAGACTATTGGACCTTTCACAAAATTCCAATTATGACTAGTGTTTATATTAATTAACTGTTCATAATAGCTTTTATTTATCATACAAATATGAAGCAGTTGTATGTCTCCAACTCAAATTAGAAATAAATTTCATCAGAATTAGTCACACTTCACTGTTTTCTTTGAATTATTCATTTAAGCCAACTCCATTGTACAGAAATTATTTATCTCTACAACGGCTGCCAGTTTAAACATTAAAATTCCAAGAATTCAATAAATAAATTACAGAGGATAAACCTTACAAAAGTTTTGATGTATACAAAACTCGACTTCTAAATTGTATGAAGAGCTGAAAAATGAACTTAGAAACTGGAAAAATAATACTATCTTCAAACCTAGTACACCATAAAATACATTCTTTGTTAAAATGTTAAAATACATATACTGTATAACTTTCATTTTCAGAGAGAAGCAGGCATTCAGAAAAAATGTTCTTTTTCAGTATTTCAGTAACAGAGGAGTACTATGTGGCAAAATGAGAGAGAGAGAGAGAGAATATAAAAAGTTATCCTGGAGAGGATTCAACTGTTCCTTTTTAACATTTACCATATTCAAGAGAATAATATTTTCCCTGTGATATAAGTACTAGAATTCGCATTTCTGCATATACTTCCATAGCTCCAGGTTTTTCTACCTCTTTGTCCCATTTTAACAACTTTAAGGTCTCCCAGGGTTTTAGCTATTTTTATATGTTATCCTTTCTTTTAACCCAGCTTCTCATTTCTCCAAATGCAAAGAAATGCATTTTAAAAATTATTTTTGTGACCATGCATCTATCAACCTCCTGATATTTTTACATGAGAAGACAGTGGGAATTCACCAGGACTAGACTAAAAGGAACAATAATTTAACCTTTATAACAATGACTTTCGGGACCTCTGGAAACATTCCACATATTTTAAAGTCTTTGGAGAATTGTTAGGAACTTACACTGTTATTGAAAAATTTTTATTCATCGTTGCTACATGCAATGGAAAATATGCAATGAAAAACAGAATGGAAAGATCTCCTTAGGAAATACATATTTATATTTGTTCATAGTATTCCTAAATCACTATTATATCATAAACATATCACAGCTTACGCATTTATATAGGTTTATATAGATGCATTTTATTTAGATGGTAGCATACAATATTAGTTATCTTTAAAAGCAGTATCTAAGATTCCATGTCCCATTGCTATTCAGGGAAGAGTGACAATTAACATCTATAATATTACCATGCCCATTTCTCATATATTAATTCATAAGTATATTAAAGAAGCAGTGGCTAACTCTATATCCTTTTTCTATTCCCTCTTCAATGCTGAAGGTGAACAGAAATATATACTGAATTAAGCAAATAGAAAATAAAATGTTGTGTTGTGCATATATTTTATTCATGCTTTGAATGCTGTTGAACTTTCCATCAAATATCCAGGGACCTTGATTTTGGAATAAAGTATAAATACACATTTCGTTCCCTTCTATCTTCTCAATACTGAACCAATCTTTGACATTCCACATTCTCAGACATGCTTCATTGCCCTAATATACCAGTTTAATTGTACATAAATCATTGCCCAACCTTCCATTAATTCAACCTATACATTTATCATACATTTTCTCTAAATCGACAAACATGTGAGAAGTGTACTTTCTCATATTCATACTCAGTGACAAACTGAAGAAAAAAAATCAGATCTGCACAAAGCCTCATTGTACAGGTGGTCCTCAAGTTATGAATGTAATGGAAACTGTTCATTCCATAGGTAACTCAAAAATTCATAGGAGTGAATCTCATACCTTGAACAAGATTCACTCCCAGTTTTTGCCCATGCATTCGCTAATTTAATGCATGGGCAAATGCACATCTCTTTAAGCGAACAGGGGGTATCTCAGGGTGGGGAAGGCCATGGGGGGCCTAATGATAGAATAGTCAGGGTGAATGTTGCAGTACCACTGTGGTCATTTATAAGGGTGAACTGCTGTGGTATGGCAACATTCATAATTTCGGGACTTTTTTCATAAAAACTAGGGGGCGCTTAACTTTGAATGTTCGTTAAGGGAACGCTCATAACTCAGGGATTACCTGTACTTCCCAAATTTTGTTCATTGACATCTCTTTCAGAATTACAAAATTATTCCAATCAGATGGACACACGCACATTAATTTACATAAACAAGCCCACATCCCTTCTTTAACATTTTTCCAAATGCAGCCCTGCCGTTTTTTCAGCATTCTCACTTCCTTTTCACTAATAACATTCATAATATTTGCTTTAATTCCAGACTTCAATTTTTATTTATTTACCAAATTCATATTACCTTCCATCTCAACAAAAGTAGGTAGTAAAAACAATCATTATAAAAACATGGACAAATATATTAAAAATATTTAAAAGTTAGAGTATACAAACCATGAATAGAGAGAGAAAAGTATAACAACCCCATATCAACTACAATAGGGATTAAAATATTGCCACTTTTCTGTGACCCCCCCCCCCAAGCCTGGTGACATAACCAGGTCCTTGAGGGACTACTTGAACATTAACAGGGATGGAGCTAACCTTACTGTAGGGGAGAGAATTTTCCGTCAGGCAGGCACCATGGCAGAGAAGGCCATTTCCTGGGATCCATTAACTATTTTAATTGTAAGCTGGCCAGAGTCGCTTTTCAGACTCACTTTGCAGAATGAGATGGGTGGCATATAAATTTAATAAATAAAAATAAATAAATGTCCCCCTAAATAAGGTGTCTGCAGCCCTCTCTTTGAGAGGAGATGGCTGATTCAGGAATATAAAAAAATAAATAAAATAAATAAAAATGATAAATCTCTAAAATATCCCTTCCAACATTTCCTTACTTCAATTTCATCCCAAATCATTTTATCATTTTTTTTATTTTCAATTTCATTCTCTCCACTGGGTATTTACTGTATGATAACATTCACCCATTTCCAAAACAATTGCTTGTTCCCACTGAGATCTCTGCATTTTCTCTGCTTTTCTACTTTAGCTGTTCCTTGTTCTTTTATGACTACATTATTTGCAACCTTTTCTCTATATTCACTCTGTGAGATATCTCTCATCCTCATTTTTGCAATTATTTTATTATTGTTTTCCTCTCATCTGTAGCTTCTTTGACTTTATCTTTGCACAAACATTTATACTCTAACTCTCATAATTCAAATCCAAACACTTCTGTGACACACTGCAATATGTCTTTCAATTTCCCCATTTCTTACTTCCCTTACCATACTTTTACAAGGCAAATCTATAACATAATTCTTTCCACTTTATACCAGGCATCTTCTCCCTCCTCTTTCCTTATGTCCACTTTCAATTCATTTTGTTGGAGGAGTCATATTTTCTCTTTCTACACTTATTTTACTTCCACATATTTCTTTTTTTCTTCCATGTTTATATTTTCCAAGATCCACTCTAGAAACTACTGTTAATGGTGCATGCCTCATTCAGAGTGCTTAGCACTCTTATTTTCTTGTTGATTTTCCTAGTCATTCATCATAAACAATAATATCAATCAAGTTGTTTACTGATTATACCTTCCCAACATTATGATTCTATGATTCAGTGATCAGATGCATCATCCAACAGTCTGACAATCCAGGGCAGTTGACTATTCATTTCTTAATGCATCTATCCCAATGCCTATCAATTTTCTGAAGTAACCAACTTAAACTTTGGCTCCCTGGATTGTTTTTTCCATGAGAATTAGGAGTCCTCTTGATCTTACAATTCCCATTCAAGTCCTTAGGCCTTTGTACCTCACAGCTTAACTACTACAACATGATATATGGGGATGCCTTTGAAGACCACTCGGAAGTTCCAATTGGTTCCAATTAGAATGCAGTAGCCTAAGTAGCAATGGGCTAGCCTCAGCATGCCTATGTGACTCCTGTGCTTTGCAAGCTGAATTGGTTTCCAGTGTGCTTCAAGGTACTTGTTATTTGCTTGAAAGCCCTACATGGCTTATTTGAGAGACCTGTGGTTTATGTTCAGTTGATATCATCAGGCAAAGTGGGTGTGCTATGGATCCCATCAATTAAAGTATGTCGTCTTTGTGGCCCCAGGAAGCATAGAATGTGGAACATAAAATCATAGGGCTGGAAGTTCAATGCCTTGCTCAAGGTAGGAGTCTTATACAATCCTGGTCAAATGGTTGTCTGGTCTAGTTTTGAAAACCTCCACAACTCCAGGAGGCAAGCTCTTCCATTGATTAATTCTCACTGGCAGAAAAATTTTCCTAATTTCTAGGTAGGCTCTCTCCTTAACAAGCTTCCACCCATTACTTCTTGTTCTGCCCTCTGGTGCTTTGGAGAATAAGAGTACCTTTTATGTAGGTAAATCCATGGTCTCTAGAATGTGGTCCCTACTCCTGATGATAATGTTTCAGAAGCCCTTCAAACTCTGTCTTTCTAGGCTTTGGGGTAGGATAGATGGGACTCTCCTATTTTTGATGTTATATATATTTATGTGTCATTTGAACTGCTCTGTTATAATTATTTTGTAATTTACCTTATATTATTGAATTTCATTGATTTTTATGTTGTTGTTATTGCTGTGTGAACTGGCCAGAGTAGGCCATATCAAAAATCAAATCAAATAATAAATAACATCCATTGCCCAATCAAGAGTGATTCAGAATTTCAAATGTTCTAGTATGACTTGTCGCAAATAATATCTTGTTCTATATACAAAATAGGGCATGTGTTATATGTGATTTTCCTGGAAGCGGTGTTACAATGATGGATGAGGTCCATAAGACTTTATCATCATGAACCAATTAATCTTCAATGAGTTAAACCACTGCCAAGTTGAAATATTGCTTATTGTGATCCAGTCCAAGTATCTGACAATTACAGAGTTTCCTAAATGCAACTGGCATTATTTGTCAGCAATACTGGCAATAATATGTCAAAGCTGTGAAATATGAAGATGGTCTCAGCAGCCAACAATATTGCTTTTAAATGCCCTCTACCAACTCACAGAACTAAATCAACTACTTGGTTAACTAGAGTCTGAGAATGATGAATCACCCAAGACATTGGCTGGAGCACAATTAGAGGGCAGCATGGATCATGGAATATAAAGTGAGAAGTTCAGTTGATCAAGGTGAATAAACTCATACATGTTAAAAATGCCAATTATTTACCCGACAACATCATTCTAGGGAAATGCCTAATTTTTAAAACTTAATATAGCACTAATGCAAATAATCTCCATTTTAATTTAACGGTGAAAAATGGTAAAGAGTGGCTCTTCATTAATATGAATAATTAGCCATTTCACTTTAGAAAGATATTTTCCTCAAAATACATCAAGTCAAAAAAAGAACAATCTTTGTTCATCTTGTTTTAAATTATCTGTATCTACCTTCCTGTTTTTTTACGCAAGAAAATTGCTGAGAGTCATAAAACATAGAGCCAGGGTAGTATAGTGTGTCAACGCTGCTAACATTGGATGTTCTTGCTTTGACAACAGATGAAAATGCAGTTGTTTTTTCTTTTCCCTTTTTCTTAACGCTTAGAATTAGTTAGTGCCGGGGGGGAAGTTGGGATGCGAGCTCAGTTAGCCATAACAATAACCCAAAGACAAACTGGGCTCAGAGCTGATAATGTTTAGGCGGGCTGGAGAGCTGGGGAGAAATCCTGAGCTTTAAGTTAATTGGAGAATGTGCTTTATGACTGTTTACTGGAGGTGGGAATTGTACATTGTTACTTTGTATCCAGGGGAGGGGAATTTAGTTTTTGGTTTCAACTATGTAGTGCAGATACTTAGTTTCCTGAATAAAAGATTATTTAAAGAAAACAATGCCTCAAAGTTCTTTTGAAAGGTTTCATCTATCCATGACATAGTGATTAGGTAAGTCATGGGACTTGAATTGGGAAGATCCAAATTCAAGGCATCTTTTCAGTGCTCCATAGGCAACATCAGATTACATCCTAGGCTGATCTACATTGTGAGGATAAAAGGAATTACCCCAAATAAAATACCTTGGTATCTCACTGAAAAGGGACGATATTGTTACTATCATTATCATTCCAACTACATTTAAAAGTTTTTTGCTGAGCTCCCCACGTAGCTTATAATGGTATATCTGCGATGGAATATGCAGCTGGGAGAATGGGGAGAAATCTTGACAACTGTACCTTGGCTTCCAGTGAGGAGGCAGCACATTCCAGGGAGAAATCCCTAGAAGACTGCACAATCCTGAACTGAATGGGTAGAAAGGTTCAGGTAGTCAAACCTTAACATTTTCTCAGGGATATCTATTATGTTAGAAGGTTAGTCTGGCAAATTTGCGTGTAAGCAAATAAAGAATGGACTCAACTAGATTTCACTAAGTTGTCTTTGGGTTTAGGTCTGACAATATCTGAATCAACTGGGTGAGAAACTAACTATAACAAAGGGAGTGATCATAAATCTCCAGCATCTGCCCAGTATTTAAAAAAAAAAAAACTATTTCAAAATGCATTGTAACTTTGATAAATGGAATATGGCCAAAGATTGCTATGGCAGCTACAACTTCTCTAAGTGGTTCACATACAGTTGAACATTCCCCTGGGGCCCTTAAAAGCCACCCTGCGCAGTTCAGGCAATAGGACTTTTGGGCAGGAGAATAGACCTTCATCAGTGGAATCTCTGCCATACTTCGCACAGTTCACTTCAACAATAGCAATCAAAAGCTGTAATCATTGATAATAAGCAATATACACACACACTACAGTTCTCTCCCTCCACATTCTTCCAATATTATTGTGCTTTATAAATGTGGTAAAGCTGAAAGTGACACATTCCATTCACTTTATCCAACCACAACTGTATAAAATATATATAATCAGCTAACCCATCCAAATACAGTTTACCGTAGTTGGTTACAGCACATTTTATTATCTACTCTGAATTATATTTGCCTTCTGAACATCTTCCCAGCTCACATGAGGTGCAGCTCATTACTTACCAGGGATTGCTCATCTCAGAAATACATCCTATTATATTACCTGAAGCTCCAGAGAATAGAATAGCAACAGCAATAGCACTTAGGCTTATATCTCGCCTCATAGTGCTTTATAGCATACTCTCTGGCCAGTTTACAAGGTAAGCATTATTTATATACTGTATTTGTACTGTATATTGCTTCTGACTCATTTTATTGACCTCAGAAAGATGGAAGGCTGAGTCAACCTTGAGCCCCATAGGATCAAACTCCAGGCTGTGGGCAAAGTTTCTCTGCAATATTGCATTTTAAGTACTGCACCACCAAGGCTCAATATAAACTCTTACTAACGTATTCGTGTTATTACATTATGCATTTCCACCTGTCTGTTCTTCCTGCCAAATTGTTCATCCGTGTATCCAGTCCAAGGACTCCCAGGTATCCTTCATTTTAAGCTGGAGAGAGATGGACAATTCTACCTCTAGCCCATTAATTTTCTCTTCCAAAAGGCAATTATCATGCACTTCACCCATATATAATTCTTACCATCTTCAGGGAAGAAAACATGAAGCTCTCATGTTTTCCATTTGAGACTTGAGCATAATCTGTGGCCCTCTTGGACTTTCAGTTTTTTCTTGAAGAGCCAGTTGTGCCCTATCTTGAACCAAAAGGCTTTTCGTTAATCTCTCATGCTCTAGTCATAATTGGATCACTGTACCCCAGCTTTATGGACTGCACTGGTTACCAGTTGGCTTCCAGGTGCAATTCCATGTGTTGAATAAAGCATAAAGCTTGATTATCTGAGCGACCACTTATTTTCAATTTTTTCTCCCATCTGATACAGTTAAACAGGCTGGGTGTAATCTGTGTTCCCGATATCAAACAATGTGATCTTGCGTGACCCAGAAGGCTTGTTTTGTCAGGTGTAATACCTGCTCTCTGGAATGATATCCTCAAAGATATTTGTGTGGCTCTGACCCTTATTAATGCTCCAGTAATTATGAAAGACATGGTTGTGCTCCCAGGCCTTGGCATAGACTGAATGTGGAGCTCCTTTTAGTTCAGCTTAGTTTTGTTGTGCTGTTTTTCTGTGTTCTCTTTTATATGCATTTTTTCATTTTCTGTATTTATAAGCCCCCCAGACTTATCAAGGAATTTGACGGCCTCAAAATTGGAATGAATGAATGGCATGTATCCTACAGGTCATAAGAATAATTCTTCTGTCTCTGTGTTCCTCTGATGAACAGCAACCAACCAATAACCAACAAACAAGTGCCTCCCCTTGACCTTCCTTGGCATGTTCCTGTCTGTTCTCTCTGTTCTCTTTTCCAGGGGGTAATTCTCTAAATGCTAGTATGAGTCGATGTAGGAGTCTTTTTTATTTAGAATTACTTATCAATAAAGAAAACTCATCAGTACCAAATCACTTATTTCTTATGATTTTTTAAAATAAGGCTCAGTACTTCAAATTCAATTCCAAAAGGCATCTGGAGCATTTGGCAGTGTAAACACAGCATTTGGCTGCAATTCTTTAAAGCAGCTTGCCTTTTCTTGCATGATCCAAGGAACTGATATAGCTATTTTAAAGAGCTGTGGACAGCTGCAGTTACATTCCAGTTTGTTCCAAAGCTATTATTTGAATCCAAAGCACAGATAGCCCTGCTTTTTTCAATACTTTGGGGTGGATTTGGACTCTAGAAAGAATTGCAAAGGATGGCATTTTCAACTAGAAAAAGATATATATTTTGAAGAGAAATAAAAAGAGAGTCCACAAGATGGCATCCTGACTCAGCAGGGATTTTTTCTCCCCTGCTGACAGACAGCTGGTTTTGCTGCCAAAGTTGGCTCTTTGGTAGCACACATCCCACATTTGAATGGGAGCTACTAGGAGTGATTCAAGACAACCCTTGGATGACTGTGGGCCTATCTGAGAAGAAAACCTAGAAGGTTTTAGTTGCTACCAATTCCATCTGCCTGTTGTTTTAAGCACTCCTGAGTTTTAACAGCATATTTTGAAATGTTAAACAGTTGGTTGAATGCTGATCTAGTTTAACACCTTGCTGGATCTTAATGTTATTTTTATTTTCTTTTTATTGTTTTATTAGCTGTCGTAAATCACTTCCCTTCCTCCACCTAGAAGGCACAACAAACTCTGGGTAGTGACAGAGATCTGATTTGATTTATATTTGTATCAAACTTTCATTACACAAATTTCATACTTTATACTTTAAAAGCTCTGGTTTTAATTATTTTATTTCTGATGAAAATCTCTCTTTTTCTTATGCTGGGAAAACTCTTCTCAATGTTTTTTTAGGCTAATTTGCTATGGTGCTTTTCTTGTCTTTGAGAGGAGCTGTTTATGACTGGTTGTAAAAGTTCCAGCTCTAAAAGTTAAGTACTGAGGAATTTTGGACTGTACCATAGTAAGAATGCAAGCAATATATCAAAACAGAATTTATTGGGAAAGTTGGGCAAAAAGAATATTTTTAACTTACAAACCCAATTCAGATAAAAGCTTAATAAATAACAATGATTTTAAATCAATTTGAAGATAATAACCAGATGCAAATAGCAGCACTACAACAGATTGGAATGTAACTTGCTGCTGGCAGACCTGAAAGATGAGGTTGAGCTGGCAAATATAAGTTGGTTAGAGCAGGGCTTTTCAACTGGTGGTACACGTACCACCTGTGGTACTTTGGCACGTGGCAGGTGTATGTGACCTGTCCTAGAGAAGTGTAGCAGGGGAGGGGAATGAGCTGAAGCCACCCAAGCCTGAGGGAGACACAGCTGGAGCTGCAGGACTGTTGGGGCTTGGCAGAAGCCCCAGGAGCACCGGCAGGGCTCCAGCTGATTGGTGCTTCCAGGAGCTCGAGGTGAACTGAAGAAAAGGGGGGGAGGAGAGGAGAGAATATAAAAGGAGGTGGTTTTGGCGGGAAAGAGGAAAAAAGACAACAGGGAAAGAGAAGAGGACGGAGAAGAAGCTGTGGAAGGAGAGCTCAGCAGGCAGGGACGAAAAAGAGACGGGGAAGAAGCTGTTGCTGGAAGCTGTTGCTGGAAGAAAAGGTCCCCTGGTTCGTTTTCTCCAGCCAGGAGAATGCAATCAGCATGATGAAATGAAAAGTATGTCAAGCGTGTCAGAAAGGAGGTGGGTTTATTTCGGAAGCCAGTGTTTTCCTGGTCAACTGGCAGCTTGAATGGATTACCGTAAGGATTTTTATACAGTTTTACTGCATTTTGTAATTCAGAGGCTCGGTTTGTGTGCTTTGGTTACTGGAATATTTTAGTCTGTTTCACAAAGCAATGAGTCCAAAGAGTTGGCTTTGTAGGTTTAATCCCTTTAAACAAATGTAATTTGTTTTACACCCTTATCTTGAGTCTGTCTATGGCTTTTAGAAAGTTTTCTTTGTAGGTAAACAGGCTTAATTTAAGGATAGCACTTTTCGCAATTGCTAGAGCCTTTTTGCTACATTGTTTAAACTGAGACTCCTGAGGCAGCTTACAGAAGAAAAAAACGTAGTCAGTATTTCTTTATCTGGGAGGCTTTTGTAAGCCTTTCTTGCTTTGCGCTTGATTCCTGTGTCTTTAAGGGTACAGGGAAGGGACTGGGGGGTGCATTCTTACTAAACTGTGGAAGAAGAGCTCAGAAAGCAGGGAGGAAGAAGAGGAGAGGGAGAGAGGAAGAAAGGCCAACCAGCTAGCTCAGTGGTCTACAAACCTAGCAATTTTAAGACCTGTGAACTTCAACTCCCAGAATTCCTCAACCAGCCATGATGGCTGAGGAATTTTGGGAGTTGAAGTCCACAAGTCTTAAAAATGCTAAGTTTGAAGACCCCTGAGCTAGCTGGTAGTGGTGCATATTAATAAACATAGATAAATTCATCATACATTTGTCAGTGCAAAGGGAAAGTGATTCAGCAAAGGAACAGTCACCAAAGAAATTAAAACTGATACTTTTTTACTTTTTTCTACAGTTTGTAACAGTTTATTAGATTATAGAATAAAATACAAAAATACAAAAGCAAATAGTAGGATACAGTGGGGAGGAAAAAGAGGAAAAAAGTGAGGGGGAGAAGGGAAAAAGAACATACTTTCTCTGTTGCAGTAGAAGGAAGCATTAACATTCAACCTCAACTTTTTACTTTTTCGTAATATTATAAACTAGCCATTTTATAACAACAAATGAATCTAATCAGTAAAACCCAAAATACCCCCCCCCCTTTTTTTTTAGTCATCACGTTTTTGACACCTTGCTAAGCACTGTTGGTACTCAAATATTGTCATGACCTAAAAGTGGTACAATCTGTGTAAAGGTTGAAAAGCCCTGGGTTAAAGGACTCCAAGCGAGGTATGGATTTCAAAGACTCAAAATTGATAGAATTAACCAGCGATGAACTCAAGTTTTTCAAGAAGATTGAGGGAGATTGGGGAATGGATTTATTATACCCAATCAGAAAACAAATGTTAAGAGATGTTATCTTACAATTTACAGGAGACTTGTTTGAACAACAAAGCTGTAGAGATATGTATAACAGAAGGCTTATTACTTTGGGGAATAAAATCCAACTGTTAGGAAAGATCCCAATTAATATCTTAAGGAAAGCTTTAACGTTAAGAATCAGTCGAGGATATTTGATCCTGGGCAGACCAGAGGCAATGATTGTGGTAACTTATAGTAGGACGGTAGTTATAATATAGTCCTGCACAATAGCATTGCTCTTCATGCAATACCTTTCCACTAAATTCTATAGGAAGCTACTCCACAGTCCCATATATTATAGTACATTATACATTGTATTGTCGTTTGTTGTTGTTGTTAGTTGCGAAGTCATGTCCGACCCATTGTGTGCACTGTATTAACTTCCTAGTGAACCATCCCTTTTAATTTCTATAAGAAATTAAAATAATGTACGTGAAGAAATCTCTGCCAGAATGAAACAAGAGAATGTGGCTATAAGGCCTACTCCACACCTTTCAGCCAAAGGAATAGCGTAAATTAACACTGAATACATCCTAGAACAGGGGTAGGCAACCTTAAAGACTCAAAGAGCCACTTGGACCCGTTTCCCACAGAAAAGAAAACACTGAGAGTCGCAAAACCCTTTTGACATCTAAAATGAAGATAACACTGCATATATCCTTTTTTACCTTTATGATATATATCTTTCTGCCCTTGGTCTGCCAGTCCTCTTCCCCCACTCAGTGTGTTATGTGTGTGTGTGTGTGTGTGTGTGTGTGTGTGTGAGAGAGAGAGAGAGAGAGAGAGAGAGAGAGAGAGAGAAGTATGCGCCCTTCCCTTCCCTTCTCTCTCCTCTCTCTCTCTCTCTCTCTCTCTCTCTCTCTCTCACACACACACACACACACACACACACACACTGAGTGGGGGAAGAGGACCGGGAGACCAAGGGCAGAAAGAGAGAGAGAGGGAGAGAGAGGGAGAGAGAGAGGAAGGGAGAGAGAGAGAGAGAGGCACTTGCACTTCCCTTCTATCTTTCTCTTGCGCACGCTTCCTACCAGCGCTTCTCTCCTGCCCTTGCTGCGTCTCTACGGAGGAAACCGAGCCGAATAAGAATGTCCACGGTGTGTCAGCTTGCTGGAGAACAAGCTAGCTGGCTAGCCAGGTGAGGAGAAAGAGAGAGAACGAAAGGCAGACAGGGAGGGCTCCCTCCTCCCTCTCCAAGGCAAGCTGCCCTCCTCTCCATCCTGCGCCCCCTCCCCCAAAGAGATTGATTGGCAGAGTTTTTCAATCGCTGCTCTTCCTCTTCCTCCTCCTTGCCCCCCCCCCATTCTGGCTTGAGCACAGAGTTTGCACCAGAAGAAAGAGAAGAAGAAATGGGGCACTTCCCTCCCACCTGCTGTTTCTCTTCCTCTCTTCCTTCTCCCATCACTTCTTTGGTGCACGTTTGCTGGAAGCACATCCAGATTTGACCATCTTGGATTCCGACTCTTCCTCCCACACACCCAACCCCCACGCATTCCTTCTTCCTCCCCCTACTCCCTCCCCCACCCCAACACCAGCACTACCCACCCCCCTTTTCCCCATCCTTTCCGTGAGCGTGCAGGAGCGCGCCTGCTTTGCGATGGGACCAGCATGAAAGGTGATGCCACCGCCACCGCCATGAAGAGGGTAGCAGCCCCGGCACCGGGTGCAGTAGCCAGAAAGATGGCTGAGCGCCCCCACGCCCCTATTAAGTGCTCCCCTCCCTCCCTGGGCCCAGGAATGTCCCCCCTTCCTCATTACTCTGAGCACTGTTGCAAAGCTTTGGTGCAATTGTGAGGGGGGCCAGCGAGGGGGCTGTGGGAGTGTCAAGTCGCAAACCCTGCACTGTACCAGGTTTGGGGTTTTTTTTGAATGTGGCATAAAATCAGGAAGGGGGGGGCTCGCTGTCTGACTGGGAAAACTCCCCCCTTTTGCCTGTTTCCCCCTTCTGCCTTTCCAGGAGGAAAACAGCATCTCCCCCTCCCCAAATTCTTTCCAAACCAGGTGCTGGCGAGAGATGAGGTGATGCAACACCCACCTGACTTGTCTCCTACTGGCGCCCTACCCACCGACCCTGACACCCCTACTTCAGTCTTTTTGGGTAGTCAAAAAAGGGGGACGGTATCTCGGAAGGGGGCCTGAGAGCCTGGACAGGAAGCGAGCTTGTGATCACATTCAGAGAGAGAGAGAGAGAGAGAGGGGGGGGGAGGGAGGGATAGATAGAGACAGAGGCACTTGTGCTTCCCTTCTCCCTCTCTCTCTCCCCCCCCCGATCTTCTGCTCACTTCTTTCTTCACCGACAAGCTGACTGGGCTGGCTTTAAATCGGTTCTCCTCTCCTGCCATTGCTGCATCTCCCTCTTCCTTCCCAGCAGCCAGGACTCTGGCGCGCCTTCCTGTCCAGTGGGGCCAACGGTAGCACCGGCTGGGGATCGCAGGGACTGTGCTCCTTCAGGGCCACGGCTTGCAGGAGGGCTGGCCCGCTCAGCGGAGGCTCAGGCAGGCTGCTCCCAGGGGAGATCCCGGGGCTGCCTCACGCAGCTCCCTGACCACGTGTGCCTTGGATGGGGCCAGCCCGGGAAAGGGACTTACTGGCCACGCTTCTTCCAAGGGGCGGGGCGCCCAGGCGCAAGGCCAATCAGGAGCCCCAGATGGGGGCAAGTCCGCATGAAGAGAGAGAAAGACAGAAGGGAAGCGCAAGTGCCTCTCTCTGTCTTTGTCTCTCTCTCTCTACAAATGGCGGAAGAGGCTGGGAGCTGCAGGAGAAGGCTCAAAGAGCCGCATGCAGCTCCAGAGCCATAGGTTGCCGACCTGTGTCCTATAATATATAGCTGCTATTCTTATCTTTTAACAAAACAAATAAATGGATCATCAAACACGGCACCGATAGTTCTCATTGAAGCCACAAATGACCTAGTTCAAATGCTCCTACTTAAGACATATTATGCTGGGATAATGATCTGAAGATCTAGCTCTCTGGAGAAGCCTCTAATGCTGGGAAAGGTGGAAAGAAAGAAAAGAAAAAGATGACTAGCATCAAGGTGTATGGAGTCAATTACATCGTTAGAAGCCTTAAAAAACTAGGTTAGGGACAGATTGTCAGGGGAAAATCTATCTAGTTGCCTAAGAGTCAACAACAAAAATTATGACACATTTCAGTTCCTATGCTCTAATTCTTTAGAATAGCAGACACATAATTATGTTTTTCATGAACAGGCCTTCCCTGGGTCAAGCTCCACTCAGCTGGGTAAGATCAAAGAAATAAGAACTCCATAGACTTTGGCAGCTTGTTTTAATGCAAGTCTGAATTAAAGACAGAATCTGAGAAAACAGACAAGGAATTTCCACTCTCCTTTATAGTGAGTTCAGAGCTCTCTGAATATTTAAATAGCTTCTACCCAGGTTTCTGGCACCATGAACTGTTGTCATTTATAAGATAAGCTGCTAATAGAGTTGCCTTCTGTCTCTTGATGTTTATAATTACTCTCCCACCCATTCCTCTCCCAGTCTCCACACAATCTCTCATGTACTGTGAGAGGCAAATAATTATTTCCAGTTTTACAGATGAAGAAACTAAGACTTACAAGATAGCAATTTACCAAAATCATTTACATAGTAAATAGGAATCTAGGGCCAAGTCCTATTGAGCACTTGCATGTATCAATTTTTTTCCTTATGGTTCTGAAGCAGAACTTATGAGTTTATTCTCACAATCTGCATTATTGAAATTGGTCTGTGATAAACTTCTGCTTTTATGGCATTATATGATTGTGTTTGCCTATTATGTGAGATAGTCCAGAAAGCAGTCAGGAATATTAGCTGTGCTCCCTTCTAGTACACATAGTCATTAATTCTAGAAGAAAACATGGCCACCTCCATTCCATCTGTAGTTAATAGCAATTTCAGATATTTATTAACCAGGCAGCAGATAATTATTCTTCTTGAGTGCTTCTCTTTGGAAGAAGGAAAAACTCTTATATAATATTGTTCCCCTCATACCTTTTCATTTAGGTGGAACATTTGAATACTGTCAAGACCACTAAAATAAACACAAGACAATATAAATAACATACTCAGGTCTCCTACAATGACAGTTAGCACTCCAAATGCTGGCAGTGATGAACTTGGAAAAGTAGATCAGTAACTAAATGTTTCATATCTGATAAAATTAGTCTCCAGGAATTTTAATTAAATACCCACTTTGGTGTAGCAATTAGGCATCAAATTAAAAATGAGTATGAGTCTAATCGCACTTTAGGCATGAAGCTCCCTGAGTGATTTGGGGCCAGTCACAAACTCTCTACCGTGGGAAGAAGGCAATGGCCATTCACTTCTGGAATATGTTGCCAAGAAAACTTTAATAGGTCATATTCAGGCAGTTGCCAGGAATCAAGCTTTGAATTCCCCCCATCCACCAAAACCTAATAAAAATAATTGTTATAGAAAAAGCATTAAAACAAACTTGCCCTAAAGAGCTTAGCACATGTAATTTAAGTATTCGATCCTAAAGAGAGAGAAAAGCCTTCTGTAACTATGCACACTTTTTTAAGCCCAACAAGCTCATGCAAACACTCATACATACACAGATAACTGTAGACTTACTGATGCCAGACTATAAATGGATGATCAGAATTGGAATTTTATAGGTATAGTATAGTGGATAACACAATAAAAATCCCAATCAGGTGGGCAGCTGCTATGTAAAGAGATGGATCCCATATGGGAATCATTAAGAAAGAGTGAAAATCAAATTACCAGTTTAATACTGTTATATATGAAATACATTTGAAAGATTTCTGGTCCCCACATTTAAAAAATGTGGTTTTCTTTAGCTTCTATCCAACCAATATATGCATATAAAATTGATTGTTCAATATGTTTTACAGAAAGAAGGAAATTGGTTGAGAGAGTATTTGTAATCTGATATCAATATGAGCATAGGAAGGGATACAGAAGTATCTTATAAACCCTGTCAAGCTGTCTTAACATTATCCAATTTCCTGATGTGCTGAGGAACCTTTAAGACAGGAGTGTCAAACTGCTGGCCGGTGGGCAAAATGCATCACGGGGAAACCGCGCCCACCCCATTGCCGGCAATGGAAAAAAGTTGCGATATGTTGCGACACGTCACATGATGTTGCAAGTTTGACACCCCTGCTTTAGGAAATATAGTGAAGGCAGGAGCTGAAGTTAATTGTAGTAGCAGTTTATTTTAGTGTGGATTAGAGGAATTTGTAATGTGTATATGTAGTCTATTAAATAAGGTTGCAGGCTTTTTTCCACATTATTTCTTGGTGGGACACTCCCTTTTACAACAGGCCTTGGTCCTAAAACATATAGCATTAGGCATGTCCAACCTGCATTAACCAGGGTGGACTGCATGCTGCAATAAATGTCAATTACATATGTCAAGGTTGAATTGCAAGATGCTTACTAATCTCTGTCGCTACTCAACTTGCCAGGGGAGAAACAGGGGAGAGGGAAAGCCTGGGAAAGAAAAGGGAGTTTCAAGAACCCGTCCCCGGACTGTAAGACCCAAAGGTCATCAAAAGCAGGTGTCTGATGGAGAAGGGGACTGTTCCCATAATAAACAGAAAGGTTGTGATTGGGCAACGTGAACACATGGTGGGTGGGAGTTATGAAAAACCAATGTTAACTAACCAGAATTTTGCGTGGGAAAACTAGAGTTGATTTTGCTTCTTCAGTACCGGTATGTGTATTCAATAGAGATTATCTCTTATGGCACCTCAAGACTATAGAGTTTCTTCAATACTGAATTTGCCAGCCAGACAGTTGACAACATAACTGAAAGAAGTCTGAGAAGTATTTATTTATCAGGCTTATTTCCATCTAAAATAGTGCTCCAAATGGCCTAATCTTTCTTTGATTCACTTTTTAACTGATCAAAAACACCTGTGTATCATTTCCTTTATTTAGGTAATGGCTAGATTTGACAGTTTGGGCCTTGAAAAGCTTCCACCCCCGAGGGTTTTAGTCACAGATAGGAAGGTAATGTCTAAATCTCAGATTTATCCATAGATTTACTGATCAGTCACAAGATCTACCAGAAACAGCAGCCTGTTCTTTGATCACAAAGCTGATTATTAAATAAGCAACTGAATATGAAATCTGCAGTTTCCAGAATAAGCATGCTTTAGATAAAGTACAGATAATATCCAAGTTTAATTGGGAAAGATTTCTTTTTGACTATCCATGTGGACAATTCTTAGGCAAATGAACTAGCTCAATATAAGTAATTTTCTCATAAATGAGATAAAGTAAATTATCAAATTTAGGAAAAAGATAGTGTTATGCAGTACATTTATATGTCTTTCATATAGTAATTTTATTATGGAATGGAACCTTGAGCAACAAAGCATACAAATAAGAAGGAACAGGTACAAACTATTACAGTTATGCACTATATTGCAACTGCCATGTCAAAAGGCATATGGATACCCATTCATTGTTGCCAATATGGAATTTCTTTAAAAGCTATGTGGAATGGTTATGAGTAATATACGTCCATTATATTCTAAACAGGTAGTTCTTGACTTATGACTGGTTGCCTAGGGACCATTCAAAGTTATAATGGACCTCCCCAGTACTACTTATGACCTGGATTCAGTTTTGATGGCTCCACCCCCCACCCCCCAACGACATATGATTGCATTTTGGGTGCTCACATCTACAGTCATTTGCAGCATCCCACAATTATGTGACCATGATTTATGGTGGGGGGGGGGGTTTCCCCAGAAACTGCCATTTACTTCTGGTTTCTGGCAAAAAAAATGCTCATTGCAGACACCAGATTTACTTAATGACCACAATGTTTGCTTCAGGACTCCTGTGTTTGCTTAATGCCACCACAAAAAGAGTTGTAAAATCGGGAATGGTCACATGTTGGCCTTCTTAATGACCAACACAGGACCATAATTCCAGGCTCAGTTGTGGTCATAAGTTGAAAACTACATGTAACACTTTCTCCATTGTATAGGACAGTTACTTCTTTAGGGATACATGTAGTTTAATAACTAATCTCTGATGTTGATTTCATCCTCTGATTCTTCTCTGCCTGGCTGAACTACCAAAATGGAAGTCTCTGTATAGGATTTTCTGTCCTCCTAAATATTCTTTAGCCAGGACATTCTTACTGTTAATATTTTAACATCTGCCTGTCAGTCCAATAAATGTCCTTATTAATGGAATGAAAATAATGAATTTATACTTAAGCAAGAAAAATGTGCTTCCAGAAAGAATACATTGCAAATAATTGCATATAGCTTCCACGGACTTTCAGAGATTTAACATTTCCAAAGATAAACCTGCTTCAGAAGTGTTTCTTACCCGACAAGCTAGAAGAAAATAATTCCAGTCATTAAGAAATGTTAATATTTGGTTAGGTCTCTCAACACTCATCTGTTCCAGTAATAAGCAGTAAGCTAAACTCATATCACCTTTCTTCTCTCAAAAGTCTTATCCCCAGACTATTAATGTACAAGGCTTACAGTTCATCCTCCCCAAATAATAAACAGATTAGTGTGTACAGTACAAGTTTATTAAAACATTGGTCATAGATTAGACATTAAGATGTTAATTGTCACATGCCTGAACTAGGAACACCTGGGCAAGCAATCAGTTCCAAAAAGAGATGGTAGAGAATTTGGCTACAATTCTAAAGCCTTTCAAATCCTGATCATTTGATGGGTAATACATGGGTTCCATGTGAGACTGTTCTGAATAGTTTGTAATAAGAAGAGAGATTAACTCTACCCTCCAAAAGTGGTAGTTGGGGCATTTCAAAAGAACTTGGTCTAATGTCTCAGTTTCATGCTGTTTGCAGGCTTCATCCAAGCCTAGCATGGATACAGATTGGAGAGTCAGCCTACAGTGAGCTAGGTCATCTATTACAGGTATCCTTGACTTATAACCACACATTTTCATTCCTAAGCAAAGTGGTTATTGAGTGAGTTGTGCCTGATTTCATAACCTTTTTTACCATGGTTGTTAAGCAAATCATACAGTTGTTAAGTGAATCATGTGGTCAGTAAGCAAATCTGCTTCCTCCCTTGACTTTGTTTGTCAGAAGGCAGTTGAGAAGATTGCAAACGATAATCACGTGACCCCAGGACACTACAATTGCCATAGATACATGCCAACTACCAAGTGCCCAAATCTTGATTGTGTGACCATGGGGATGCTTTGATGGTCGTACACGTGAGGACTGGTTGTAAGTTACTTTTTTCAGTGACACTGTAACTCTGAACAGTGTAACTACAACTGTTTAGTCATTTATGTTTTTCAATAATAGTGTCTGTAAGGCTAGTTGCCCCACCACTCCAATTTATTTAAGCCAATATTTCCACTGGCAGAGTTATAATTCAGCCTCAAGTGAAATACATCAAAGTTCTAACAGGAGAACTTAACATGTGTTTTTATTTCCTGAAAATAAACAATATTTTTCATCTGGAGCAAAATATGCTTCCTTAGACAAAAACAAAATTTTAAGAAGCTTATCAGAAGAAAAATTGGCATAAATAACAAAAGGATGATATCATGATTGAATGTATTATCTTTATTTATATAAGTATATTTATATAAATAAATTATATTTATCCCTATTCAAATTATGCCACAACTCAACATAGAAAAGAAACTGAAAGAGAATGTGTGTTATTCCTTTGCACAAAAGAAGCAGTATCTCTGAAAGGACTTAAATGATGAAATAAAGTCTGTAAAAATAACCACATTAATTGGCATTATGGTAAAGATAAATAGATAATTTTTATTATGGTCACAGGCCAGCATTATGCTATTGCATCCTATTGTCTTATAAAAAAAATTACCTTAATGTTTAAACATGATCAATTATTGCTTTAACAAAAATATTTGTTTAGAAGAATATGGTACAAAAAACACAAATTCTCCTCCTGTGTTAAACTGCTGGTTAAAGTCACATATTAATTTCAAGCTATGCTAGAATGCAGATAAGTTTCTAAAATAGTTATTTTAACTATAAATAACAAGAACAGGACTATATGGAGTAATTATATAATAGCATCAGTGAAAATTCAGTAAAGTTGCTGCTTAATCTTTCTTTGTCTATAGATTTTATTAAATTGAGTAAAGATAAATTTCACACTCTTTCAAGGCACAAGTGTAAAGTAAACATTAAACCTTTAAATTATGTTAAAATAATAATTTTAAAAAGAGTTCAAAAAAGTTAAAAGATAAACAAAAGTAGTAATAGTAATAGTAGTAAAGTTGGAAGGGACCTTGGAGGTCATCTAGTCCAACCCCCTGCTCGGGCAGGAAACCCTACGCTATTTCGGACAAATGGCTGTCCAGTCTCTTCTTAAAAACTTCCAGTGTTGGAGCATTTACTGCTTCTGGAGGCAGGCTGTTCCACTGATTAATTGTTCTCACTGTCAGGAAGTTTCTCCTTAGTTCTAGGTTGCTTCTCTCCTTGATTAGTTTCCACCCGTTGCTTCTTGTCCTGCCTTCAGGTGCTTTGGAAAATAGCTTAATTCCCTCTTCTTTATGGCAGCCCCTGAGATATTGGAATACTGCTATCATGTCCCCCCTTGTCCTTCTCTTCGTTAAACTAGACATACCCAATTCTCGCAACCGTTCCTTATATGTTTTAGCCTCCAGTCCCCTAATCATCTTTGTTGCTCTTCTCTGTACTCTTTCTAGAGTCTCAACATCTTTTTTACATCGTAGATAAGTGCTACAGTTTAAATGTGAGTAAATTATAAAATTTACCCAGATATATTAAAACTTACCTAAACAAATAAATCTTATCTAGGAAGCAGAAGATATTTCTTCAATAAATGCTTTGATCGGGCAGACCTCTTCAAAAAATGGGGAAAACAGTGTGGGAGGATATACTATTTTGGGATATTAGCAGCAACAATACTGTTATTTGGGGATAGAGAAAGGCAGAACTAAGATCTAGGTTGGCAGCCACCACCAATTTCCATTGTTTGAAAGCTGTAACAATCAAAATAGTCTATGTTTTTATTTCAGACAAATATCGTCAAATCAAACAGTTTGGCAGAACTTCCAAAACCCAGGGATTTGTTCTGAACTTGAAATAAAACATGTTTCGATTTCATGCACATCAAAGAGCAGCTGTAGACTTTTATTTAAAAAAATCGTTAGGATCCAAGAGATAAGGCCCAAAGTGATCATCTTTGCACCCAAAATTCCAGATGCATTGTCTGATAAGTCAGACACAGTTGACATTATTGTTCTCAAACACTTTCATCCTTCTAGTTGTGTTAATCTGGTAATAAAACAGATATATAAAGGTTTGTGGCATACACAGAATGCTCTCTCAGCCCAACCTACTTACCTTCTTTGTTGTTAATGATGTTAAAATTCAGGAAGATTCCTATATAAAACTACCCTGAGTTGATGGCAAAATGAGCATAGAGAAGGATATTTTTTTTAATATCTGAAATTCTATTCTGTAGTGTAGCAGTTAATTCAATGATCAGGGCTTACCTTTCTATCTCTTCACAGAACATATTAATGGATATTAAGCTTCTAGTAGATTTAATCACATGGTCTACTAAAGAAATACATTGGAGAAAAAAGGGAGGCAAAGATTTTAATCTCAAGCTTGTCTTCTCCAGTGATGGCAATACATGCTCTCTGCAACCTTTAGAAGCTGATTAAAAGTTTTAAAAAGTTCTAGGCTCTCAGATTAGTTCTGAATGTAGAAAAACCCCAAAGCTTGACCCGGATGCTTCTTGAATAATGCAATACCGTACAGAAGAGATCCTCACTATTTTTATCTGAACTGTTTACTTGCATAATTTCAAATATTTCAACTAGCTTTAGTTTATAAATAGCAATAGATGTTATTATATATGAGGCATTCTTCATTATAGAAGAGAAATACACCAAAGAGAGGGAGGAGCATTGACTAGGAATTATAAAACTGGATAAGCAACAGTAAATATAGATCAGAGTTATAAATTATTATAATGAGATCATCAATGGTTTAACTTTCCACTCAGTATCATTACTTTGATATAAAAAAGAATGTGTCACTAATCTATGAGAATAACTTTCATGGGATATGAAATTAAAACTATATGATTCAGTGCTATCTATTATACAAAATATGCAGATAGCAGAAGCTTGTGAATCACACTCACTAATATTAAAAGTTGTCTTATAATTTCTCTGACTCTGGTAAGCTGTTAAGAAATCTACACCAAAGCAATTTCATGAAAACTCTTTATTTCCACAGTGTCTTTACTTTGATTGATGTTAGTAATTATTATTTTATTGTTACACTTTTATAGTTAAATCTATGTAAAATTATAATGGTAACTTCCAAGGAAGATTGGTATAGCAAGAAGGTATCTTCCAGAATACTTTTATTACACTGACATCAATCTGCACTCCTTACTAGCACTGATGATATTATCTAGTTTGGGTAATAAAACATCTGTATGAAAACAAGCAAGATCAAAGAGCACTAAGGATCCCTCATATCAACCCTGAGCTGCAAATATTCTTCTTTATTAATACCTTTGTTACAGTTTATGCTAAAGCTACGTTTAATACCTAGACTTAATTTAAATAAGGCTAGCTTCTTTGCTCCTCTCTTTTAATTATTCAACCCAGAGAAAAAAAGAATCTCCTTATTATCTATTAGTCATTTAGACCCCATATATCTTAAGAGACACATTCCTTGAATCTATATAATATACAATGCCAAGGTAACACAAATTGTTTGCTTGATTAAACCTCAACAGGTGTTGACATAAGATAGGTAGAAAAAAATGCTATCATCTGCCTGCAGGGATGTCATACCCCAAGGAATAAATTCTATCATGCTAATAATTATAACCATGCCAGCAACATTACAAATCCTGTTCAAGTTTTGTTTCCTATGATAAATATGAAACAGATATAAATAACATAAAGCATTTATTAAGTATATTCTACTCCACTATGAATTGTTCAATTTCATTAGGAAAAAAAATCCTAATTTCTCAAACTATGGCTTGGAGAGTGACTATAGCTCCCTTGACTGGGAATGTGTTTACTTCTTTTGTTAGCTTTGTGAAACTGTTTTTTTTTTAAAGACATGTACATTCTTATTATATATCTCCTCATCCCCCATGCATTCTTTTATAGTCTAAAAATTACTTATCAGTAATCAAGAGAAAAATCTATTTAGCAGCCAATATTGCAAATATCAAGGCAGATTAAACTTTAACATGAATAGTCAAATTCTTTTTTCTCTTGTGAACTGATTGCTTACTTTGCTAGATATATCCTCATTATTTTTAACATGCTGATTAATACTATAAAATATTTCACATTATTAATTCTGTGGTTTCAATAGATCCTCCATTTTGACTTTGAGAAAACAAATCAACTATAAAAAATAGACCCTTTGGACAATTTATACATAAACTTCACCATGCTGATTATTATCACATACTGGCTCTTATACAAAGCATATACTTAAGATGCAATGGAGGAAATATTGAGAAATTCCATGCAAATTGCAAGAAACACTAAATGCTACATAAAGAAAGGACATACTATCATTAATGAATGATTAGAATACCAACGTTAGAGAAACCAGGAAATAAAGCAAGAATTGCACTAGACAAATGCAATAATACAGAAAATAGGCTAATAGAATGTTGTAAAGGGAATTATTTTAACAGCTGTTGTTTTAAGAAAAAAATGCAGACAACCTTAGAAACAAACATTTCATAATAGAAAACAAAAGAAATAAAGAATAATAAAATAATCCAGAATACTTCCAAACTGTGGAATGTATCATATGTGGATTAAATATGGGTTGAACAGATTTGCTTGTAACATATGATTTGGAAAACATGCAGTTAGTATATAAGATCAATTTAAGGAACATATTTCATATTCTTAACTAATTTATGAAAAAGTAACCTGAGTAGTTATGGAAAGAAATTAAAGACTTGAAATTTTTCCTGGAATTTCAAAAAGTAAAAAGATCCAAGTGGCTTTCAAAATGCATGTCATGAGAGTCAAAGCAAGACAGAGGGTGAAAGACATAGGCAATTAGAAGGACATAGCAATGACAGAAACACATTCTTTTGACATAAAGCAAGAAAGACAAGGGAAGATATCAACAATGACAATTGGAAGACTATAATAAAAAAGAAAATGAGAGATCTTTTCAGGAAGTTCAAAAGAATTGCAGTAAAATTTATAGCTAAGTTAAGAATATTCAACAGTAATCATAGACAGGATCCAACAAAGCCAATGAAATTAAGAGGATGGGAAGATTATACTGAAACATGTTTACTAACAGAATTACAACAAAAGCTCTAGATCAACAAACATGGGACATGACTGTTTGGCCTAAACTTTGGTATAAACTCGCTGTATATACGGTACTGTAGAAAAGAAAGTGATCCAGGAAAAAATGTGCACATGCTAAACTTCAGTAAAGGTAGAAGAACCACATTAAAAAATGATTCCTATGGAATCTTAACAATGAATAAAGAGAAAAAGTTTGATCTAATGGTTAAGACACCAGACCAGAAACCAGGAGACTGTGAATTCTAGTTTCGCCTTAGGCATTAAAGCTGATGGCTGATGTTTTGAATAAGTCAGCTGGTAACAATGAATAAGAAATTATTGTAATAACTGCATTTGTAGAAGCACATATAAAAGAGTGAGACAATGATGCCTCTTGTCTCATTATCAGATTATCTGATATAGCAAGCATAAGAATAGGAGTGATTAAAATGATTGGAATCCAAAGTGGAGAATGAAAATCAACAAATTAATCTATGTAGAGAATACCACCTTGTTAGTAAATCATAAAGGAAACTTTTAAAAGTTCATTATGAACATAAGAAATAGATAAATGAATTAATGTTAAGTATAAGACAGAATTTACAGTCAATAGGAAAGAAGTGAAAATGATAGATTAGTATTTTGGGCTCAAAAATGAATAAATTGGGGAATAAATAAGACATTAATTCTAAGGCAAAAAGCAATGACACACATAGAGACTATCATGAAGGATAAAGGCATTGCAATGACAACAAAGCAATGGTCTTTCTAATAATGATGTATGGCAAGCGAAATCTGGAAACTGAAGGAAGAAACAGAGAAAGAAGATACACAATTTCAAATTATTGGTAAAGGGATGGTTCTAATAGTACCACCGATTCCATGACCTATATGAGCTCTAACTAACGAGGAAAGATAATATTGAACAAAATTAACAACCCCTTTTGGGGGAAGCTTGTAGAGAAGGGGCATTGTCTTACCTGAACGCCTTTTCTCAGCATGATGGAGAATTCACGAATGGGTTAACTCTGTCTTCCTGCCCAATTAGACTAAGTCTGTCAAACTTGCCATGCCTCTCCTGGGCTAGAATACCACCCAGTCATGACAAAGGCGAAGCTATTGATGACAGTCCGATGTGTTGGCTCTCATACCCCTGACACAGGACCTGACGGACACTAAGGGGAGGGTGTGGATTCTCCATCATCATGCTGAGAAAAGGCATTCAGGTAAGACAACGCCCCTTCTCCGCATAAAGATGGAGAATCCATGAATGGGACATACCAAAGCTGCCCTGTCCCTATGGGAGGGAATTAGTCTGGGCCTGTGTCCACTTTGTGGCACTACTTGCTGGAGCACTCTCCGGCCAAATGAGGTGTCCGCGGAGCAAACCTATCCAGCTTATAATGCCTCACGAATGGGGAAGGTGAGGATCAAGTCGCCGCCCTACAGATATCCCCAATGGATGCCTTTGTTGCTCACACCATGGATGTTGCAGCGCTGCGGATGGAGTGGGCAGTGATATGGCTTGCGACTGACAGGGAATGCAACTGATAACCCCCTGCAATGCAAGCTTTGATCCACCTGCCTATAGTGGAGGCCGAAACCTTCTGCCCCATGGAAAAGGGTTGAAAGGAGACAAAGAGGGCTTCCGACTTGCAAAAGGCTGAAGTTCGCTTAATGTAATGGTGTAATGCCCTGCGGACATCCAAGGTGTGCCATTGACGTGCTAAGTCATGAGATGGACAAGGACAAAAATCTGGTAGGATCACCTCCTGCATCCTGTGGAATAAGGTATTCACTTTAGGAATAAATGACGGGTCCAATCGAAGGACCACCCTGTCATTATGAAAGATGCATAGGTCATCTCTGACAGAGAGAGCTGCCAGTTCTGAGATGCGTCTAGCCAATATGATGGCTATCAGGAAGGCTACCTTCATGGTTAAGGACCGCAGTGTACAGGTCCTGATGGGTTCAAATGGTGGTGAGGTAAGGGCCTGTAAGACCCATGGCAATTCCCAAGAGGGATATCGATGAACCACAGGCAGTTTGGTGTTAATCACTCCCTTGACAAAGGAGCGCACCATGGAGTGCTGAGCCAATGGTTCTGAATTGTCACATGCAAGCACCGTGGATAGAGCCACCACCTATCTGCGGATAGTATTGGGTGCCAAACCTTTGCTGAGCCCCTCCAATAAATAGTCCAGGATTCTCGGGATGGTAATGGCCAAGAGATCTAACTGGTTCTTTGCATACCAGTGACAGAAACTCCTCCATGTGGAGTCGTAAATCCTGTTTGTTGCAGGACGCCAGGATGCTTGAATCATAGCGATTACACCCGCCAAATAGGACTCCTGCGTCAGGATCTGCCGTTCAAGTGCCAGGCGGTTAACTGAAGCCACTGGGGTTCTGGATGTTGCAGAGCTCCCTGGCTGAGTGCAATGTGACCTGGAGGAATCTTCCACGGGTGAGAGATGAAAAGGCCCACGAGGTCGGCAAACCTCAGCCGTCTTGGCCAGTGTGGAGCAACCAATATCGCCTCTGCCCATTCCTGCAGTATCTTCCGGATGACTGCTGGGATCAGAGGGAGAGGAGGAAAGGCATATAGCAGGTCCTCAGGCCATGAGCTGAGGAGGGTGTCCGCCTTCTCTGACCCTGGAGATGAGAACCGGGAGAAAAACCTTGAAAGCTGGGAATTTGCTGGAGAGGCGAACAAGTCCAGTACTGGATGACCAAACCTCTCCGATATCTCCCTGAAGAGATCGGGATGCAGGCACCATTT
Organism: Crotalus tigris; assembly: GCF_016545835.1. Classification (NCBI taxonomy): domain Eukaryota; kingdom Metazoa; phylum Chordata; class Lepidosauria; order Squamata; family Viperidae; genus Crotalus; species Crotalus tigris. Next base: position 553,212 of record NW_024097020.1, read on the forward strand.
GGAGTGGTCCACCGGCGACCTGCTTAAGAAGTCCACCTGCTGATTTGTCTCTCCTGAGATGTGCTCTGCCCTGAGGGAGGAGAGGTTGGTCTCTGCTCAAGAGCCCAACAACTGGGTTTCAGTCATGAGGGACCTCGATGAGGTACCCCCTTGCCGGCTCACAGGGCTTTCGCTGCCACATTGTCTGTGAGGACTAGGACATGTTTTCCCACCACTCTGTTGCTGAAGTGGCATAGGGCCAGGTATATGGCTCTGAGCTCCAACCAGTTTATGTTGTGATTCAGGTCTGACCGGGACCACCAGCCCTGAGCCAACTGAGATCGTAGGTGCGCTCCCCAGCCAAACAAACTGGCGTCCATAGTCAGGGTAAGCCAGACTGGCTTCTTAAACAATGAGCCTCTGGCTACCACTGGGGAGGTCCACCACTGAAGGATTTTAGGATTTGAAACAGAACCTTTACCCTCTGGTTGGAGGAGCTGGTGCCCAGTCTCTGAAAGGGGAGAAAGAACCATTGCAGGTTCCTGGAATGTAGTCTGGCCCATGGCACTATCTCCATGCAAGAAACCTTCTTCCCTAACAATTGGGAAAGGATGGCCAGTGTAACTACATGCTCCCTTGGGACCCGGAGGACCAGGGCTCGGATACTGTCCTGGCGCTCCCGCGATAGATAGACCTTGCAGTGTCTTGTGTCTATAATCGCACCCAGGTGAAGGAGGCGGGTTGAGGGAACTGTCTGGCTCTTTTGGAAATTCACTGAGAACCAGTGGTCTTGGAGGGTCCTGATGAACAAGGCCAGGTCCGAGGGGAACTGGATGAGGATGTTGTCCAGGTAACATTGAATGCGTACCGGGACTAGCCTCAGATGAGCGGCCAGTGCTGCCAAGATCTTTGTAAATACTCTTGGAGCTGATGAGAGACAGAACGGTAGGGCTCTGTATTGATAATGGTGGTTTGTGTAACAGAACCTGAGGAACTTCCAATGACCGGGAAGGATGGGAATATGCAGGTATGCTTCCGTGAGGTCGATAGACGTCAGGAAGTCATCCCTTCTGATGCTGGCCAGAATAAACTGGAGCAGTGGTTCTCAACCTTTTTAATGCCATGACCCCCAACTGGTCGTAAATTGAGGACTACTCAACTGGTTGTAAGTCGAGGACTACTCAACTAGTGCAGCACCATTTGCAGAATGGGACTTTTGGCGGGCTCAGCAGGGCAGAGACAGCCTGGACAATTCCTATTGGCTTTTGAAAGCCAATAGAATTAGACTCTATTCAAGAGAGTCTATTCTATTGGCTTTCAAAAGCCAATAGAATAAAAGGGAGTAGCACAGCTAAGGAAAAGGGGAAAAAATGGCGGACTGCGTTGTTTGGCGACCCCTGTGAAATGGTCGTTCGACCCCAAATGGGGTCCCGACCCACAGGTTGAGAACCACTGGACTGGAGCGTCTGCATTTTGAATTTTTTGTAGGCAAGATGAGAGTTCAGCCCCTTTAGGTCAAGTATTGCCCTCTATCCTCCCAAGGCCTTTGGAACGACAAAGAGGATGGAGTAGAATCCCCTTCCCAGTTGTCCAGCTGGTACTGGTTCTATGGCCCTTATCTCCAAGAGGTGTTGAATGGCCTCGCTCATGAGGCCCTTCTTGACTGGATTTTTCGACTCTGAACAAGAAATGAAATGTTCTGGAGCGTTGAATACAAAGTCCAGGGACAGGCCACACCTGATGGTGTTGAGAATCCAGGTGTGAGCAAAGAAAATCAGTCTACCACCTATGGGGGATGTTGTGATTCTGTGCCAGCCTGTGCTTCTCACAGCTGAGTCGGAGGAATCTGAGGAGGAGGTGGAGGAAGCATTTGAAGGGCCATCAGAGCCAGAGGGAGGCTCTGAAGTACAGGTCTCACAGTTGGATGCAGAGCCTGGGCCCTCCAGTCGTGTTTCTGATGAAGCTTAGCTGTGTGAGGAGCATGAAGAATCACAACAGATGGACTTGCTAATTGATGCACGCAGACAGCGTCAATTAGCAAGAGTAAGTCAACAGAGGTCAATGAGGCACCTCCAAAGTAAGAAGAAATGGCAAGGAGAGGCACCGCCTTAGGTCTGCTAAATAAAGGGAGGAGGTGTGGGTGGTGCTGGTTGCTGAAGGCAACCATTTGAAAACTGTGTCTTGGAATCTTGGTCTGTGACTTCTCTTGTAACTTCGTGTCTGCTTTTCATTGTGTTCTTTTGGACTGGAGTTTGTTGTATTTGACAGGTGTGTCAACCGAATTAAAAGGGGTTTTGGTTTTTGTTTTCAAGTCTCCAGCCTATTGTAGTAGCAGGGGTTTTGTCCTTGTGACATTAACAAGGACAACAATAGGCTGGGATAGAACAGGGGAGGCCTCCCTGAAGTCACTTGGGTCTTCTGAAGGGACGGCCTCCCGTGCCTCAAAAGGGCCACTTGGCCTGGAATTGCTGCCTGGGTTTGGCAGTAGAATGTTCAAATTGGCAATCTGATCTGGGAGGGAAGGAGCGGGGAGGCTGAGCCAACTCCGATCCTGACCCTGATCAAAAGGGCTGCCTGCGGGTATACGGGTTAGGCCTTCTGTCTGCCCGACTGGTAAGGTGGGACATCACCTTACGTTTGTTCTTGTTCTCTACTAGGTAAGGGTTCAGAGTCTCTCCAAACAGCTGACCACCATGGTAAGGGGCAGCCGCTAAGCGCCACTTTGATTTTGTGCCACTCGCCATTGTTTGAGCCACAAGAGCCTGCGGGCTGTAATGTTTGAAGCTATGGCTCAGGATGAGAATCTGGCGGTGTGTAGTGACATGTCTGCCATGTATTCAGAAGCAGCCACTAACTTACCCAAATTCTGGTGTGTTTGTACCTCCTCCGGAGGAACTGTGGCCTGAAGCTTGCGAAGCCAGATAAGAGAGGTTCTGGTGAAGAAGGAGGTGGATGTAGCTGCCCTTACTGACCATGCCGAGGCCTGGTGAGTCCTGTGGAAAGAGAGCTCAGATTTTCTGTCCTCTGCCTTCAAGGTTTCACAACTATGAGTGGTGCATCACTTACACCCAGTCCTGGTTGAGTGTGGCCTTCTCACAGGCACCTACACACTGATTATATCCTGTTTGGATTACTGTAATGCTCTCCACGTGAGCCTAATCTTGAAAAGTATCAAAAAACTTCAATTGGTTCAAAATGCAGAGGCCTGCAAAGTTTTGCAGAAACCAAGATTTGTGCATGTGTCACTTCTTTTTTGGGAGCTACATTGATTGCTGATTTGCTTCTGGATGCAATTCAATTTGCTAGTTATCACCTTTAAAACCCTACATGGCTTGGGAACAGGTTATTTAAAGGACCGATTCCCCCCAGTTACATCTACCCAGCCCATGAGGATGAGAAGGCAGGAATATGTTACAGGTTACTTAATGAAAAAGGGTCTTCTGGTTGTAGCTCCCTCATTATGGAATAACATTCCTTCAGAGAGGAATGTCACTTTTTGTCACTTTTCCAGAAGGCCCTGAAGAGGTGATTCTATTAATGAGTCTGAGGTTCCCAGCAGATACAGAGCCAATCAAGTGGCTGGTGTGAATGTATTTGCTGCTGCCACAGGGGGCAAGGAGATAAAATTATATGGGATTTATGTTGTGGATTTTTAATGTTGTAAGCTACGAATGGGTCAACCTGGATAAGTTGATCGGCCATATAAATTTGTTAAATAAATACATAAAATAAAAATATTTAATTTGTATAAATGTAATCAAATATACAGTATGGTAAAGAAATAGCAAATAGTGGGGGGACAATGACATTTAACAAAGCATGCCTCTTTCCATATCCATCAAGCATAATTATTAAAAATGTATAATCTATACATAAAAGCTATTCCTTGAAATATCACAGAATAGCTTTTTTAGAAGATAATTTTCATCTATTCCTGAATGAACTGACCAAAATCTAGCAGCTATTTTGAAAAAAACAGGAATGCAGGCAACATTTGTTTAGTGTTCACAGTTACAAAGTGATGAAAAAGAAATGTGACCCATCCTCGTGTTTACTACCTTTGCAAGTTTGTAAAGCAAAAGAAAGCTTGAAGTAATATTATAATCATTGTTGCAGTTTCATTCCTCAACCATTTCACTTAGCAACTGAGTTGCTGGTTCCAACTGTAGTCGCTAAATGAGGATTCCCTGTAGCAGATTCATACCAAACAACAAACAATACTTCAAGCTGAAGGGACTATAGCAACTTAAGGAACTCCAGTTCACGCATAACACTTTGATTAGGTCTAATTTTGTTCAGAATAAGGGTGTGTATGATCGAAGTAGTCTGTGGGTTTTTAAGATTTCATAGAAAATCAGTGCAAGATGCTACGTAAAAGTGTTTATTTCATCCTTTTCTTATGAAGAACTTTGAAATGAGAAGCATGAGCCGTTCTGCTTTCTTAGTCTCATTTGGCAAGCAATTAATTAAATTGCATTTCATTGCAAATTCCTCCATCTTACTAAGACTTAGTTGGCAATAGTTTAAACTACAAGATGACAGCATCTCTCCTGTACCAAAATAACTCAAAGAATGCTTATATGCAACGTATAACATGATCTTAGCTTACCAATATATTTTTCTGTTGCCAACTCTACCTGCTTCCTAATTTTAGAGCTAAAATTTACAGAGATTGCTGGCAATTTTCTTCCCTCAGCCAAAATCTGGAACAACAAAAATGTTCCAGATTTCAATTCAGTTGGAATACAACCCACCTAAGGTGGTTTATCAAGCTACAATGCGTTTTCAGTTTTGTATGCACCCTATTACAGATAATCCTTGAGGTACAACAGACCATTTAACAAATGTTCAAAATTATGAGTCCCCACTAAAAGCTACATATGGCCCCATATCAAAATTATGATGGCTGCAATGGGCCTGTGGTCATTCAACTTTATGACCACCACAGGGTCGCTGTAGTGCCCCCTCACCTCTTCTCCATCCCACCCTGCTGAAATCCTGCAACACCTTCCCCACATGTTCATCACGCCCCACACTTACCTTCTGAAGCTCTCTGGACCTCGTGTTGTGGAAGGCAGGTGTCCCTCGGCTGCGCAGCAATGATCCAAATGCAACTGCCATTTTGTCTCACCCATCTGTGGGTAAGACAAGTTGCTTGATTTTGCTGCCTTAGAGAGGTCTGCACAGTGCTATAAAAGCTTCTGAATGGCCAGAAAGCTTCTACAGCACTATGCAGACTTGGTAAGACAGCAAAACAAAACAATGCGCTATGTGGCAGCGACCTTAATGCAACTACCATTTTTTCTACCCATTTGTGAATGGGTAGTCACTTCCAGAACTGTATCATATAGCCACACAAAGAAGAAAATAATTCCAGTGTCATGAAAGGCCTCGGAGTTCTTCAGAAGTGAGGAGAACGGTGTTTGGTCTGGTGGGATGGGAATCTGGCCTAAGCCCTGGGGGGATTTGGTGGGAGTGGGAAAAAACTTATTGAGACCTAAGGCGCGGGAAATGGAGTATGGGTATCTTGGAGCTGGGTGAAGTCTTAGGAGAGCCAAGGCAGACAAGCCTAGATCTCTACTAGGCCTCCAATGGCCTCCCCCACGCAAGAGGCATCCCATGTCCCACTTAATGACCCACAGATTCATTTTATGTTTCATTAGGGAGAACAGGGATAGGGGGATTGTTAGGTGACACATTTTATTTAATGTCTGCCACAACAGGTGACTGTAATGGGTAGGCTCCATTACAGTCGTATCTCAAGGATCATGGGTACATAGTAATAATTGTTATTCAGCCTATCTCTAATTTTGAAAAAAAAATACTACTAGATGTTTTACTATCCGCAAATTAAGAATTAAATTAAATCAAAAGAGTGGGATTTAGTACTCTTTCCTTTAAAGTCCAGGTTTTTGAAAGACTATGAAAATAAAATCACTATAATTTGATAATACTGTATAGTAATATAGCATTTAAGACTGCTTTCCCCCATGAACTTGACTCCATTTAACATACTGTCTTGATACTTTAAACTTTTCAATACATCAGATCATATTCCTCAAATGTACAACACAAACAAAATAAAACTTTCCAAATCTACTACTTTGGGAACTGTTTTTGAGGTGCTATTTACATCCGAAGTCTGCAAATTATGAACTTGGAAAATGATTTTCACTCATGCCTTCTCTTCTATTGGGTCTTCCAATAGCTTATCAATCCCCTAATATGACCAGTAATACAACATATTTACAATGAGGAGAGGAACTTTTAAAATGTAGAGCCATGCTGTTATGTCCCGAGCCTTTGCAAACGGCTCGGGCGTTTGCAGGCAGTCCCGGGCAGGTGCAAAGCTGCCCGGGACCAGACAGGCTGTCGCCAGCGCCGTGCGCATGCGCGGGTGCTGGCGCGGGAAAAGTAACCCATTTACCCGGGAGTTGCCTATATAAGAGGCTGCGAGGCGTTTGGGCGAGGCTGAAGCCATCTTCCTGTAAGCTGAACGCTGAATAAAAGAAACTGAGAACTCCAGCTGCTTCTCGTGTCTGTTTCCCGCCACGGACTCAACACTGGCGACGAAGGTGGGATGCCTTGCACTACCTGGAAAGGAAGAAGTGTAAGCTTACCCAAGGAGTCCTGAGCGGCGGAAGAGGAACGGCGTCGACTCGGCAGCTGCCCGCCATCCGGTGCGCATTCGGGGGTAGGCTGGCTGATAGACCCGTCTCCTGAAGATCCGAAGATGGCGAAAATCGGAAGGCTTTCAGAATTCGACATCTCACATCCAGAGCGGTGGGAGTCCTACGTATCCAGAATGGAGAACTACTTCAAGGCAAACCAAGTGAGGGAAGATAGCTTGAAGGCTGCCACCCTGCTTTGCGTTTGCGGCCAAGACGCCTTTGAAATCGCAGAAAACCTTGCAGCACCTGTTCCAGTAGAGTCTGTAAGCTACGCAGACCTGAAGAAGCTGCTGAAGGAGCACTTCCACCCCAAGGTGTCCGTTATCTCATGGCGCCACACCTTCGAACAGAGGGATCAACGGTCCGGTGAGTCAGCCAAGGAATACATCGCCGCGTTACGGAAGGCCGCCAAGCCCTGCGAGTTCAAGGACCTCGAGGAACGACTGAGGGACCGATTCGTGTGCGGGTTAAGGCATCGAGAGCTACAACAGAGACTTTTCGCTAAGGAAGAATTATCCTTCCAAGACGCCTTAAGGGAAGTCACCGCAGAAGAAGCAGCAGGACGGCGCCGTCAAGAACATGCGGCCGATCAGAAGCAGTGCAGAGGGTGCGTCCGTGCACCAGGAAGACGTCCGACGAAACTCCGAGGAGGATCCGGACGAAGAAGTCGACCGTCTACACCCCGCAAAGGAAGAGAACCAGAAGGGAAGCTCTTCGGCTCCGCTCAAGTGCATCGGCTGTGGAGGTCGCCACAGGAGAACCGACTGCAAGTTCCGCTCCGCTACCTGCCGGGCATGCGGTAAACAAGGGCACATTGCAGCTGTGTGTCTGGGCCGACGAAAGGCACAACCCCAAGAAGAACGCCTGAAGGGTACCAGATTCCCCAGCCAGAATAGGGTAGGTTTTTGCGCTTCGCGAAGAAGCATCTGTAGAACAGGCACACACAAGCCCATGAAGAAAAAGCTGTCACTCAACGTGAAGCTACAAGGGGTTCCATTATCTATGGAACTAGACACAGGGTCTGCCCTGTCCATCATTTCATTGCATACATTTAGGAAGATTTGTTCCAGTAGTGGGTCTAAGGCCAAGTTAAGGCCTTCTGATATTGTATTAACAGATTTTCAGAACTCAAGAGTGTGTGTTAAGGGGGAGGCCACCCTTAACGTGCAATACAAGAGTTTTGAAGGTCCACTAGACTTATTAGTAGTAGGGGGTGAACGAACGAGTCTCATAGGACTCGATTGGTTTGAGGCCCTGGGGATACACGTCACAGGACTCAACAGCTTACAAACACTCGACCTACAGGAAGTCTGCAAAGAATTTGCAGATGTTTTCAGCCCCCAGCTGGGCACATTCAAAGGACCACCTGTGTCCTTAAAGCTAGACCCCACTGTCACTCCCATTAGGATTAAAGCAAGAAGGGTCCCTTTTGCTTTAAAAAGTAAGATTGACACTGAATTAGACAAACTAATCCAACAGGGAATCCTAGAACCTGTTGATTCCAGCCCGTGGGAGACCCCCATTGTCACGCCTCTAAAGGCAAATGGGGACATTCGCATTTGTGCTGATTACAAATGCACACTCAATAAGGCATTGCAGCAACATGCCTATCCTGTTCCTGTGGTCAGTCACATCCTGGCCTCTCTCAAGGGGGGGCGTGTTTTTGCAAAGCTTGACCTAGCTCAAGCATATCAACAGCTGCCTGTTGATGATGATGCTGCCATAGCTCAGACCATTGTGACCCACAGGGGAGCCTTTAAGGTAAAAAGGCTACAGTTTGGAGTGAATGTCGCTCCTGGGATTTTCCAAAGCGTAATGGAAAACACACTACGAGGTATACCAGGGGTCTGCCCCTACTTTGACGATGTCTTGATTGCAGGAGACTCCACACACATTCTAGCTGAAAGGCTTAGGGCTGTCCTGTTAAGATTCAGGAAATCAGGCCTCAAGCTCAGAAAAGACAAATGCAGATTGGGGTGCCTTCTACTGAATTTCTGGGATTCAAAATTGATGCTGCTGGGATTCATCCTGCTGAATCCAAACTAACTGCTATTTTAGAAGCACCCAGGCCAAAGTCTAAGGCCGAACTTCAGGCCTTCCTAGGCCTCCTGAATTTCTACAATTCTTTTCTTCCACATAAAGCTAGTGTAGCTGAGCCTCTTCACAGGCTACTAGACAAACAAGCTGTGTGGCTGTGGTCACAAGCACATGAGGCTTGCTTTAAAGAAGTCAAGGCCTTGCTCACTTCTAACAGTGTTCTTGCACATTTCAACGAGTCTCTCCCTGTGTGCATCGCTTGTGATGCGTCCCCCTACGGGGTTGGAGCTGTCCTGAGTCACCTCAGGTCTGATGGAACTCAGGTTCCTATTGCATACTACTCCAGAACACTGTCTTCTGCCGAGCGCAACTACGCTCAGATAGACAGGGAGGCTCTGGCTGTTGTTGCTGGAATTAAAAAATTCCACGATTTTCTATATGGCAGGCATTTCACGGTCTTCACTGACCATAAGCCTCTGCTGGGACTGTTTACCACACGTAAGCAGACTCCCCACATCATTTCCCCTAGAATGCTTAGGTGGTCTATTTTTTTGTCTGCATATGATTTTTCATTACTCCACAAGCCTGGGAAAGAAATGGGCCATGCTGATGGCCTCAGTAGGTTGCCTCTGCCAGTAGTAGAAGCTGACCCTGCGCCAGCTGTCAACATTCTATCAATCCAAGCCTTGCCCGAGCTCCCTCTTAGTGCCAGGGATGTTACCGCTGAAACAGGTACAGATCACACACTTTCACGTGTCCGCTCCTGGGTCCTGTCCGGGTGGCCTGAGCACTGCCCTAGTCCTGAGTTTCAGAGTTTCTGGTCCAAAAGGAACGAACTGTCCCTTTCTCAGGGTTGTCTGCTTTGGGGAAACAGAGTTGTCATTCCCACCTCAATGAGGACTAGGGTCTTAGAATCCCTCCACGAGGGTCATCCTGGCATTGTTCGTATGAAGGCTCTTGCACGCAGCCACTTGTGGTGGCCTGCTTTAGATAAAGATATTGAGGCTAAGGTACACGCATGCCACCTGTGCCAACGATCTCGCCCAGAGATGCCCCAAGCTCCTGTGCATAGATGGGAGGAAACACAGTCCCCATGGTCTAGGGTGCACATTGACTACGCTGGGCCCTTTCAGGGCCAGTTCTTCTTGGTCCTTGTTGACAGCCATTCAAAATGGCTTGAGGTTGTGCCTGTCTCATCCACCACCACTGCAAAGACTATTCAGGTACTGAGGGGGATTTTTGCTGCACACGGGCTGCCAGATGTCATTGTGTCCGACAACGGCCCTCAATTCACCTCCTCCGAATTCCAAGCTTTCTTACAGGCAAACCTGATTCGTCATGCCACATCTGCGCCTTTTCACCCGTCCACCAACGGTATGGCTGAACGCATGGTGCGCATCGCAAAGGACGCCTTGAAGAGACTCACCTACGGGGACTGGCATCACAGGTTGGCTGACTTTCTCCTTTCTTATCGCACCACACCGTCCACTTCTACAGGGAGAAGTCCAGCTGAACTTCGTTGGGGGCGCCAACTTACTACTAGACTTGACCGGTTGCATCCGGACAGACTGCCTTCATCTACCTCACATCCTAGGGCACCTAGACAACTACTTGTGGGTGCCCCGGTTTGGGCTCGCAATTACGGGCCTGGTCATACATGGGTCCCCGCTTCTGTGGTCCAGGATCACAGGTCCTCTCTCCTACGAGGTTGCCCTGGACAACGGTCGTGTCCTGCGTCGGCACATCGACCAACTTCGCTCTAGGCGAGACTTTTCTGATGAGACTCCTGGGTCTTTTCCAGGGGGGGAGGGGGACCCTTTGGAGCAAAGGGAAGGGCAAGAGCTACTGCCTATCTCCGCTGAGGGAGCCACAAACGGCCCATCCCAGGATTCTGCAATTGCTCCGAAAAGAAAGTCATGGAGCTTACCCACACAACAGGCACTCACGCCTACTCCAGCCAGGGAGTCACCCCGGGGGCATACTCACTTTCCACATACATCACACAGCACTCCAGCAACGGAGGATACCCGGGGGCATCCCAACAAATCATTCCCCGCAAGAGAGCTGGCACACAGTTCCCAAGGTTGGCCTGACCTTACCCCAAATCCTACAGGGGGTCAAACATACACAGAGCTAGTCGAGGAACCAAGTCCCGACTACAACACCCCTAGCACAAATCAGGGAACACCTGAGTTTTGGGAAAGTACAGAAACCCACACGAGCCCGAGCACAGAATGGGGTTCAGGGATGGGACAGCCTCCTGACAGGTCTTGGACTGACCTAGGAGGTTCTACAGAGACGCCCAGCAGTGGCTATCACTTCAAGGGGCCTGAGGGTCTACAGCTAGGTAGGACAACCAGGTCACAAAGCAACAGAAGCCCTGGCCTGACGAGCCCGGTGGGCAAGCAAGCAGGCCAGGCATCGGGCACAGTCCTTGGAAGACACCAGGGCACAATAGAGAGAACAGGCTCACGCCTCCCTCCAGTCAGGGGACTTATGCCAGTAACCCAGAGCTAAGAAGGTCACAGAGAGCAAAGAAATCTCCTAAGTATCTAGAAGATTACATAACATTGCTGGCAAGGCAAAAGCCAGTAATCAGTGGGAGCACTGGGGAGCAAAATGTCATATAAAATAAATGTTGTATGTTGGTAGTAGTTTTAGCCCGGGGGAAAGGGGTGTTATGTCCCGAGCCTTGCAAACGGCTTGGGCGTTTGCAGGCAGTCCCGGGCAGGTGCAAAGCTGCCCGGGACCAGACAGGCTGTCGCCAGCGCCGTGCGCATGCGCGGGAGCTGGCGCGGGAAAAGTAACCCATTTACCCGGGAGTTGCCTATATAAGAGGCTGCGAGGCGTTTGGGCGAGGCTGAAGCCATCTTCCTGTAAGCTGAACGCTGAATAAAAGAAACTGAGAACTCCAGCTGCTTCTCGTGTCTGTTTTCCCGCCACGGACTCAACACATGCCTTCTTCCCAAGTGTGGCACAACTCTTCTAAACCTATTTCAATTTTAGCATCCAGAGAATTTAACTGAATATTTTCATACACCAAATTCAAATCTCTTGTTATCCATCCTTTCTTAGTTATCTGTGGTATTTATTCAAAATGCGTATCCCTAAAATAAGTTACCTGTGGAAGGGGGAAGGTATGATTTATATTTGTTGAGAACCCCATGATAGAGAAAAATGCTGTTGTAGGCAAGCAAATATTCAGGTGGTATATAAAGGATCTAAAAAAGAAGAATTAGAGAGAGTAGAGCCATTGTTGTCCTTCAGAGTAGACAAGAATAAATATTGTAGATACTGTAAAAAAACACATTAGACTTGTCCTCCTTTTGTGTAATGTAAGTTTTCATGGTGAAGAATCCCCTTTATCTATAGACTTTCTACACAAATTAATACCCTGAAAAAATCCACAACTGACTGAAGGGCCCCATGAACAAAGAAGATTCATGAGGTCTTGTAACCGATTTCTAGAGCTTCAGAAACTAATAATTAGCCAATGTTCATAGTGCCCTTTTTCTGGACTGAAATATGTTTTTCTCCCTGTTTTGGTGGTTGATGAAAAAGATTGTTTATCACAGCAACAAGTGCATTAATATAGTAGTTAAACAACAATGGTAGAAGAATACAGCCTTGCCTGACTGTATTGGTTAATAACATATAGTTTGTCATTGGCAAAGCTTCCTTAGATATTGCATTTAATTTTATGGTAATTTTATCATATAGTTAAAGATTAGTAGTAGCACCTTCTGTCTACGAAGAGTTTTGTAATTTGCACCAAAGGTTGGGTGAAAAAAGAAATCAGATAGAAAGCTGCTCTAAAATCCATGAAAGCTGCAAAAAGTGAAACCTATTGGTTTGTAGAATTAAAACACGGTCAAAGGAGGTCAAATTCTCAATCCAATTTGTTTCTCAATCAATATGTTCTCTTAGTCCATCTAATTTCAGAAAGGTGCTTTCAGGAGCCTGATGATCAGTAACTAGTTGGCAGAGTCCAATCTTTTTTATAAATGTGTTAGCTAGGTCATTGGGAGGATTTAGTAAAGTAGATAGTATTTTTTCTTTCACCTCCATTCAATCATAACTGATTTTGGAGATTGATTGGACAAGTCCCTGCAGTTTTCTTGGCACCGTTTTTCAGAAGTGATTTGCCATTGCCTCCTTCCTAGGGCTGAGAGAAAGTGACTGGTGCAAGATCACTTACCTGGCTTTGTGCTGAAGGCAGATCTAGAATTCATGGTGTCCCTGTTTCTAGAAACAATTAATTGTTTCTCTTGTTTAATGGTTAAATTATTTTCCTTACAAAACCTATTATATAGATAGGGTTGACAGAGATGATATATTTTATTGTTTGCCTAATTTCATCACATCATGTAATCTTTCACTTTGTCCACACATGTTAACAAAAGCCGCAACGATGTCTGAGACTCTTCAAAGGCATCAAATCTCCAGATTGCCCTTAAATCCCTTCAGTTGAAAGACACCTTATTCAACAATCTGATTTGGAATGATTCAGTGAAATCTCATTTAATTTAAACTACCTCTGCAAAGCATCACACAGCCCAATTTAACTGAGATGGGTAACAAAAGAGGGAAATCTCAAGTGCCAATTATTTATATCATTTATACAAGTCAAAAAGGCATTTATTCAATTACCTGTTCAGCAAATCATTTACTATGATTTCCTCAAGAACATTATTCCACTTAAGATATTGCTGTTCTTTTGTCCCTTGTATATTTAGCATGATTAACCAAGCTAAATCAACATCACCATTCCTATTTATTTTCCCATGTTCTTTAGCCTCAACAGAAATGTATTTTGATAACTGTTCCTTAATCTCTTTTTACCTACCAATTTACATTTAAACATTTAAATTGCCATTTTTAATTCTCTCCATGTCTCATTACATTCATCTCTTACACTGATGCCATCTAATAAGACTATTTTAGAAAGCAAATGTGTAGGCAATTTAAGAAGGGACAGCAAGCAATGGCCCAGGAAAATGAAGGACTATAGCTATCTAATCATATTTAAAAGGTCTGAGAAAAACAGATGGGGCCCTCAACACATTTTGATTGTATCACAATTATGATGTGAACCACCAGACATATGTCAACAGAGAAAGGTAACATGGAGATGCAAGATAAAATTCTGTCAAGATTGAAATAAAGCACTGAAAGGCTCTTCTAAGGAAAGGAAAACTTTTTTTTATTGTTGCAAGAACAACACACCTCTCTGGTGGGAGAAGTACAAAATTGAGAGAAGAATTAATAAAATATAATAATAAAATATAATATAATTGGTGTAAAAAGTTTAACTTAATATAATAAGCAATACAATACAATCAGTTTCTCAAAGTGTAGCCTAAGGATCTCTGGGGCTCCCAAGATCCTTTGGGGGGGGGTTTCCACAAAATCCAAAGTGAGATGGAACAAGGCGGCCTTAGCAGCTTCTTAGAAAATGTTGGAAACAAATGAAAGGAAGCTTTTGTAAAGAGAGTATTTCAAAACTTATTGGAGACATTATGCCCATTTATTTTCTTTTTAGCATTATCTGCAGTTTTCCAATCCTTTTTGGTGCCGAAGTTGTAGATGGAGTTTGAAGAAAGATGATCATAGTAGTGAGGAGCAGAGGGAGATATATAGCAGGAGGCAGGCCATTCTCCGGAAAGAGAGTTTGGATACAGAAGACCAGTCACCACTACATCCTTGAACTGAGAGACATATTATCGGATGTTTTAAGCTCTGGTCTCTGGCTGCTGCTGGTTACCCCAGGTCTACCTATAGTTTTTTCCTCATCCCATCAATAATAGGGTCCACATGGATTGGTGAGGGGGAGTCCGCTCTCTGTAAATCTGCCCACCAGGATTTCAAGTCTGGGATCATTGTGAGCTCAGGAGGAAAGTATAGGGTAGCTATTTATATACAGGATACTTTGCTGGCAACCAGAGGCACTGTTGCACAGATAACCAGATATGAGACCTTGCTGCAGAAGTTTGATGCCACAGACAAATGGTTTCTGTCCACCCAGTATGGACTGAGGCACTTAAGATCCATTCAAAGCCATTTATTAGGATCTAGGAAGCATCATTCTCTATCTTAGATTCTGCCTTCTGGAATGATATTCACCACAGAAATCCAAATAACTTCCACCCTAATAATGTTTCGGAGTTTGTTTTCCAAGACCATCAGGCAGCAAAGGTCCTATTTTGTTTTGTTTAATGGATATTTTTGTTGGGATACTATAGTTCCTTTGTATTGTTTTTTTTTTAAATTATAAGCTGACCAGAGTCATTTGGATTTGGGCAATTTCCAAATCAAATCAAACCAAATTTTCACAATAAGATTCCATTTTGGTTTATTATGTATAATTAGCTCTCATCCCTTTAGTTCAGCCATTATTTGAAATACTGAGGAGAAAATCTGAAGAGTTCATTAGTCTTGTTTTTATTGGTTTGTTGTTTTTTAAATAGGAAAACATAGCTGAAGAAATGGATGAATTTGTTCAGAATGAATATGTTCATTCCATTTCTCTGAACTTGAATGCCCTCCAAAAATATGTCATGCACAAAAAAATCTGTTGATATGAATAACTGTAGAAAGGAAAACAGAAAAAGGGGGTAGAGATAAGGAAGGGGGTTTGAGATAAGAAGGAAAGTGATGAAGTTTGTTTATGAGAAAGTACTTTAAATCTTCTATAATTACTTAGGACATTTCAGTATGTTCAAGACTTAAAGTTAAAATATCCATTCTAAATATTAAGCAATTTTGAAGTAATAGGAAAAAAGGAAGTGTAAGAAAGTATCACACAGCCCAATTTTAGTCATAGAATAATGACATTACTAATTAGATGTGAAGTACTAAGCCATTTATTTCACTGTCATTCACTGCAAGTTTTTCTTTTACAGTCAATTTAACATAGCTGTTTTTTTTAAAATCACTGATCACCTGAATTACAAAAGGATTTATAAACAAACAGGTGTGTAATTTCTAAGTAAATTAACACCATGAAAAGAACTAAGAAGAATGAATATTTTATAGTTCACATTCACTTAGTAAAATGCTGACCAATTTCAATAATATGATATAATGCTTGTTTTTCTGCAGAGGACGGAGGATACAAAAAAAGGTGAAATACATATGCAGGAATATAAATTTCTCCACTACAAAATGTTAGGACATATGAAAAATCCCAGCATCTGATATTGTTGGATGTAAACTAAACAAGTACTTAATAAATTTATATTGCCTCCACTGTAACATTATTCCAGATTGTTACTAATTTTATAAGATCAAACGTTGAGTCTCGTTTGCAATGCAAGACAGAGTGATTGGTTGTCATTGTTCTAAGCCAATCTAAACCATTATTTTCAAAGAATGTTATCAACCTGAAGTTGATTACATTTATTAATCAACTTCTCAAATATTAAGCCTAACATGTTCTGGCATATCCAGGTGCCCACAAAAGCTTTTTTGTCATTGTCTTTCTCTTACTATTTCCTAGATAATCATAGATGGAGATGCTAGTGATAGAGATGGAGCCTTTGGTTTCTGTAGAATGTAAGGAAGATGGCTTTGAGGGAGATATGCAGAAATTATGGCCAAGACAAAATGGGCGAAAGCATTTTTAAGTCTAGAACATCCAGGTAACATTCCAAAGCAGCTCAGACATCTGCCTAATTCAATGATGTATGAAAAGGTGAAGGTACAGTAAAATTGTATTTGCAAGATTCTGTTATTGTAGCCAATTTCAGTAATAGATTTAGCCTTCCTGTGGAACTGATTTCCTAGACTGATCTACCTGATCACTTGAGACCTAATATCCCTCCTGAGATACATGAATGATCATAGCAAAAATATCAAGTCATCAAGCAGTATTTTATAGAACCCTGTAATTTTTACAAGTGATCCCTCCAAAAGCATAATTAAATTAGATACCGTACAAAAAATCATTTGCACAAAAACAAATATTGGTTCATGTCCTTAAGTTTCTACTTAAATCAAGCACTGCAAATAGTCTTTTTTAAAATTGGTGGAAAAATTGGCAAGTTCTAAAAGTGCCTTGATGCAAACACAGTGACAGTTTGACTTTTACAAACAAGTTTCACATGTGAATTCACACCAAGACTCCTCCTTTCCTCAAGGAGGTACTAAAATGTGAACTAGAAAAAGAAATAGTAGAGAGGTCCTGTCCCATAAGCTAAAATCTATGAAAACACAATAAACATAGTTTGGAAAGCACTTAACGTTAGGCAGACTTACTCTTTAGTTCTTCACCCAGAATCCAAGTGAGATTTATATCATAATTCTGTGATTTGTTTTTAAAAAATCACTGATTTTATACAACATCTCTAAATGAAACGTTTCTCTTGATTTATTTTGTAGCAAACACACCTAGGATTTCAGCTTAACCCTTACAGATTGAGAGACTGAGGAGTGATTTTTAATTTACTGCTAATGATGAAACAACAACTGCAACACAGTCATTGAACTACAAAAGGAAAATGTAAACCCAAACAGTTACTATTTAAAATCATTCCAGGCATTCCTGAATACTTGAAATTTCAGCATATGGATATTGATACCATACTGTACCATAACCATCACATATACCAGTGATGCAGAAGCCAAGAATCAGGAACAATAGAACATCAAATTACATACAATAGAGATCTATGATCCATTCTTCTGAGTCTTGAAATAATTTGAAAACAACCCAAAGGAAGCAGGAGAACTTCACCAAAACAATGCTGGGTCATGCCAATTTCCCTATGTTTTCAAATCACACACACATTAAAACTCCTAGAATTAAATAATATTGGAAGGAACTCTGTAATCCAGTTGGGCTTTTCCATCTAACCCAGTGTTTCTCAACCTTGACCATTTTAAGGCATGTGGACTTCAACTCCCAGAATTCCACAGCCAGCATTGCTGGCTGTGGAATTCTGGGAGTTGAAGTCCACATGCCTTAAAATGGTCAAGGTTGAGAAACACTGATCTAACCACTCACCTTATATATAGGATACTAACTGAAATTCTTCTGTAGAATTTATTTCTGCATGCTACTAGACCAAGGAACCTCTGAGTGCTCATCATTGGAACAGATGTGATAATGATTTTGTACTTTCAGAGCTGAGAGAGAGAGAGCGCAATTATTTCCTTTGTCCCTGAATACTAATGTAATTTGACACCAGTGACACCCAACACTGACTTGGCATTCAGTCCACAACTTCCATCTGGGACTCTTTTTGAACTATAAATCTCTGGATCTGGGGAACTGACCTAAATTTTGGACTTTCTGCCTCTTCCTGATTTCTAACACCTAGCTCAATCCTGGAGAAATGAAACAACTGCACACTCTTTTATGCCATTTTGATAGTCCTTATAAACTCTTGCCCAGATAGAGATTTCAGATTTTTCTCTCAGAGAGCAAAATACTAATCCCTTAATTACTGCTTCTTATTCTCTGTGAAGGAACCCATGCCACATTAGTCTTTACTTAGAAACAAATCATTTGAACCCATTTCTGTAAATTCCTTTCAACAGTCTTGTTTAGCAGGACTATATAATTACTCATTTTAAAAAGTTCAGATAGTCTTATTTACCACCATATAGATTAGGAACCATATACCCAGCTTTAAATCTTTGTAATAAAAATATTCTTACATAGATCTCTCCATCAATACTTTTCCTAGTTTAAATCTAGAACTTTTTCCATAATCAGGGACATTTCAGAACATGAGACAAAGTGGTTTTTGAACTAAACTAATAAAGCAAAACAATTTGTTTCTGAAAGCAAAACAATTAAAACATATTTGCAATTTTTCAAAAAAAAGTTTCTGGGATAGAACAAAAGATGTAAAATAATGTTTCAAATGACAACTATGATTTCTCTGAGGTATATTGAATATATGGGAACTGAATTATAGCTTATTATGCAAATGAAGCAACATCATAATCAATCATAGAATTCTGTCATTTTTCCAAATGATTTCCTAATTCTTGTCAAAACATATCCTACTCCAAATTCTACTTTTTAAAAAGCATCTTAATAGTGTGACTTGAAAATATATTATATGCACATTTGTTCTGCATACATATGTTGACATCTTAATAGTTAATTGCCTGTCAATTATTTGTATAGGGTTTCCTTTCCAAGTCAGGCATATAATAGGCATTAATTTTTGTATCCCTTCATTTGCAGCTTGTATATGGTGTATTAGAATTATTATTTCAAGATTTATTGAAATACTGATTTTTTATGATACTCATTTATATTGCTTTATTTGACAAGTAGGTTTACAACTAAATACTTATTTACCACTAGTCAAAATAATAATACCTTGCCATCTGTTTACATCAGAACCAAGTTGATTCTCCAGATTTTGGTTGTCATGGCATCCATTTCATATTAAGTTCCCCTCCTCAGCTTTCTATATTCTGATTCTCAACCTGTTGCTGTTTTACTTGGTGCTTTCAAAAGTAAGCACACATCGTCAGGCAAATCCAGACATATAATTTATAGAGAAACTAGAAAACTATTAACAAAAGGGGAGGCAAGATCTTGAACTATTTAAAATAATGCTCTAAGTAAAATTAATGAATGTTGCAAAGCTATTATTCAACTGACATCACTAGCCTTCCACTTGAGCTTCATGTGTTTCTTCTCCACCTAAGATTTATATAGTCCTCTTCTTCACAGTTGAGCCATTGTAACTAATTGTTGCATGGATTATGAGCCTCCTTATCTCAAAATGGTCTAATAAATTATCTATTATTCTCCAACAATGGATACAGAATTGAAGAAACTACTAATCATCCCTTCCTTCAAATGCATTAGAAAGCCAACAGTAAATTACAAACAGAATAATCACATCATATACCAAGACACAGAAAAATTAACAGCAGTCCAGAAGGTAATCACCAAGTTGTTCAGTTAAATGTATATGGCGAGACCTATTCAATGAAGTATATAGCAAGGTTTGGCGAGATAGGTAGGTATTAGTAACAGGTGGATTTCACTGCTCTGTATTGTACTCAGATTTAGCATTAAGGACATCTCTTCACTAAAGACAAGATTTCCTCCTGTCTTGTAAGCTCTGAAGAACGACAGCATTTGTAGGTTACCAGCACGTGCAACGTTCATTATCACCTACATAGTATTGCAGTCAACAGTAGGGGGAAGTTTACACTAGAGAGAAATGTGTTGTAGTGGCATAATGGATGGCAGACAATGAAGAGAACCCCTTTATCATTGAAAAATGGGTCAAAGGAGCCGATGTTAGCTCCAAAAATCTCGAAAAAAGAACGGCGTTGTGTTCAGTTAACCCTTCCTTACCTAGCCTTTATGCTGAAAGAACCCCATGGAAAAGAGGGTTCGAGAAGTGATCCTGCTTTTATTTGCTGTAAAGTACTTATATTTGGGGAAGGGGGGGTGTCTCTCCACAGAAACTCGCACATCAGGCCCAGTTTCTTAGGATTCCCCTCAGCCTCAGTGCCGCGGGGGGAGGGGAGGGGGAGAACAAACCATCGCCGAGGGCGATCCATTCACCCGAGAGAGCGCGCATAGCCGACGGCTACGAAGTCTATTGCACACGAACACCCGCCTCGCGCTTTGATCTGGCGAAGAAGCAACAGCCCCAACTCCCTTCCACGCCCTGTCAGAATCAGGCGCCAATTCTCTCGAAAAGAGCGAAACTGACCAACCGGGACTGACCCTCGCTCGACGCTTGTCCCCGAGAAAGCCCGGCAAGTCCACGGAGAGAAAGGCGTCCAAGGCAGAAGTTGAGGCGCGACACACACACACACACACACACACACACACACACACACACACACACACACACACACACACACACACACACACACACACACACACACACACACACACGGGCGCCAAAGAGAAACCAGACCAAGGCAGCCCCAGCTTACCGGGGGTTGTTGCGAAGCCAATCCAGAGCGTTTGGTGGAGCCCTGCCTGGAACTTAACCTCTTCCACGACTCCGCGAACCTCCCCCGACTGGCGCTCCGACTCCTCCGCCTGCCAAGTTCTTCCTTGTCGGAGCAGCCTTTCTCCGCTTGGCTGGGACTCCGCCACTTCTTCCCCATCTCCGTGACAGACAGAACCCGTGAGGCATAAGTTGAGGCTTTTTCCTTAGGGAAAAAAACCCCACCGCGTCTGACCGAAGGCGAGCGGGCAGGCGGGCGGGCGGACCTCAGGCGTTACCTCAAAGCACTTCTCCCTCGCCCTTTCTCGGCACGCCAGGCAGCCGGCTGGCGCGCGCGCGCTCTTGGTGTTGCCGGCACGCCCGCTTCCCCCGTGGGGGCTGCGGCTGCGGCGCTTTTCCCTCGCTCCAGTTCGGAGCCTCGGCGGACTCTAGGAAGAGCTTCTGCGTCGCCCTTGTCCTCGACGCCGGTGGTTGAGGCACCCACTGCTTTTTAAACGTCCTGTTGCCAAGATACTTGGGCAAGGAGGATGCCGCTTTCCGGATTTTACCCTCTCCGGATTATTTTCCCTTCAGGTGTGCCGAAGGGGAGATCGAACGGCAGATGCAACAAACAGCACACCTTGCAGCACCCATCTCCCCCCCCCCGCGGGAGGAGACTGCTCTCGGCAGCTCCAGAAGCGGCGCATGGTACAAGACAGCCGATCAGGAACCGCCAGAGACTAGACGCGACGTGCCCTTTTGACACTTTCCACAAGAGGAGACAGGACAAGGGATTAACATTCCCTGTCCATCAAACTTATTTCTCTGAAAACTGGTGCTGCCCAAGCTTTTGGACTCTGGGTTTGTTGAGTCCGTGGCGGGAAAATAGACACGAGAAGCAGCTGGAGTTCTCAGTTTCTTTTATTCAGCGTTCAGCTTACAGGAAGATGGCTTCAGCCTCGCCCAAACGCCTCGCAGCCTCTTATATAGGCAACTCCCGGTTAAATGGGTTACTTTTCCCGCGCCAGCACCCGCGCATGCGCACGGCGCTGGCGACAGCCTGTCTGGTCCCGGGCAGCTTTGCACCTGCCCGGGACTGCCTGCAAACGCCCGAGCCGTTTGCAAGGTTCGGGACATAACACCCCTTTCCCCCGGGCTAAAACTACTACCAACATACAACATTTATTTTATACGACAATTTGCTCCCCAGTGCTCCCACTGTTTACTGGCTTTTGCCTTGCCAGAAATGTTATGTAATCTTCTAGGTACTTAGGAGATTTCTTTGCTCTCTGTGACCTTCTTAGCTCTGGGTTACTGGCATAAGTCCCCTGACTGGAGGGAGGCGTGAGCCTGTTCTCTCTATTGTGCCCTGGTGTCTTCCAAGGACTGTGCCCCGATGCCTGGCCTGCTTGCTTGCCCACCGGGCTCGTCAGGCCAGGGCTTCTGCTGCTTTGTGACCTGGTTGTCCTACCTAGCTGTAGACCCTCAGGCCCCTTGAAGTGATAGCCACTGCTGGGCTTCTCTGTAGAACCTCCTAGGTCAGTCCAAGACCTGTCAGGAGGCTGTCCATTCCCTGAACCCCATTCTGTGCTCGGGCTCGTGTGGGTTTCTGTACTTTCCCAAAACTCAGGTGTTCCCTGATTTGTGCTAGGGGTGTTGTAGTCGGGACTTGGATCCTCGACTAGCTCTGTGTATGTTTGACCCCCTGTAGGATTTGGGGTAAGGTCAGGCCAACCTTGGGAATTGTGTGCCAGCTCTCTTGCAGGGAATGATTTGTTGGGATGCCCCCGGGTATCCTCCGTTGCTGGAGTGCTGTGTGATGTGTGTGGAAAGTGAGTATGCCCCCGGGGTGACTCCCTGGCTGGGGTAGGCGTGAGTGCCTGTTGTGTGGGTAAGCTCCATGACTTTCTTTTCGGAGCAATTGCGGAACCCTGGGATGGGCCGTTTGTGGCTCCCTCAGTGGAGATGGGCAGTAGCTCTTGCCCTTCCCTTTGCTCCAAAGGGTCCCCCTCCCCCCCCTGGAAAAGACCCAGGAGTCTCAGCAGAAAAGTCTCGCCTAGAGCGAAGTTGGTAAAAAAAAAATTAAGATAAGTGCAGCAGGACACGACCGTTGCCAGGGCCAACCGTAGGAAGAGGACCTGTGATCCCTGGAACCAGAAGCAGGGACCCTGTATGACCAGGCCCGTAATGCGAGCCCAACCGGGCGCCCCACAGAGTAGTTGTCTAGGTGCCCTAGGATGTGAGGGTATGAAGGCAGTCTGTCCGGAATGCAACCGGTCAAGTCCTAGTAGTAAGTTGGCGCCCCCCAACGAAGTTCAGCTGGACTTCTCCCTGTAGAATTGGACGTGTGGTGCGATAGAAAGGAAAAGTCAGCCAACCTGTGATGCCAGTCCCCGGAGGTGAGTCTCTTCAAGGCGTCCTTTGCGATGCGCACCATGCGTTCAGCCATACCGTTGGTGGACGGTTGAAAAGGCGCAGACGTGGCATGACGAATCAGGTTTGCCTGTAAGAAAGCTTGGAATTCGGAGGAGGTGAATTGAGGGCCGTTGTCGGACACAATGACATCTGGCAGCCCGTGTGCAGCAAAAATCCCCCTCAGTAACTGAATAGTCTTTGCAGTGGTGGTGGATGAGACAGGCACAACCTCAAGCCATTTTGAATGGCTGTCAACAAGGACCAAGAAGAACTGGCCCTGAAAGGGCCCAGCGTAGTCAAGTGCACCCTAGACCATGGGGACTGCGTTTCCTCCCATTTATGCACGGGAGCTTGGGGCATCTCTGGGCGAGATCGTTGGCACAGGTGGCATGCATGCACCTGAGCCTCAATATCCTTATCTAAAACCAGGCCACCACAAGTGGCTGCGTGCAAGAGCATTCATACGAACAATGCCAGGATGACCCTCGTGGAGGGATTCTAAGACCCTAGTCCTCATTGAGGTGGGAATGACAACTCTGTTTCCCCAAAGCAGACAACCCTGAGAAAGGGACAGCTCATTCCTTTTGGACCAGAAACTCTGAACTCAGGACTAGGGCCAACCAGACAAAACCCAGGAACGGACACGTGAAAGTGTGTGATCTGTACCTGATTCAGCGGCAACATCCCTGGCACTAAGAGGGAGCTCGGGCAAGGCTTGGATTGATGAATTTTGCGCTGCGCGGGTCATGCTTCTACTTACGGCAGAGGCAACCTACTGAGGCCATCAGCATTGCCCCATTTCTTTCCCGCTTGTGCGTAATGGAAAAATCATAATCATACAAAAAATAGACCAACTAAGCATTCTAGGGGAAAGGAATTTGGGATCCTGCACTTACGTGGGTAAAACAGTCCCAGAAGGGCTAATGGTCCATGAAGACCGTGAAATGACCTGCCCTCTAGAAATCATTGATTTTTTAATTCCAGCACAACAGCCAGAGCCTACCTTCTATCTGAGCGTAGTTGCGCTCGGCAAGAAGACAGGTTCTGGAGTATATTCAATAGGAACCGGTTCCATCAGACCTGAGGTGACTCAGGACAGCTCCAACCCCGTAGGGGGATGCATCACAAGCGATGCACACAGGAAGAGACTCGTTGAAATGTGCAAGAACACTGTTCGAAGTGAGCAAGGCCTTGACTTCTTTAAAGCAAGCCTCATGTGCTTGTGACCACAGCCACACAGCTTGTTTGTCTAGTAGCCTGTGAAGAGGCTCAGCTACACTAGCTTTATGTGGAAGAAAAGAATTGTAGAACTTCAGGAGGCCTAGGAAGGCCTGAAGTTCGGCCTTAGACTTTGGCCTGGGTGCTTGTAAAATAGCAGTTAGTTGGGATTCAGCAGGATGAATCCCAGCAGCATCAATTTTGAATCCCAGAAATTCAGTAGAAGGCACCCCGATCTTGCATTTGTCTTTTCTGAGCTTGAGGCCTGATTCCCTGAATCTTACCAGGACAGCCCTAAGTCTTTCAGCTAGAATGTGTGTGGAGTCTCCTGCAATCAAGACATCGTCAAAGTAGGGGCAGAACCCTGGTATACCTCGTAGTGTGTTTTCCATTACGCTTTGGAAAATCCCAGGAGCGACATTCACTCCAAACTGTAGCCTTTTTACCTTAAAGGCTCCCCTGTGGGTCACAATGGTCTGAGCTATGGCAGCATCATCTCAACAGGCAGGCCCCCCTGTTTGATATGCTTGAGCTAGGTCAAGCTTTGCAAAAACACGCCCCCCCCTTGAGAGAGGCCAGGATGTGACTGACCACAGGAACAGGATAGGCATGTTGCTGCAATGGCTTATTGAGTGTGCATTTGTAATCAGCACAAATGCGAATGTCCCCATTTGCCTTTAGAGGCGTGACAATGGGGGTCTCCCACTGGCTGGAATCAACAAGTTCTAGGATTCCCTGTTGGATTAGTTTGTCTAATTCAGTATCAATCTTACTTTTTAAAGCAAAAGGGACCCTTCTTGCTTTAATCCTAATCTGATTGAACAGTGGGGTCTAGCTTTAGACACAGGTGGTCCTTTGAATGTGCCCGCTGGGGCTGAAACAGCTGCAAAATTCTTTGGCAACTTCCCTGTAGGTCGAGTGTTTTGTAAACTGTTGAGTCCTGTGACGTGTATCCCCAGGGCCTCAAACCAATCGAGTCCTATGAGACTCGTTCGTTCACCCCCTACTACTAATACGTCTAGTGGACCTTCACAACTCTTGTATTGCACGTTAAGGGTGGCCTCCCCCTTAACACACACTCTTGAGTTCTGAAAATCTGTTAAGACAATATCAGAAGGCCTTAACTTGGCCTTAGTCCCACTACTGGAACAAATCTTCCTAAATGTATGCAATGAAATAATGGAAAGGGCAGACCCTGTGTCTAGTTCCATAGATAATGGAACCCCTTGTAGCTTCACGTTGAGTGACAGCTTTTTCTTCATGGGCTTGTGTGTGCCTGTCCTACAGATGCTTCTTCGCGAAGCGCAAAAACCTACCCTATTCTGGCTGGGAAGTCTGGTACCCTTCAGGCGTTCTTCTTGGGGTTGTGCCTTTCGTCGGGCCAGACACACAGCTGCAATGTGCCCTTGTTTGCCGCATGCCCGGCAGGTAGCGGAGCGGAACTTGCAGTCGGTTCTCCTGTGGCGACCTCCACAGCCGATGCACTTGAGCGGAGCCGAAGAGCTTCCCTTCTGGTTTCCTTCCTTCGCGGGGTGTAGACGGTCGACGTCCTCGTCCGGATCCTCCTCGGAGTTTCGTTGGACGTCTTCCTGGTGCACGGACGCACCCTCTGCACTGCTTCTGATCGGCCGCATGTTCTTGACGGCGCCGCCTGCTGCTTCTTCTGCGGTGAATTCCCTTAAGGCGTCTTGGAAGGATAATTCTTCCTTAGCGAAAAGTCTCTGTTGTAGCTCTCGATGCCTTAACCCGCACACGAATCGGTCCCTCAGTCGTTCCTCGAGGTCCTTGAACTCGCAGGGCTTGGCGGCCTTCCGTAACGCGGCGCTGTATTCCTTGGCTGACTCACCGGACCGTTGATCC